>NC_134483.1:194967797-195325297 GCF_040206685.1 Ascaphus truei | reverse complement strand
CACAAGCACAGGCTGTACAGCATAATTTAATAAAGACCAGTGCTGCAATGGATTATTTAACTGTCTGATTTAATTTTGATGTGTGTTCACTTCATACAAGGAACAGTGCAAGGGACACCATACACAGTAAACAAACACACATCCTATTTAGAGGAACATGACAAATACAACATGTTCCATACAAAGTTACTATTACAATTATACTAGTATGTCATTGTACAATATTTACTTGTGTGTATGTCATGTTGAACATACAATAGTAACATTAATGTATGAAATGTTAATGTATGTTTTGTCACAAATATGTACGTATATATGTATTTGAGATGGTGACTATTTATTGAAGTTACATACTACCAACAGTTATAATGTTTCCTGCATTATTAGTGCTAGATTACATCACAAAGCATGTGATGTGGTGCTGCTATTTAAATGAGTGCAACTACATAAGTCATGTTTCTAATAATAATTATGATCATATCTCCCACATGTGGTTGTTATGTATGTTGAAACATCATGTTAGTTACAGGAACAAAAACACAAAAAAATTCTAACATCATAGACTCACCTTCCAAAATTGATGATGCTAAAGAGGAATCGGATGTGACCACCTCTTCTTGGTTGTTCGGAGGCACAGGTGTAACTATATGAATGTAAAAAAAATACAATTCACAAGATGACAATTTTGAATGTTAGAAGGTAATGAAAAATATAACAGAAAAATAACATTTTTATGATAGCATAAAGCCTTATTTGAAGTATGCACTTCGTCAACAACTTCATGTGTAACGTCACACAATAATGCACGTAGACAGTTTCCTAACTAACCCCAAGTACTGAAGTTACTGATAAATTATTAGATAATGATTTCTACACTATTTCATTTTAACACTAAAAAGGAAAAACGTTATTCAGCAGATTGTTAATACTCTATATGTTATTAACATTTTTTCCCTCAACATCTCCTCCAAAGGGGTGAATGTAATTGGTGATGCTTGTGGTCCACCTCCAGTCCCAGAAGCATGCCTGCGTCCAAATTGAATGGCATTTTTCAAATTTCTCTGTATATCGTCAAATTTTTTCCTACAATTCTTCAA
Organism: Ascaphus truei; assembly: GCF_040206685.1. Lineage (NCBI taxonomy): Eukaryota > Metazoa > Chordata > Amphibia > Anura > Ascaphidae > Ascaphus > Ascaphus truei. Next base: position 195,324,200 of record NC_134483.1, on the reverse strand, counting down.
TGTCCGCACCTGATTTCCACATGCTGAGACGGAAACACGAATTTCCTCCCATAATTGACGGCGAATTGTGGAACTGGTCCTGGCTTTAAAAATAATAGAATAATATTGTACTATCAAGAAAAGTTATAGTTCAGTTATGAACAATGCATGCAAGAATGTACACTTTTAGAATATGAGAATTAATGTTAACAATGTGCCACATTAAATAATACATATATGGGTGTGCATAATAATATTTACATCATGGTGTAAATGTAGAATCATAGTCAGAAGATGTCATAATACATCCATCTTTACTAAGAATGCTTGCACAGACACATGCAGAACACCAGGCTGATAACGCTGCAACCAGTGCATGTTTTGCTTCACAAGAAAACAAAGCACAGCTGCCTCTAAAAATACATAAATACAACTGTGCCACTAATTTATCCATGTGACGTGAACATGTAATAGTATAGAAACATGCCATTATTCTGGGTAAATTCATAACTATTTGAGCAGCACTGAAGTAGGATTACATAATGGTATGTGTTGTAATCATGCATGAATGTGGCACATTCAATAACATTCAACATTTTATTACATAACATATTCAGCATTAAGCCTCGTTCAGGGTAGCAAAAACAAGAGTTGTAGGGAGTGGGTTACTGAGGGAGGGCGGCAGTGTGATGGCCAATGTGTTTTCATACTGTCAGCAGATTTAATCACGTGTTGAGGAGGCATCGAGGGGGAGGGGATACATACGCCAGGTTAGGGATAGAAGTTGCACTGTTGAACTCATTCTGAAGAATGATGCAATTGGCTGTGTAGGTCACAGTGACGCTGCAGCAGCTTTTAAAAACGTATGTTTTGCTTCATTGAACTTTAGCCTGCATAAACTACATAGTTCAAACACAGGCCACCTGCTACCATGACAACCACAGTTCAGATTTAATACATTGTAGCTGATGTCCGCACGCAGTGCCTCCAAAGGAACCACCCTAAACGAGGCCTAACACTTACACGACAGGGGATTGGACAATAAGTTAGACACTATTGGACTCCTCCCCTCCATTAATGCAACATTAGAGTGTAACATAATGGTGATGTGTAGGTGGGGGGATGGGGTTCATATGTGTGTGGGGTGGGGTGATGGGGTTAATGCTTATGATAACTGCTCAAACTCCATTTTGAATGTGAGGTGTGGTGTGTGCGTTTATTATGTTGTGTGTACCACCATTTTGTGTGTGTATAGCGAATGTGTTGTGTGTGTACACAGAGGGAGAGTAAGAGTTTGGATATTTATATATGCTGTGTATGGGGAAATATATAGTATATACAGATGTTGACATAAAAAAACATATACATAAGTATACATAAAGAAATTGATGACATGTAACATTAATACCGCAAGACATGAATATTCATCCCCTATGTAGAATAGCAAATACATGAAAAATAATGATTATAAAATCACAGTACTTTGCATGCTGCCTTAAACTACTGGTAGAATGAAATTAATCAGTAATGAAGATTACCTCTATTATAATATATAAATGCAATAAAAATTTGTAAGATTCAATGATATGTGCATACAATCATTATGTAGTCAGATCTATTAGATCCATTATATTTATGCAGCCCTTTTTGTGAATCCCTGCACTAAGGAACTACTGGTGTTGTGTGTTACCTGCGGCTTCAGGAGCTCTTAGCCTCCGCTGTCGGGGAGCCTGGGGTCATACCCTCACTTATCATGGTGCAGCGCCTCCACTTACCCAGGATCCCCATAGTAGAGGATCTACCCTGAGCAAGAAAACATAACAATCGTATTGTGCAACAGGCAACCTTTTACTATTGATACTAACTAATGGAATCATGCAGAGTACACATAACATGCATAAGACCCTTATACTCTACAATCACAACATAACACACTGTGGCTCGGCCACACCTTGATAGGGATAATGTTCGTTACGCAGGTGGATCTGCCACTCTCCCAAGGAGTATGTCCTGCAACTATTATCTGTATCGAATAGTTTGCTGGCACACTAGTGCCCCCAATTAGTTAGTGGGAGGCGGGATCAGCGCCTGGTGACCGGTGTAGGTGCACTTGTTGACTAACGATACCTCCCGGTCACTACGGTGAACACACCACTTCACAAAGGGTCCGTAGTGTTGCTCCAGCCTTGCGCCGACACTCCGCTATGCTGTGTGGTCTGTTCTCCAGATAAAGAGGTTCCGCCACCTTCCTCCTTCACCTCTCACTCGTGTCTCCCACCGCCCACACGCTTCCTGTCTCCCTCTATCCAGAGTCTCGTACCCTATTGGTCCTCAGCCTCAGCTGACTCTCCCACAGTTCAGAGTTCAGAGTGCAACCCCCAAAGTCCCTCCAGATTGGTTGCCTTTCGCGCGCTTCCCTCACGCATGCGCAGCCTGACTATTCACACAGTGACCTTACTGGCAAAAGAACAGTATGGCGCTTCCTTTATTAGTGACAGCGCGGAACCCTATATATATGTATACACATCCTTACATTTATAAATACACACATGACTTTAACATACATCCTTAACCTCCTTTACATACTGCACCGACACACTTTATTCGAGCAAATACCCAGTATGTACCTGGCAGATACCTGGAATGCGCCGCTCCTCACCTCTGACAAGCCCCGTTGCGTTTGCCTTCCCAGCCTGGGTTCATGCCTGGCTGACGGGCGGCTGATCTGTTAAATGATAATGATTAGGATTTAATAGGCTGCAATGCTTCGCGTGTCTACCAGATGGCATAAATTCATGAATTGTAATGCAGTATATATATATATACTGTGCAGTATTGCAGCCAGCGGGAATAAAATGCTTCAATCCCTGCCTGGAAAATACCTCAATGCACTCGGGCAGAAAACAGTCACAAACCTCAATACACCCGGGTATACCCGAATTCGTGGGACTAGCCGAGCTCGAATAAAGTGTGTCGCCAGTGTACTGTCATATATACCATGTATTACATATGACATACATAAAGACCATGAAATCACATGTATTACAACATATTTAAGCATAATCATAGGAATATAATAGAAAACATAATCAAGGATTACAATATCTTACCTACTAAATTACCACAGAGCTGGTCATATTTTGCCACAATGCCCGTCACAAGGGCTGTCTTTTCTGCTTGATTAAATCTTTTATTTCTTGGCACTGTATTTTTAGTCCTTGAAGCACGTGCTGCATTGGCACATGCCTGCTGCTGACTGGACTCCCCTTCTTCCAATGGAAGAGAATCCAGAAGCAATGCACCATCAGACGCCACAGCACCACGACGCACACCACCACCACGCGTCCCCTTACTCACACGAGCACCACTCACCCTACCATCACTGCCCTCTCTCACACGGCTACTCACACGAGAAGCAGCACTCACCCTTGCATCAGTCCCCTTTCTCACACGACTAGTCACACGAGAAGCAGCACTCACCCTTGCATCAGTCCCATCTCTCACACGACTACTCACACGAGAACCACCACTCACCCTTGCATCAGTCCCCTCTCTCACACGACTACTCACACGACTACTCACATGAGAACCAGCACTCACCCTTGCATCACTCTCCTCTCTCACACCACTTCTCACAGGAGCATCACTGTCCTGACTCTCAGGACTGAACTCAGCATCAACACTGTCATCAACATCACTCTCCTGACTCACATCACTCACCCCAGCATCAGTCCTCTGACTGCCACGCCTCCCGTACATACCTGTAGCACTCACAAGCAACACAACAAAAATAAACCTCAAACTCACTAAACAAATTCAAATAGACAATAACAACAAATGCTAAACAAAATATTACACCACAACACAAATAAATCAACACCTGTATGAAGTACTGTCACAATGCACAGCTCTGTCCGTCACTCCCTCTCTCTCACAACAACACAGAGAAAGAATATAAACAAATGTTACCTTTAAATAGGCCGCACAATCACGCCATTGGTTGTTTAAGCGCGCGATTCAGAAACAGAACGCCATTGGCGGTACGTGCACGCCACACGCGGTGCGTGCACGCCACACGCGGTATGTACACGCCATTTCAACATTCCTGCCAAGCGAGTCCACATATTTGCTAATGGTGGCGGCGCATTGATTCGCCACACATTTCGCCACTTACAGCATACAGCGACTTAAACACGCCAAAAACATGGCTAATTGCTAAACTGGCTAATGCATTTTTCCGCCGCTTACTGCATGAGGCCCTAAGACTATATGGACATTACAATATACTCATACAAATAAAGGAAATATATAAAATGCATAAAAGATATACAGGTATGTACAGTACTATCAATTCAAACATTTAAAAGATTAAAATATATATTTCCACAGAGTGATGTGGACCATAGAATCAAATCTTGGTGTTCAAAAATGAGCAGATCTTAAGGGAATTACACATTTAGTTTCATTAACCGATCACTTAATAATAGAAGACCAATTTGAATGTTAATACAGGGTAACATATTGAAGCAGGGTATAGCGCCAAAAGTTTTCTAGTCCCTCAGGAATGAACCCTGATCAAAATCCAGGTTTAACCCCTGAGGTGGCAGTCTTTAATTGATATATCCATAAAGTTTCCTTTCTGGATATCTGAATAATTCTATTCCCTCCTCTCCAATACGGTTTAGGACATTCAATCCCCATAAATTTTAAGACAACGGGGTTCTGTTCAATTGCCCAACAGGATTAACACAGCAGGTGTCCTTGCTTCTGAATTGGACTCCCACTGTGTTAGTCCTACCGGGCCACAGTAGTCTGGAAGAGATGTACAATGAGAGTAGACAGAATCAGTCACTCCCCTGTGCACCACTAACAGGCGATCGCACGTCTTATATTTTATTTTAACAACATTATTGAAGCAGGGGGCTTAAATGTCCTGGTCCTGTGACATGAGAGAACTAAACAAGTAGGAGATATTGGCACCCCATACCGAGGCCTGTACCTTGGAAAGCAGGGGTCCCTGGGGCTGAAATGAATGCAGTTCAGCTCCGGAGACCCCCTATTTAAATACTATGTACTTAAAATAAAATAAAAACAGCTTCATTACCTTAGCCGCTAACTTAGCTGCTAGTTAAACTAAACTACCGGGTTTGATGGCTGTAGAGGGGTGGGTGAAGGGGGCAGTTGCCCCAGGTTGGGTAGTTAGGCCTAACACTATAGTAATAGACTAGTAAACGGATTAACCCCCTCCTGCTACCCACCTGGGAGCCAAACCACCCTCCCCTGGGCAACTACCCGTATCCCCCACCCCTTCTACCCATTGAGTGTCCCTGTGGTAAAATATTCCCACAATAGAGGCAAGGATTACAACAATAGCAATGAATGGGCAACATAAATAGAAAATAAACAAAATAAAACACATCATACAGTGGCGGCCGTTTCAGCGCGAATTTTAAAACCGCGGGCAGATGCAGTGTTTGATGCGGCATGTTCCCGCATTTAAAGCCGCGGCTGCGTGCATTGTACAGTATTAGCGCTGTGCTTATTTAATCGTAGGTACACAAGCAAGCTATTTACACAAGGTATTTAATTGTAGGTTTAATTGGAGGTACACAAGCAAGCTACTGTAACATTATGGGCGGCGTGCGTGCAACTTTATGGGTGGCGTGCTGTATACAAACGTTCACTAATAACTACAGTATTATTGGCTCTGTCTCGGCATGAATGCGGCATGAATGCGGTGAAGTGCGTGGCATTCGAAAAAAAATACCCAAACAACCGGAGATGTTGGAGAATAAAAGGGGCCGTGACAGTATTATAATTAACCAAAAATAAACATTAGTCAATAAACCCATTGATTGTCTCTGTGGTAAACTATGCCCACAATGAGGTCAAGGATTACGGCAATGGCAATGAATTGGCACCATAAAAAGAAAAACATTCACAAAATAAAATACGTCACATTTTAATTAAATAAAAACAAACAGTGCCAATCATTGGGTTTATTGACTAATGTTTGTTTTAATTTAATTGCAATGTGATGTATATTTTTATGTTGCCCATTCATTGCCATTCTGGTAATCCTTGCCCTCTATTGTGGGCATAGCTTACCACAATGACAATCAATGTGTAGAGGGGGTGGAGGTTTGAGGTATTTTCCCCCCTGTTATTGGTTTGGCTTTCCAGCTGGGTAGCAAGAAGGGTTGTTAACCATTTAGTTACCATTACTGTTAATAACCGCTAAGTTGATTAAGGGGCTGTAGGCCATTAATTCGTTGTTTTTTTTTTTTTTACTGTCGGTGCCCACTGCAGACGAGGAGGATGCAGAAGTTGAAGATGAAGATGGTGTTCATCCTGGTAAGTGTACAGTAAGTACAGTACAACTTTTATTTACTATATACTGGCAGGGTAATGTTTTATTTGTAATGGACAAATGCGCTACTACAACTGCAATAAAAGTATGTTAGATGCAGTGAAACAATAGAAGTTTCAAGGAAGAAGACGTGTACCACAAATAAGTGTCTGTCCGTTTCTGACAGTAAGAAACACTCAACAAACAATACCAGGGAAGTGGAGCCGGAACCAATAGGTGACGATCCCTTGACCAACCCTAAAGATGCACTGCAGAAGGCCAGACATGACTGTGATCACCTCCATGAATGATTATAAAAGGAGATAGAAACTAATGCCAACCTACAGAGTGATCTGTTCACTTTCACCTTTGACTTTGGGACAATGATGAACATAGAGCATTGCTTCCGTAGTGACTTTGAAGATCTGCAATCTGAACTGAAGATGGCGAACCCTATTATTACTGACATGGTCAAAAAAAAGCCACTCTCATGAAGTTATTCCTGACAGGAAGCAGAGGAGGCTTAGAAGAAGGCTCGCAGTCTCAGAACAGAGCTGGGAATCTCTCAAAAGAAGTTTTGCAGTCTCAGTGCAGACATGGGAGTCCTTCAGAATGAGATTTGCAGTCTCAGTACAGAGCTGGAAATCTCTCAAATAAAGATTCACACTCCTAGCATAGAGCTAGATGTCTCTTGCCAGGATTTAAGCAGTTTCAGCACAGAACTGGAAATCTCTCAAAGGGAATTTCACAGACTCTGTGCAGAATTGGAAGTCTCTCAGAAAGAGATTCACAGTCTCAGTACAGAGCTGGAAGTCTCTGAAATAGAGGTTCGCGGTTTCAGTAGGGATCTGGAAGTTCTCAGAAGGAGCATCACGCTCTCAACACAGAGATAGAAGTCTTGCACCAGGAAATCCAAAGTCTCAGCACAGAGGTGTGTAAATTGAAGGATGACTACAGAAAGGTCCTGAATATTATAGAGACTGAGACAAGAGATAAAATAAACCTGACAGAGGAGGTTTCTTATCTGACTGATCAAGTCAGTAAAGGAAAGTAGAAGCTTCACAAAGAAAAAAAGGTGAAGAACCAAATCCAACAATAAAAATTGGAAATGCAAATAGCACTGGAAGAAGCAGAAGGCACTCTTCAACGGGAAAAGCGCAAATTCCTAGGTCTTCAATTTAAACTCTTTCAGACAAGAGCAGACTCTGAAATTTGATTCCGCTTTGCGTTCCTCCCTCTCCTCTGCTCTGCTCCAGACCCTGAGAACCCGGGCAAGAACTACCACTCTGCCCTATCCTCCTCTCTTGATCTACATGCCCCTCTTTCTCCCTGCTGTTCTCGCACTTCTAACCCCAGACCCAGGCTAAATTGCCACACATGCATGCTGCGTTTCTGCACTCGTTCCTTTGAACACCTCTGGAGGAAATCTCAAACTCTCGCAGACGTCCTTCAATATAAATGTATGTTATCCTGTTTCAACTCTGCTCTCGCCCAGGCTAAACAATCCTACTTTTTTTCAATAAACAACACTCACAAGTCTAACCCATGCAGACTCTTCCCTGTCTTTGACTCCCTACTCAGACCCTCCTCTGCTGCCTGTTTTTTTCCCCTTAATTTCACCTCAGGACTTTGCTGACTATTTCAAGGACAAGGTGGAATACATACATCAGGACATCCCCTCTGTACCCTCCTGCCACACTTCACTTCTTCCTAGCTCTTTTTCTGCCTTCCTCAACTCTTTATCCGTTGTCACAGAGGAAGATGTACTGTATCGTTGCTGATCTCCTCTTCTCCCTCTACCACTTGCCCGCTTGATCCGATTCCCTCCCATCTCCTAAAACCTCTTGCTCCCTCTCTAATTCCTACACTCACAAACATTTTTAACTCCTCCCTCTACTCTGGTACCTTTCCCTCCTCCTTCAAACATGCAACAGTTATACCATTACTCAAAACAGCTACCTTGACCCGACCTGTCTTTCTAACTATCATCCTTTCTCCCTCCTGCCTTTTGCCTCTAAACTCCTTGAACGTCTTGTATTCTCTCGCTTGCTCCATTTTCTCACACCTATTCTCTCCTAGACCATCTACAATCTGGCTTCTGCATTGCTCACTCCACTGAAACAGCCTTCACTAAAATAACTAATGTCCTCCATACTGCTAAAGATATGGTCATTACACTTTGCTCATATTACTCAACCTCCCTGCAGCATTTGATACTGTTGACCACCCTCTTCTCCTTCATATTCTCCATAATCTTGGTAACCATAAAAAAGCTCTATCCTGGATCTCCTCTTACCTCTCCCATCATTCTTTCACTGTCTCTTTTGCTAACATCTCCTCCATCGATCTCTCTGTGGCGCTACCTCAGGACTCTGTCCTGGGACCTCTTCTCTTTTCTCTTTAAATATTCTCTTTAAGTAACCTTATCACATGTCTTGGTTTCAAATATCACTTCTATGCTGATGGCATACAAATTTACTTTTCAACCCCTGACCTGTACAGACCAAAGTTTCTGAATGTCTCACCACTATATCATCCTGGATGGCACTCTGCCGACTCAAACTTAACAGACAAAAACAGAGCTCCTCATACTTCCTCCCAAACCTAGCCCTACTACACTACCGACACACTTTATTGAAGTGTGGTCGGTACCGCAAGCCGGGAAATCTCCCGGCTTGCTAGTGGCCGCCCCTCGGCGTGCCGCGCGTCATAGACGCGCGGTCACGCGTCATCGGGAGCGTGCGCCCCCTGCACGCGTGTCCAGGGGCTCCCCGAGGGAGCCCTGGTGTCCCGCGATCGCGGGACAGCGGCAGGGGGTTCCGGGGGACCCGGCGGACCCGGCAGCGGTAGGGAGAGCGCCCCGATCGGAGGGCGCTCTTCCGCTGCTTCGGCGCGCGCCCGTCACACTCGGGCGCGCGCCAGGCTACTGCTGCGGCACAGAACGGGCAAATGCTCGAATAAACTGTGCCGCAGCAGTATCTCCTTCTACATTACTGTTGAAAGCACTAATACACCCAGTATCACCAGCAAACTGCCTAGGGGCCACACTCGACTCCTCTCTCACATTCTCTTGTCACATACAAAATGTAGCTAAACCTGTAATTTTTTCCTCTGCAATATTACAAAGATATGCCTTTTCCTCTGTCACAGGCCCTCATTCTCTCCCATCTCAACTACTGTAACCTTCTGCTGTCCGGCCTTCCTGCCTATCACCTTCTCCCTACAATCTATCCTAAACGCTGCACTAGGATCGCTTTACTCTTTCTAAATCTGTCTCAGCGTTTCCCCTGATGAAATCCCTCTCCTGGCTTCCTATCAAATTCTTTATCACACACTCAATTCTCCTCACTTTTAAGGCTTTACACTCTTCTTCTCCTCCTAACATCCCAGCCCTAATTTCTCACTATACACCATCCTGACTGTTGTGTTCTGCTCAAGGATGTCTTCTCTCTATCCCTTTTGTGTCTAAAGCCCTCTCCCGCCATAAACCTTCCTCATTGACTGACCCACAGACATCTGGAATGACCTGCCCCCCAATATCCACTGGCAGTCTCTCTCTCCACCTTTAAGACCCAACTTAAAACCCACCTCCTTAACAAAGCATATGAGTAGCTCAGTGGTTAATACTATAAACCTCATTCATTGACCTTGACCCCTTGCAGACGCACTTAATAGAAATCCTTCCTACTGTCTGTACATTTTTCCTTCTTACCAATTAGATTGTAAGCTCTTCAGAGCTGGGACTCCTTTTCCTAACTGTTATTTTTTGTCTGAAGCACTTCTTCCCATTATGTGTTATTTGTTATTTATATGATTGTCACATTTATTACTGCTGTGAAGTACTATGTACATTAATAGCGCTATATAAATAAAAATATACATACATTCATACATACAAAGAAAGAAGAGAAGTGTTCTAACAATTAAGAAATACTGCAGAGCTCTCATCCAAGGAAGATTGGAGGGAGAGAGAGTTATCTGCGCAAACCCTCCGCAGCGGTCATCATATAATCGAACCACAGAGGAATGAAGGCTCGTCAGCTGTGGCACCAGAATAAAGCAGCCGGCCTTATACAGTCAATACGGAGAATGAAACGACAAGGAAAGAAGTATGAACATTTGAAGCAATCTGTAATTGTTGTCCAGTCAAATGTTACAAAGTACAGTATCTGCTGAAGATATGCTACAGTACATGAAAATGAAGGAAGCTGCTTGTATGATTCAGTCCAGATATAGATCCTACATCACAATCAAGCAAGCTGTGTGTAGCTATAAGTGCATCAGCAATACCGTCTCAGTAATTCTTCCACAAAATCCAGGAAATAAGAACCGAATTAGAACTGAAAAGTACAATACAAATCAGTCATGCTAACGTACCTATGTGGCCCAAACCAGATTCCTCACAATGGAAAGAGCCGCTATAAAGATTCAGTCTTTTGTTAGATTGACAGTAGAAAACCAGACTGTGTGGTGCTCTTAAAACGTAGACTCAGCAACTTCAATTATAAGTATAACATAGTGTTTGTCCTTGGAGTATCCCACATATAAATGGTGACCACCTATAGCATAAACACCTATTTCCACCAGGTATCAATAAACCGGAAGAGTATAACCCCAATTGGTAAATACTCACACTAGCTAGTGTCCAGCCAAATCATTGAATGGGAAAAAAAACGGTGTATATAGAGTAAATAAACTCACTTTAGGCAGGTGGTCCTCCCGGGATTAACCTTCCTAGGTGCGTGCATCCGGTACTCCACAGCAAGGGCAGATATCCAGAAGGAGAATTGGAGCACAGCTACAAAAAAATGCTAGAGAGTGTTTCCCAAAATGAGGTTTATTATGGTCAGAGCATGGTTGACAGAAAAAATAGAGCCCTCAGGCCCCCACCGACATGTTTCGAGCGTGCGCTCTTTATCAAGGTGTTAGATTGAGACAGAACTATATAGGTGATCAAGCCCCTAAAGATGCAACAGTAGTTGTTTACTCGTCTTTGCAAGGGAAAAAGGCACAAGATTACAGGTTTGTCAACTGTAAAAAAGAGAGGACATGGGTAACAATTAGATGTAAAGAGAACTACAAAATAATTGACATACTGGAATTGAAGGATCCTGAACCAAATGTAAATGACCTCACTACTGGTAAGGGGGTCAGGCTTTTTGCGGATAAGCTGGTGATGGATTCGAAATCTGTAGACCAAGGTCCCCTGGTACTGAAGGAGTTTCAAAACGGTGCTACTATAGCAGACATACCCTGCCAAATCACTTGGAATTTTTTTCACACGTTGGAGAAGCAAACAGGATGGAGAAATTAATGTAATGCGAAAGAAGGGCCAAAGACTATAAGTCTAAGGACTGCCAAATAAATTTTTGACGGAAGACAATTAGAGTTGATGAAAACTCTACTAAGGTTGAGCTTCCCATTATTAGTTATGCTGAGCCAAATGCAGGTAGTCACTCTATTAACCGGTAAGAGAAGACCATGCAATATGTGAAAAAACTTGATTCCAAGCGAGTAATAGAAGAATTAGTCAAATGGAAAATGGAACTTGAGCGAGAATTCTCCACAGAGTTGTGGAAGCACATTACGGAAAGACTGTGCTTGGAAAAAGTTATCCACAAGTGACTAAAGCATGCTGAATTCAAGCACATACTGGAAGAAACACGGGTTATCTGCATCAGCCACAAGAAATTTGTAACTGTTCTCTTGAAACCATGGTCACATATCGTGGCCAAGAAACGTCTGAGAGTTAGCAACCCTCTCTAATTTATTTTCTGAGTACCCAATAAGGGCCCAAAGGTGAAAGTCAAGATTACTGGTAGGATTGAAGGTTATCTGAGGAAGGGCTTCAATCAAAGCATGACTGAGGGCTCTTTCCCTCCAGCCATTCTATTTTGAGCCGCAGTCCTCTTTCGAAAGAGAGTGGAGGGATGGCTTCAGTTGTGGCTAGCACTAGCTACCCACAAACAGGGGAGGTATGTAATAAGGCCTTTCCCCTCTCTAAAAGGCTTCCAAAATAAAACCTGTCTTTTGTTGATGAGTCCAGCAGGGAGCTGGTTAATTTAAGAAGGAGTTAATCGACCAGTCTCGACCTAGCTAATCAAACAGGCTTAAAAGTCTGCTACACAGACTGCCTAGGATCTTCAGCACATACGAGTCTGTGCTTATAGAGAGATCCCAGTGGAAGTGAGACAGCAGCATCGGTCCATGGAACCCACCAGAGGGAACCCCCATAGACCCCACCACAGACCCGGATTGATGTAGAGAGCACCCTGCCTACAAGTACCTCTATCAGTCCCCTAAATGGGGTTACTCCTGGTTGTTGTTTTCTTTTCTAATGTGTTTGCTGATATGAACCTGTTTTCTGTTTAAGGCTGCTGGTTAATAATTTTTCCATAAAAACATCTCCAGTGTTTTACCCTCTGCACACATCTCCTACACAGCCCATCTTAGCAATAAGAGAGCCCTTACCGCTAAATTGAGAGTTTTGAAGATCCCCGTTAGCACTTACTGTAACTATGCATTAACTTCAGTTAGTGCATCGTCAAGTTAGTTTAGCGGGGTACCCCCTGGCTACTATTCTACCAATGGGCTGGCAGTAAACCCTGGTACTATCAGGTTGCCAGTAGTTGGTATGGGGTTTTCCCCCTCACCTTTGGTACTGCACTTGAGTGACAGCAGGAGGTGGTACATCCTGTTGTAGCTGGGACAATGGGGTGCCCAACTTCTGGCTGTACTTAAGGGCAGGACCGCTCTAAAGCTAGTAGTTATTCCTTCCCTCTGAGGAAGGCAGGTCACATGACTGGGATATATGAAAAATATGTTGTATGGTGCTCAATGGAAAACAGCAAAAAAACAAAATGAATATTGAGAAATGGAAATAACCCAATAAGTGAAGATAATAAATGATTCCAAAAGATGTAGACTGGTAAACTGTGATCCCACGTAGCACTGAGGTAAGGATACAGTAATGTTAACACCTGTTGGTGACCAGTATTGTAAACATCAAATTTTTATAACTGAAATCCAATATAATGGACAAACTGGAATAGACTCACATTGGGATGGTGATCCACGATTGACAGCAAGTCCAGATGTAGCCAGTAGTCCAGGGGTTAAAAGTGCCTCCGTCTGTGGATGGATACAATAGACGAAAAAAGGAAGGAAAAAACGGAGCACTAAATCCAAAATTGGTTGAACCAAAATAAGATACAAGGATGCGTTCCCATAATAAAAATAGCTTATTTAATGAATGAGCAAAAAACAACCACACCAACGCGTTTCGGACAAACAAAAGTCCTTTCTCAAGGTGAATAACCACTCACCCATATGAAGTGTTATTTATATAAAAATACTCACCCGCGCGCGCCAATCGCCACCATTTCCGCATACGTCACTAATTGGGACATCATGCGTCATCACGTAAACATACGTCACTCTCCCGCGCGAAGCAAAACACCATGGCGCCTACTGAGGGGATCGGAAAGAGACTCACCGCCCCTTGAGGTCAATGGGCTCATCCGCATCCACCACAGGCTGCGACCCGTGCGTGACTACCGCGCGTATGGGGACGGGACGCACATATCACGTGGTGATCGGCGTGGGCGCGTCACTGGGCCTGTACAAAAAAAAATTACAAAAGATTACAACTTTATTAGTCAGAGACACTCCGAAATGGGGACAAACGTCAATAAAAAATACAAAATAACAGAAAAAATGTATATAAAGCATACAAACAGACATATTAAAAAAAGGATAAACAATCCAATAAATGTTAATTAAACTTATCTTGACGTCGACCATGGGTATCTGAGTAGCAATGGTTATGCATAGGGTAATCTGATGGTGATCATGTAGCATGTTGATAAATTAATAAGTATCACTGTAGCATATTTATAAAAACTGTTGTCACTGAGATGATCATACCCAAAGTAGCATAAAAAGGTTTGAGAGACTGATTATTTTAAACCGATAACAAATGTGCTTCCAAACAGACCGATTATGATGCTGAATGATATATCAAAACAATATCTAATTGTGGCTCTAAATATATTATGAACAGTATATTATCGCATAAATCACTATAAATAATAGTGCGATTCTTTTAAGAATAAATTGTATACCACAATTGATAGTTTTCAGATATTCTGTATTGAAGGACTAGTATCCTGTAGGGAACTAATGAAGTATAGCAATACTATACAAAAAACTTTTAATGATTCATATCTAATATCACAGAAATCGAAAAATGGGACCCACAATGAAACTTACATTGTTAGGTGTCAAAAAGTAATGGTCCTATGTCCCAATCAGAATTCAAACCATGAGGAGTACGTGTTTGCAACATAAAGATCCAAAATAATTCTCTTTTATTGAGAATATTCAGTCTGTTCCCTCCTCTAACTGGGCAAGGTATGTGTTCTATACCCTGAAATGTAAAATTATTAATGTTGCCCATGTTGCAGTTGGCAAAGTGTAGGGACACTGGATGGTTGGTATCCTTTTTGATAATGAGGCGTAGGTGTTCAAAAATGCGAACCTTCATGCACCTGATGGTTCGACCAATGTATTGTTTACCGCAACCACATTTTAACAGATAAACCACAAAAGTGGTATCACAATTGATAAAAGAAGTAACCCGAAATTTGTTACCCGTTCTATGTGAACAAAACTCGGAACCTTGTTCCATATATTTACACGCCTTGCATTTGGAGCAGATAAAACTACCCCTGGGTAATTTATTGGGTGAATTTCTTTCTGTAGAAAACATGCTCGCGGAAATATGGTTGGCAATTGTTTTTGCCCTTCTGTAAACGAACCTCGGACCTTCTTCATGAATTGACTGTAAGACCGGATCAGCAGCTAACACTGCCCAATGTTTTTTTACTATGTTTTTAATAATCATAGCCTGATTGCTATGTTGTATAATAAAATAAGGTGATTGTGAATTACTTGCTTGTCTTTTCCCTGACCTAACCAATAGAGTACTTCGGTCTATCGTTTGTACCTCCTGAAAGGCTTTATCCAAGTCTTTTTTGGAATAGCCTCTGGCCTTGAACCGCTCAATCAGCTTCTCAGATTCAATGATAAAGTCCTCGTTGTTAGTGCAAATTCTTTTTAGTCTAATCATTTGGCCTTTTGGTATCCCTTTTATAAGTGATCTTGGGTGGCAGCTGTCAGCCCGCAGAAATGTATTGCGAGAATTGATTTTCCGAAACACCGTGGCGGTGATGTTTTTGTGCATATCAATTGATAATAATAAATCTAAATAGTGAATGTGGTGAAAATCATAACTGACCGTGAATTTTAGGTTTAATTCATTGTTGTTAAGGTGCTCAATAAACAATAATAGTGAGTGCTCATCCCCATTCCAAATGAAAATCAGGTCATCAATAAACCGTTTGTAGAAAGTGATAAAGTGTCTAAAGGGATTTCTATCTCCAAACACGTGGATAGACTCCCACCAACCTAAAAAAAGGTTGGCGTAGGAGGGGGCAAAGCTTGTGCCCATGGCGGTACCACGTGTCTGGAGATAGAAATCGCCGTCAAACATAAAATAATTGTGAGTTAACAAAAATTGTATTGCAGTAAGAATAAACGTGCTCTGTGCTGGTGATAAATCAGAATGTTGTAAATAAAATCTGACAGCTGCCAACCCCTGATCATGTACTATTACCGTGTACAATGACGTGATGTCTAAAGTAAGCTAAATGAAATTACTTTCCCAGCTGATAGAGTTTAATTGAGTCTGGAGATCACCACTGTCCTTGATATATGAAGGTAACAACTGCACCAACTCCTGTAGGAAATGATCAACATATTTCGAAACACCATCTCCCAAAGATCCAATGCTGGAGACAATTGACCTCCCAGGTGGGGAGACCAATGTCTTATGGACCTTTGGGAGATGGTGAAAAATAGGTATAATAGGATAAGGACGGAATAAAAATTCCAGCTCCTTGGCATCTATGGCGCCCAGTATGGAGCCGTCATCCAAGAGTGTTCTGAGTTCCCCAACAAAGGTAGTAGTTGGGTCCCCTCTTAATGGAACATATGAATTTGTATCATGTAATTGTCGGAGTGCCTCCGCTTTGTAATCAATTTTATTTAGGACGACTATTGCCCCTCCCTTATCGGCGCCCTTGATAACCAGGGAGCTGTTGGCCTTAAGTTTGTAAAGTGCCGATCTCTCAGATGGTGTAAGGTTATCTATTTTTTGATGTAAGGGTGAAACAGAAAATGTGTGACCTCTAGACAAAATGGTTAGGTCACGTTCCACAAGTTGCTCAAAGGTGGCTAAACAATTACCCTTCATGTGTGTAGGATAGAAAACCGACTTGTTTCTGAAACCAGAACTTCTTCTACCTAAAAAAGATGAAGAAATATCAACATCGTCAATATTTTGAATCATTAGATCTTTCATATCCTGAGCACAACAGTGTTCACTAAAACTAAATTGTTTAACCTCTAGAATTTTCTCATCAACCATGGGGACGGTAGCAAAAGTAGAGACAGATTGATTAGAGCAAGTAGCTGCTGATTGGTTAAAATTTTCTTTGTTATAAAACTTTTTTAACGTTAACTTACGTACATACTTATTCAGGTCAATAATGGTTTCAAACAGTTTGAAGTCGCTACAAGGAGCAAATTTTAGGCCCTTGTCAAGTACTGATAATTCAGCTTGACTAAGAACCGTATCTGAAAGATTGATAACCCCAGTATGTTCAATTAGAAGTTCTTCTTGCGTTTCTGTGGGTTTTTTATGTCTCCTTTTCTGACTCCTCCTTGTGCGTCTGTACTGACCCTGTTTTTTGACCCGAAGAAGGTTCTCGATTCAAAATCGGGCTCCCCCTGCATCGTATGGTTTGAAGATGTAGCCCCTCTATGTCCATTATGTCTATCTGTGGGACGATCAGAGGTTGGGTCTTTATCATTATTTGACTTGCGTCTGGAGCCATAATCGGTGTCTGAACCCTCAGATTCTGCACTCGCTGATGTTGTAAATGATATATTTTTCTTCAGAATAGATTTCTGATGTTGTTGTCCCTTGCCCTTGTTGGACTTATTGGGAGTTGAGGAGTTAAATTTCTTAGGGCGAGGGGGCTTCTGCCAAACATAAACCTGATTACGAATGTAATCTTGTTTGTCCCTTTCAAATTTCACTTGTTTTTTGGACATAAGTTCCTTTTCCATGCTTTTAATGTTGTCAGATAAAATGTGGTCTAGATCATCAAAACCCTCCATATCCTTGTATTGGCATAACTCCTTCTGGAGAGAGGATATTTCTTCATCTATGGTGGATTTTTCTTTTGTTTTGGCTTTAATGATTAGATCAATGAGGGTGAAGGAACAGGTATTTAAAGCTTCCTTCCACTTGGATTCAAACTCTTGGTTAATGAAGCCAAATGTAGGTGATTTTTTTACTCGTAAGCCCCTCGGTATCCTCTGTGTGGTTACATAATTTTGGAGAGAGATGATGTCCCACCACAATCGTATCTTTGTTGATAAAATCTTTTCCAATTTAGAAAAATGAATTTTTAAATCCGACACATCCTCACATTCTAATTCTAAAGTGTTGTCAAACACTTGTTGTGCCTTCTTGACTCGATATGAATTGTCTGTGCACTTAAAAGCAAATTGAACAGGAATATCTGTATCGGTTTCACAATCAGTCTCTATGAGCTCTTGATCCATCTTGTAGTTGTGAATAAGATGTTGTGTGAACAACAAAAATTACAAAAAGCTAAAGGGATAACGCACCTTGATAAATAAATTAATGCTGATTAGAGCTACCCCACAACTGGTATATATGAAAAATATGTTGTATGGTGCTCAATGGAAAACAGCAAAAAAACAAAATGAATATTGAGAAACGGAAATAACCCAATAAGTGAAGATAATAAATGATTCCAAAAGATGTAGACTGGTAAACTGTGATCCCACGTAGCACTGAGGTAAGGATACAGTAATGTTAACACCTGTTGGTGACCAGTATTGTAAACATCAAATTGTTATAACTGAAATCCAATATAATGGACAAACTGGAATAGACTCACATTGGGATGGTGATCCACGATTGACAGCAAGTCCAGATGTAGCCAGTAGTCCAGGGGTTAAAAGTGCCTCCGTCTGTGGATGGATACAATAGACGAAAAAAGGAAGGAAAAAACGGAGCACTAAATCCAAAATTGGTTGAACCAAAATAAGATACAAAATAAGAACCAAAATAAGCTCCCACATGACTGGGAGCCTGAGATTGGGGCCTTCCCATGTGCTTTTCCCTCCGGGGAGAGTGAGTGTGGACATAACTCTGCCTCCGCTAGGGAGGTGGGGAAATGCTAGGATGGCTGCGGTGCCCTTGGCCTGTAGTGACAGTTCAGGGACCATCTTCAGTGAGAGCTGACCTGACAGACTGTATTCGGCAGAAGAATGCCGTGTAACTGTTACTGCAGAGTGTAGTAATAAACCCATTCCTGTTTGCCATATACCTCCTGCCTGGTGTGTGACCTTACTGGGGGGAAAGGTAATAAGTTCTACCGTGGAAGATCACCTTCAGTTCCTTATGTTACTTATGTTCCTGGAGCCACGGCAGATGAAGGCGCTGCACTGATAAAGAGATATGAGGGGTTTGAACCCCAGAAGCCTGTTCCTGTGTCCCTACTACCATCGGCAGATGACTCAGTGCTCCTGTTGCCAGCAGGTATATGCACCACACACCCTATAATGGTCCCTATCTGTGATTGGGTGGGGGAAACACCAATACATAAGTAACTGAGTTCTGTAGATCTGGGCCTTTATAACCGTCCTGAGAACCTGTTTTTTTTCTTTTCTTTCTTTTTTCTGTGGGACAGCTCTACAGTTAGCGAGTACTATTTTGAAACCTGTGGGAAGTAAGGTCCTTGTTATCAATATAAAAATGTGTTTATAGACATGACACATTCATACATTTTTTCTGATATATTTCTTATATAAGTCACTTTTAAACCACATAGGTTATTTACTCGTCCATTTCACTGCACAGTAAATTCTGATTTTCTTATTTTTGCACAACAAACATATTTTTTACAGTATGTCACCCACATAAAATCAGAGGAAAAAGCCCTCAAGATCAAGAGAATATGCTGTGTTGCCATAGCAATGTTTTTCTGCCCTAAAATGTTCTCATGCTGCCTTTTATTCATACAGTATTTCTGCAGGCTGAAAATTCCATCTTTTTTCCATTCAAGCTGTCATGGTTGCTTTGAAGAAACTTTTTGTTTCAAATTAATGCTCTCAGCATCCCATTAGGAAAATGTCCTTATTACAGTACGTGCCATTTAAAGGGCGTGACAATGATATAACAAGCTCTGTGCAGTACATTGTTGAAACATATGACAGAAATAAAGGTTGTTTAAACAATTTGGGATGTTAAATACTGTGGGGCCTATGCAGTAAGCAGCGATAAGCCACTTATCGCCACCTTATAGCCAAAAAGGCCTACAGCGATTCAGTAATCCCTGAAAAGTCGGCGATAAGAGACCTTTTCGGCATTTATTTTTTTGCCCAGAAAAATAAATCACCAAGTGAGATGCGATAAGCCACTTACCACCAGATTTTAAAACTCGTGGAATTCTAGTGGCCCTGATTAGCTTATCGAGCCTAATCGTGGCTCTAGAATTGAGATTTCCTCTCAAAATCGTCCCGCCAGGAAAAGTTGGCAAGAAGGTGGTTATAAGCAGCCGATAAGCGTCGAGATGGGACTGCATTTTTGCTGCATTGGATTGATGTCGAGAGTCACTGGAGCAGATATCCATTAATATCAGCACTGGAGACCTCCGGAATCAATCTAATGCCATGCATCTCTCAGCCCTATTGGTTGCCTGGCAACATCTGGTCTGCAGCCCCTGAGGCTGCTGGGACTTGTAGTTCCCCTGTTGTGCTATACTCCTAATGGCCGCCGCTTGTGCTTGCTACTGCGCACCCCCCCCACACTCTCCTCAGCCTCTGCTGCCGATGAAAAGGTAAGGGGACAAACAGAGGACCAGGGGGACCTAGGCTATACTCTCCCCCTGGTGAAAGAACCAACGCACCACTTGGGAACGACATAACCATCAATACAACATGTATATAATAAAAATGCATGACATGTATATACAACTTAAAGCATTACAATGGCTTTATATCAGATTGTACATTTCTGTGAACATTATAATGACAGATTTAATTTTCCTACGAGACCACTGCTGAGCTTTGAAGAGGAATGCCCCTAATGTAGAGGGAAGCTTCTGCGAAGCTCTTCTTCGGCAACTCCTTCTGGGGAGTAATAATCATAAGCTTGAGGCTCAGGCATAGGGGGTGTAACAGTCTCTGACATGTCTCTTACTGCTAAGTAACAAGGACTACTAGGGTCCAAAGGAGGGCTCATTTGAGCCACTTGAGTAGGTGTATACTGCCTGGGCCCATTACCTGTGGCTCCTTCAGTGCCCCATGACTGTGGTCTGTACTGCTAGAGGGCCCTTCCATAGGGTACTTAGGTGTCTCTGTTACTATTTCTGAGCTCTCATCAGCTCCACTGGGCTCATCGGCCAATTGTGTAGTCTCATTTTCAAGATCATCATCCCCCACTTGCGGAGTAGGCAGGAGATGATTTTGGTGCCAGACCTTTTCCCGGCCATTCGCGTCTCTTATACGGTAGACCGGGAGGCCCAACATCTGCAATTCTACTTCAAATACTCTGTTTCACCAACGGTCGGCCAGCTTGTGTTTGCCGGAGATCTAAAGGTTGGGGAGGAGAATGGCGTCTCCAGGACGAATTTCCTGATGGCGGAACTTATGGTCATACTGCACCGACACACTTTATTCGAACAAATACCCAGTATGTACCTGGCAGATACCTGGAATGCGCCGCTCCTGACCTCTGACAAGCCCCGTTGCGTTTGCCTTCCCAGCCTGGGTTCATGCCTGGCTGACGGGCGGCTGATCTGTTAAATGATAATGATTAGGATTTAATAGGCTGCAATGCTTCGCGTGTCTACCAGATGGCATAAATTCATGAATTGTAATGCAGTATATATATATATATATATATATATATACTGTGCAGTATTGCAGCCAGCGGGAATAAAATGCTTCAATCCCTGCCTGGAAAATACCTCAATGCACTCGGGCAGAAAACAGTCACAAACCTCAATACACCCGGGTATACCCGAATTCGTGGGACTAGCCGAGCTCGAATAAAGTGTGTCGCCAGTGTAGCGCCGTTTGTTACAGGTGTTCAGATGAGCCGATGCCTTCTCTGCTAGTTGAAAGGCTCGTTGCAGGCATTCTTGGAGCCACTGTATGTACTTGAAGTGCGTCTTGTTGGGTACCGCATCAGTAGATACCCTCAGACATATATCTACTGGAAGCTGTGCTTCTTGCCCGATCATTATAAAGTGGGGAGTGTATCCCGTAGGCTCGTGGTGGGTGCAGATATAGGCGTGCATTAAGCACTCTACTTGCTTACTTCACATTCTTCTGTGAACCTTTTACGGTGCCGAGCATGTCGAGGAGGGTCTGGTTTAATCTCTCTGGCAGAGCATCTCCCTCAGGAAGGTAAGGTGTCATTCGGGACTTAGTGATATTTAGCAATTTCAGCAACCTCCGGATGAGGTCACTGCAATGTCCCAGCCTTGATCCGAATGTAGGTGACTAGGTAGGCTATAATGTATAAAGTACCGCTCCCACAGAATCTTTGCCACCATGATGGCCTCCTGGTCTTTGGTGGGGAAGGCTTGGGCATAGCGAGAGTAATGGTCTGTGATCACTAGTACGTTACCGACGCCGCAGGCATCTGGCTCGATATAACCGGGATGCAGGATCATTCGCTCTCATAAAACTATTAATTACATGGAAAACACGATGATTATGCACATGTTTTCCATGTAATCATGCTCTCCATGCAACTGTGTTCTGTCAAGATACAATGTTCTGTTGAAAATTATTGCAAACAAATAAGAATTATTTAGCATGATTTTGGCAATACAAGTGTGGTTAATTCCACTCAAGGGTTTTTTAACTGTATTTATCTTTTTGTGTATTGTGAGGGTAATGCACAGCTATTTGTGTGTTTTTTATACATTGTCCACTATAGTGTTGATAGTGGTTTTTAATCTTTTTCATGTTATTATGTGGGTCATGGTTTCTTTAACTATTGCAGTATAAATCATTCCAAGATAAATTATTGAAATATGCACAATAAGCAGTGACCCAGTATGTTGTATGTTTTTATTAATATACCCACTTTTCCTCTCCCCCGAGCAAAGATCTTTAAGAGCTCTATGTTTACCTTCAGGACTCCCCGTCCCAATAGGCACATGATTGGCCGGACGGGCCGTCGCGTCATAGCTGGAAGGATACATTACCTCCCTTGCAATCACACAGTGAAGTTCAGCTGGCTGGGTCTTAGACTTACGTGCTCCATGCTAGTAAGAGGGATGTAACGCCTCCCAAGCTTCTGATTGCCTTAGTTACGTAGCGTCATAGGATAGGACAGGGAATTGTGGGTATTTAAGTATGCGATCGTTTTGTGATACTTTCTCTTTGATAAAGCGTGGGATACCACGTGAAACGCGTTAGAGTGTCCTTTTGGCTGTTTTTACTATGCCCTAAATAAATTTTTGCACCTAGTTTTTGCAGTTTGCAGTTTGTGGTTTCAAATTCATCTTCAGCAGCAGCAGATGCACCGCCGTTTCTCTTTTAAAGTTAGGGAAGTTGTAGGTGAGTTCAGGCTTCAGCTCCCAGATAGGTGAAGGCCAGGGCGTCCCCAGTAAGAAGGGAGAAAACATAACTACTTTGGTACGCTCTGTGGGGAAGCGAGAGGGTGACAGTTTCGAATTGTATCTCGCACTGATTTAAAAAACCACGGCATCCAAGTAGATGGATCCCCCGCATATTTATTGGGCGTAGGGATACGTAACTCCGAAGGGCCCGTTCCTTCACGGGAGACAGTGGGAGGGATAATGGAGCTGGAGATATTAAGCTGGGGAATCTGAGAGGTTAGCGTAGCAACCTGTTGGTTAAGTGCAGTAACCTGGTTGTCCACAAAGGTAAAGTGTTTGGACATGGTGGTTAGGGTATCTTCCACCTCAGGGGGGTCTGGGTCTGTTGGGCTCTGCATAATGTAATACTCGGCCTGCCCACAAGCCAGACGAGACCCCGGGACTGAGGTGGAAAGGGATAATACCACACACCTAACAGTAAACGGGGGCACGGCCGGAGTGTGGAAGTAGCGTAGATTGTCCCGGTAACAACAATAGAAAAAGTACCGTACTTGCCAACTCCAGCAGTAGTAGGTATAGTCCGTAAGCCAATGGTCATGGAATGGAGGGAGCAGCGTAGTTGAGTATCCATAAGCCTGGGTCGTGGAGTGGAGAGAGCAGCGAAGTAGATTGTCCGTAAAATGTGTCCAAGGGATATATTTCAGTCTGCAAGGTAAAGAGTCCAACGCCAAGTCCAAGGGTACCAGAGAGCAGCATAAACAAAGTCCAAAGCCAAAGGTTAATATCCAGGGAGGTCAGCAGAATATCCAGGGACAGGAACAGGGACTGAAAGACAAAAGGGGCAAGGCAACAGCAGACAGCACTAAGGTACAGAAGCTATGCAGAGCAAGGAGGTAATGGTGAAGGGAGACTAAATAGGGGGTTGGGACCTATCAGAGGAAGGGGAGGATCGGAGGAGTGGTCAGAGGAAGGACCTGATAAGAGGGAAGTGTTTGGGAAGCTGGGGCCTATTGGAGCAAGGGGAGGAATGGAGGAGCAGCCTGGGTGAGGACCTGATAGGGGAAAGGTGTCTGGGTAGCTGGGGCCTGTCACAGCAAGGGGAGGAGCGGCCCAGAGAAGAGCTTGATGGGAGAGAAGGGCCTGGGGGACGGAACCTGAGGGGGAAGGGACAGTGAAGCGCATGGAGTGTGCACTGCGTCATCGGGGCGGAGTCAGGCGCCCGGCGCCAGAAAATGGCAGCCTGGGTCCGCGCGCGCCCGTAGGGGGGACACGCGCGACCCGGAAGTGTGGGGGCAGCGGGAGAGGGAGCCTCAAGGAGCGAGGTACGCCGCCAGGGAGCCTAGGTGGCATGTAAGAGAGGTAAGGAAGCGCTCGCAGCGTGTATGCCCACAGTGCGGATCCTTACAAACCCCATATTGTGGTAGTCCTGAAATTAATTAGCCTTGCTCAAGAAGGGAAACAGTACATATGGGTACATATTGCTGACAAGTACAGTAGTATGTTTCACAAAATCTTTATTTTTTAACTCCAAGTTAATTACATTTTCAAAAGTTTGTGAGGGATACAAAATAAACACCAATTTTCTAACATGAGGAACTGTTGATTTTCATGCTTCCTTTCAGAATTTATCATAATTATCTTGTATAATGTTACTGTCATTTTGATTATCATTAATTTTGACAGTTTTAGGCAGTGCATTCTTCCTTAATGAAATGAATTACTTGTTTGTAATTAAAATGATGTAGGATGTAGTTAGCAATATGGTGTGGAATACAATCTCGAGAGCACCGATACAGTACATTAACCTGTGGTTCTGTCATGTTCAGCTCTTTAGAGTCAATGAAGTAGATACAGGCCCCCATGCAGTAAAGTCAGATCGAAAAAATCGCCAGGGTTTTTAAATCGCCATTTTTGACAGCGTTGCTATCACGGTTTGCAGAAAGGCCCAAATACCATTGGTAGCAACATTTGCAAACATGGCGAGTAGCAGGCTCTGAGATGATCTGCCATCCGAAAAGGGGTCACCCTGCGAGTTCTTTATACTGCAGATAGAGAGGGCGTCTCTCTCTGCGCAAATCTCACTGTGAAAAAAGTATTTTAAATTCTTTGACTAGTGTAGATGAGCAGGGGATCTCCGTAGCAGAACCGTGTTGGTTTCAGGTCCGGGGACCCCCTGTTTCCCGAGATACAGGCCCCATTATGGGGAGCCGGTATCTCCTATGCATTGAAATGTCCCTGTCACTTGACGTGGGAAATTTAAACGCATAGGAGATACCGGCATCCCATAATGGGGCCTTTATCGTGGAATGCAGGGTGTCCCCGAGACTGAAATCCAAGCGGTTTAGCTCAGGAGACCCCTGCTCCTGCAAACTTTTAATAAAAATTACATTAAAACAGCTTCATTACCTTAGTGGATATCCGCTAAGGTAGTGAAGTGGTTAAACACCAGTGACATGCTTATTGTTGGTAGCGGGGGTGGGTAAAAGTGGTATTTGGTCCTTGATGGGTGTGTAGGCCTTGCGGGACGGGGTTACGGGTGGAATTAACTCCTTCATTACCTTAGCAATAGAGATTGCCCCCATACATTGAACCTAGAGTGGATGCTTCGGTCGAGGTCTCAGGAATAAACATATTTTTTTCTGAATGCCATAGTGGAAACAGAGGTTTTGGGAGAAAGGATGTGGCATCATCCAAAGGGAGTCACATGGTCTACTACAGCCAATCAGATTGGGGAGTTAGTAAAGGTAAGTAAAAAAGTCATGTAAAGGTAAGTAAAAAAATTAAATGTATGTTTTTTTTCTTTTACAGTTTTTTTTTCATTTTTTTAATGTGATTTAATTATTTTTTGATGCCCATTTATTGCCCCTGTATTTATGCATGTCTCTATGGATATACATACATACCTACAGGGACAATAAATGGTTGTTTGTGCAAATGCTTGTTTTGCTTGTTTTTATGTATTTTAAATGTAGTTTGCTTGTTTGTTTAGAAATGTTGGTGCAATATACTTTTTATTTCTATTTAGTTACATGTATTTTTTAAATTATTTTAACATTTTAATTTTAATCCTAGTGTAGATGAGCAGGTGGTCTCCTGAGCTGAACCGCATTGGTTTCAGCCTCGGGGACCCCCTACTTCATAAGATACAGGCCCCGTTATGGGGTGCCAGTATCCCCCTGCAGAATTTAAATCCCCCGATCACGTGACTGGGACATTTAAATGCATAGGGGATACCGGCACCCCATAACGGGGCCTAACTCGGGAAGTAGGGGGTCCCGAGGCTGAAACCAATGCGATTCAGCTCAGGAGACCCCCTGCTCATGTACACTAGGTTTAAAATTGAAATGTTAAAATAATTTTATTTCCGGCGAGATTATCGCTGAGAGAGGCGGATCCCTCTGCAGCAGATAGATTTCGCCAGGGGAGCCCTTCTCGGAGGGCAGGTTGTCTCGGCGCCGGCAACTCGACATTTAGAAATGTTGCTCTCACAGGTATTCAGGCATTTCTGCATACCGTGAGAGCAACTCGGCAAAAAATGGCGAATCAAAACATGCAGCGATTTTTTTTTTTACGGAGCTTTCTGCATAGGCCCCGTAGTGTTTTAAAAGTATGTTTCCCAGTTTGGCAGTGGTGAAAAGTCTGTGTCTGTTTTTTTGTTTGGATACTGTTGTTTTCCCGATACCTTTCGAACGGGACAATGCAGTGTACTGTATGAAATACTTATTAGAGGTATGGAGACTTGGCAGCCAGTTTCCCAGTATTGATTTGTGTTTGTATTTAATGGTTGTACCGTATTTTACCAGACCTTAGCACGGGTTTTGGTATCCCTGGGTCTGGGGTACACTATGTAATAATATATGGCTAGAACACACCTTTTTAAAAAAGAAGCTAAGAAATATTTCTTTGTTTTGTGATTACCTTTTTTTTATTTCCTCCCCCCCCCCAAAGGACAACTGACGGTATGCCCCAGAGAGCTGGCTATATGTCTAGAATTGTGCCAAGGTCCTTATACCACGTTATTAATTAAAAATGAGTGATACTGTGTGAAGTTAGATACAAAATCACCGTAGAAGTTTAAAAGCACCATATCTAATAAAATCTCCCCCTTGGAATAATGATCTATTCTAAGATTTTTTTTTTTAAATTTATATTACTGACAACCTGTAGAAACATGAAAGTTTGAATGTATTAAACAACTAATTGCATTACATTGATGCAGTATGAAGGTGAAACACACATTTGTGCTGAGATGCTGGTGATGGATTTACACATTGGAGGAGTCTGCAGTCTTTATAGACAGGAAAACAAGAAGAACAGGGGGAGCACAGGTTGAGGGACAATACAAGGTTTATAACACTGTGATGATTCTTGGACCCTAGACTGTTGTGTATAATAAAGTGTAAGATATCATAAACACTTACACGGCCTTGTGTAAATGCTTTCACATCAAGGTGTCTTTACTTTTCTTCTTTCTCTTCTATATTCTCTCCTTGCGGTCGTTTCTTCTCCTCTGGTCCAAAGGAAGGCTTCTCCGATTTTTTCTGCAGGGCTGACTTGCTGTGTTGTCCTCAAAGTATAAATAGAGTACAAAACAAATATGTGAGGGACAAGACGGATTAAGTAAATAATCACTGAAACAGACGATTCTAATAAATCAAATGCAGAGAAATACTGCATCCACTCACACGGGCAAGTGTGAGTGTCCTCTGCAGGGAAGTGTCTTTCAATAGCACTTCACTGCAGAGCTGTCATATAATTCTCCTGCTTTTCACACTGAATAGTGGGGAAATTGAAAGGACTGAGGTGAGTTGGGATGTAACCATAAATAATTAGGAAATTACTCACACAGCCATGTATGAGTATACACTAAAATTGGTTTCTCTTCCTCCGTCTTTGGAACTCCAAAAAAACTTCAGCTGAGTGAAAATCACTCAGAGTGCCTTGTTAACACAATGGATCAAAGGTAAAGTAATCGTGATCTTTATTAATCTAAAAACACTAATGATATACAAAACCACAACAAAAATGTCTAAAAAGCACTTAGTCAAAGTGACATAAGAGCTGGGTGATGATAAAAACAGCCAGTCTTTCAGGAAAGTTCTTGCAGGATGCTTAGGTGCGCAGCTAACTCTCCGCGTCCGGGTGCTGTGTTGCGCTCCTATTTCCTGCTCCTGAAGGTGGCTGAGATGGTTAAAAAAAACTCAGGGATTGTAGCAACGCGTTTCGCCCTTTTTTGGCTTCCTCAGGCTCCATAGAAAGGTATGGCAGGGCTCATGGCTATATATAGGCAAGCGCCAGCCAATCCAATCTTGTCCGTGAGTGACTCCCTTCTTACTGTGTCATGAGTCCATTCAATCTTCTCGGTGGTTATAAAGTATAAACAGTGAGCGCTTAAAAATCGCGCTTATGCTTGTATCAGATTAGATTAATTATTGCTTTGTCAATGTGCTACCATAAATTGTGATAGCAAAAAAATCTTTAAAACATGGGTCAAATAGACTCTATGGTCATAAAATCGAGTCTTTAACTCTAAATGTACTCTGCTATCAAAACCCCAATGGGATGCAGAAGTTTAAAAATGTATTTCATTGATCCATAGATTACAAATAGCTTATCAAGGTTACAGTTACAAAACATATAAAAATAAATGTCGCAACTTTAAACACACACAGATTAAAACTCTGATGGCATACAAATCAAATCATCATAGTTCTTGATTGAACTTCATATCTATAATTCATATTTTAAAAAATGTATTTCTATTTTTGTTAAAAATACTAAAAACTATAACTCTTTGAAAATCTGTTCATAGGCATGGTAAAGAACTCATATTATAAGTTCTGATGATTTGGAGTCATCTGAAAAAGAACATGACAAAACAGAATAAGATCAGTATATTATGAACCAACACTGTTAACAATATTACTAAAACTTAGTACTACTAGAAATGCCAGAATCTTTTTTGATCTCAAACTAACATGATAGCACCACGGCCAACTGAAGTTTGTAAATCAAGTGTTCAGGGTAACCACCTAAAAAATGTATATATCAAGTGTACCCTAAGCCTAGCGAGACATACTGGCATTCAGATATCAGCCCCAAGGTCTATATCGATGTTCAGACCTTTCGGGGTTAGGGTCTTCAATTTATAAATCCAGTACGTCTCGCGTTGGCAGAGTTTCAGGAGTCTATCCCCACCCCTCCAATGTGGATCCACTCTCTCGATCCCTTTATAACTTAAGCCTTCAGGATTTCCTCCATGGCACAGACTAAAATGCCTTGATTCACTATGTATGTATGTATGTCTTTATTTGTATAGCGCCATAAAATGTACATAGCGCTTCACAGTAGTAATACATGTCATATAAATAACAAATATAAATAACAGATCATGGGAATAAGTGCTTCAGACATACTGTAAAAGTAACATTAAGGAAGGAGTCCCTGCTCCGAGGAGCTTACAATCTAATTGGTAGGTAGGGAGAACGTACAGAGACAGTAGGAGGGAATACTAGTAAGTGCTTCTGCAGGGGGCCAAGCTTTGTGTCATGTGTCCATGTTATCCAGTGCTACTCATATGCTTCTTTAAGCAGATATGTCTTAAGGTGGGTCTTAAAGGTGGATAGCGAGGGGGCTAGTCGGGTATTGAGGGGAAGGGCATTCCAGAGGTGTGGGGCAGAAAGTGAGAAAGGTTTAAGGCGGGAGAGAGCTTTAGATACAAAGGGGGTAGTAAGAAGACTTCCTTGAGAAGAACACAAGAGAAGTGATGGTGCATAGCGAGAAATTAGGGCTGAGATGTAATGAGGGGCAGAAGAATGTAAAGCTTTAAAAGTGAGGAGTAGAATTGAGTGTGAGATACGCGATTTAATCGGAAGCCAGGAGAGGGATTTCAGCAGGGGAGACGCTGAGACAGATTTAGGAAAGAGTAGAGTGATTCTGGCAGCAGTGTTTAGGATAGATTGTAGGGGAGACAGGTGAGAGGTAGGAAGGCCGGACAGCAGGAGGTTGCAGTAATCGAGACGTGAGAGAATGAGGGCCTGAGTCAGAGTTTTAGCAGTTGAGAAACAGAGGAAAGGGCGTATCTTTGTGATATTGCGGAGGAAAGAGCGACAAGTTTTAGAAACGTTTTGAATATGAGAGGAGAATGAGAGAGAGGAATCAAGTGTGACCCCTAGGCAGCGTGCTTGGGCTACTGGGTGAATGATCGTATTTCCAATAGCAATGTGGAAGGATGTAGTAGGGCCAGGTTTGGGAGGTAGTATAAGGAGCTCTGTTTTTGCCATGTTAAGTTTCAGTCGGCGGATGGCCATCCAGGATGATATTCCAGAGAGGCATTCAGAAACTTTGGTCTGTATAGCAGGTGTAAGGTCAGGGGTTGAAAGGTACATTTGTGTGTCGTCAGCATAGAGGTGATATTTAAACCCAAAAGATGTGATTAGGTCACCTAGAGAGAGAGTGTAGATAGAAAAGAGAAAGGGTCCCAGGACAGAGCCCTGGGGTACCCCCACAGAGAGATCAATAGAGGAGGAGGAGGTGTTAGCAAAAGAGACACTGAAGGTACGATGGGAGAGGTAAGAGGAGATCCAGGATAAAGCTTTGTTCCGAATTCCAAGAGTATGGAGAATGTGAAGGAGAAGAGGGTGGTCCACGGTGTCGAATCCTGCAGAGAGGTCGAGTAATATGAGCAGAGTGTAATGACCTCTGTCTTTGGCAGCGTGGAGGTCGTCAGTTATTTTAGTGAGGGCTGTTTCAGTAGAGTGAGCAGTGCGGAAGCCAGATTGTAGAGGGTCTAGTACAGAATAGGTGTTGAGAAAGTGTAGCAATCGAGAGAATACAAGACGTTCAAGGAGTTTGGAGGCAAAAGGCAGGAGGGAGACAGGTCGATAGTTAGAAGGACAGGTAGGGTCAAGTTTGCTGTTTTTGAGTAATGGTATAACGGTTGCATGCTTGAAGGATGAAGGAAAGGTACCAGAGTAGAGGGAAGAGTTAAAGATCTGTGTGAGCATAGGGATTATAGAAGGAGCAAGAGGTTTTAGGAGATGGGAGGGAATGGGATCAAGAGGGCAAGTGGTAGAGGGAGAAGAGGAGATCAGCAGGGATACATCCTCCTCCGAGATAGCAGAAAAAGAGTCAAGAAAGACAGGAGGAGAGTTGGGAAGCATTGTGGGATGGGAGGAGGCAACAGATGGGATGTTCTGCCGTATGGACTCCACCTTTTTCTTAAAAAAGTCAGCAAAGTCCTGAGGTGAGATGGAGGAAGAAGAGGAGGCAGCTGAGGGTGGTCTGAGTAGAGAGTCAAAGACAGAAAAGAGACGGCATGGGTTAGACTTGTGTGTGTTGATTAGTGATGAAAAGTAGGTTTGTTTAGCCTGAAAGAGGGCAGAGTTTAAACAGGATAGCATAAATTTGTAGTGAATGAAGTCTGCGAGCGTATGAGATTTCCTCCAGAGGCGTTCAGAGGAACGAGTGGAGGAACGCAGCATGCGTGTGTGGGAGTTTAGCCAGGGTCTGGGGCTATGTGTCATCACCTGCCTGCGTATGTTGCCCAAGTGCTCCAGTATTCGGACCCTTAAACGTCTTGACTGGAGTCCACAAGGGCAAGCAAGCAGGTAGACAACATATTCAGTTCGGCAATTTATAAGTTGTTTTATTTTAAAATCCCTTTTTGTTGTGTTCGAACTAAAGACTGCTCTCTCCCCCTTTGTCGCTTGTTTACATGCTTTACAATCTTGGCATCCAAAGAAGCCTAAGGGGGGGTAACCACTGTTTCTCGTTTATTGTTTTGGTTTTCCTAAATGTACTGGGCGCTAATTTGGCTTTGATGGACGGCGCTTTCCTAAATATTACTCTAGGTATATCTGGGATATGTCCTTTTAAAATTGGGTCCTTCTGAACCACATGCCAATGCTTTCTTACAATGTCTCTTACTCTATTCGCATCCATACTATATGTTGTAATGAAAGCTGTATTAAAACTGGTGTTACTTTCTTTTATTTTTGTTTTTAATAAATCGTCTCTTGGGATTGATTCTAATTTCTTTACTGCCGCATTTTTAATTTTAGGCTGGTATCCTCTTTCCAGAAATTTCACCTCTAGGGTCAGTGTTTGTTCTTTAAAAGTTTCAAGGTCCGAGCAATTCCTTTTGATCCTACTGAACTGTCCATAAGGTATGTTGTTGAGCCACTTTGGATGGTGGCATCTTGAGGACAACAAAAAATTGTTGGCATCAGTACGCTTGAAGAAAGTTTTTGTCTTAATTTTGTTTTGTTCTAAAAAGTTAATTGTTTCTTTACTATGCTCAGAAGTGAATTCTAAATTAATCTCGTTTTTGTTTATGTAATCAATAAAATCTCCTAATAATTTCTCACTCCCTTTCCATGAAAACAACATATCATCGATATAACGATGCCACGAAACCAGGTTGGCACTAAAAGGATTATTGGACCAAATTGTGTTCTCCTCCCAATTTGACATAAAAATATTGGCAAAGCTGGGTGCGAACCGTGTGCCCATCGCGGTCCCGCAAAGTTGTAAAAACAGATCGTCATTAAACCAAAAGACATTGTGTCCTAGGATAAAATTAATGCTATCTAAAATAAAAGTGCACTGTTCCTTTTGGATGAGAATATCTTTAAACCTTACTCTTGATATTGCTTCAATGCCATCCAAATGTCTTACACATGTGTAAAGGGATTTGACATCACATGTGGCCAATATATAATCATCCTGCCAACTAATCTCCTGTAATATATTTAGGACTTGAGTTGTGTCTTTTAAGTAGGATTTGCCTGCAGTTGCGTATTTTTGGAGAAAAATATCTAAGTATTCAGATAAATTTTGCGTGAGTGACCCGATGCCTGATATTATTGGTCTCCCTGAAGGGGTCTCCAAACACTTGTGTATCTTCGGTAGAAAATAGAACACTGGTAATATGGGTTTCCCCTGATGTATATATCACCATTCCTTCGTAGTGAGTATTCCTATAGACAGGGACAGGTTTTTGGATGAAGGCAAATTATTTAAAGGCTTTGCCTTCTATACCCCCATGTCCAATTTTATTTTTGCTTAGACTTCCTGTCTCCTTCTCAGCACAAACGTAGTGCTGCTAAACATTTATATGGGTTCTATAGAATATTAATGGAAAACTAGAAATTTCCTTGCCGCTTTATTTCTGAAGGACAAAACTCAACATTTATCTAATGCAAAGTTAACTAAATATGTGACATATTTTATAACTGCTGACCATCTTTCTCTCCAGAGGTGTCCCACCTTCAATCCTGCTTCTCTAATGTCTACTCAATTTGATGGAGAACCCCATGATTGTATCTTAATATGTCCCAGATCAGTCTGCGGATGTCCCATTGAGAAAACCGGATTTTGTTTTGTATGTTGATGGTTCCTGTCAGAGAGATACAATGGGTAATTTGGTATGAGGTTATGTTGTTCATTCCAGCATAAGGCTCTAGAAGCAAATCTTCTACCCAAGGTTTATTCAGCTCAAATGGCTGAATTGTTTGCCCCCACCAGAGATTGTGTTCTCTCCACAATCAGAACAGCTGATGTACATACTGACTCTGCACATGTTTTCAGTACTGTACATGATTTTTATTGCAATGTTTATATCTACCACCCAGTCTCCTATCACTGATTATAATGATCAACTGTACTGCTGCGGTACATCTGAGTCTAACACATCGCCGTTTTTTCCCTGGCTTTTTCCTGAAATGCGACGCACTTCACCTGACGCATGCCGCGTTCATTTTGCGTTCCCAGCCACGGGTCATGCGCGGCTGACGAGCGGTTGATGCGTTTATTGAGAATGGTTCGGATTTAATAGGTTGCAATTCTTCGTGTGTCCGCCAGATGGCAGATATTCATGAATTGTAATGCGCATGCGCTTCGATAATGTGTCGACTTGCAGGTGTTTCGTTTAAAAAAGATACCACAGTGTGCTATTGTAACTTGGCCTTGAGACTGAAGGACTGAAGGTTGCAAAAATGTATCAATTTAGGCTTTTCATATTAAAGAAAGACAAAGACCAGTTTTGGTTACAGTATTCTCCAGAGACCCGCCCCCCATGAGTGTTCAAGTGCAGCCCGCTTTCCAAAAACCCGACAGAAGTTACGCGTATTTGATATGGGCCGCGATTAATGCAACAGAGGATAAGATGGCAACAGTTGTTCAAATTTATCAGTATTTTGTCGAAAACTATGACTTTTACAAATTTTCACCAGCTCCTCATACGTGGAAGCGTGCAATAAGGAAAAGGTTATGTAGCGATCCCTGTTTTTATCGTATTGAGCCACAATTTGTTGGAGGGTATTGGTGTGTATCACCGGCTTTTTCCTGTATCTATGATCATGATGACGGCAAAAGGCGAAGGGTCGTGTTAAAACCAACTAAGAAACTACAGTTGCTGCCAAGCAATGCACCAGCACCGGCTTCCAATGACGGTCCCGCCGTTAGTGACAACCCTGAGCCTGAGCCGGATTTCGCGTGCAGTTTCGATCAAGCTTGCATGTACCTAAGCAATTTTCAGCCTCATCAGCTGACTACAGGTGGACTAGCCCCACTGCAAACTATCGACGTGGATGATCAAGAACGCTGGACTGGCAGTGGACCAGCGCCGGCACCAGCTGAATGGGAAATTCTATGGTGAGTATTGTTGCCGTATTATTTTCCGTGTTTTTTTTATTTTGACAATACAGTATCAATATCGATTCAAAAGTCAAGCGATTCTCCTCTAAGCAATATTATTGGCTGAGCGGCTTCTACAGTACTGTACTGCAGATACTGAACTACTGTATTGGTGGAACGCTAGGCGCATGCGCATTGGAACCTTCTTGAAACGCATACAGTATGCGTGCCATTACATCGACGGTAGGCGCATGCGCATGTGAACAGGAGACGCCCCCCGAGAAAATTATTGGTGGGACTGGCTGGGAACTTCTTTAGGGGGCTGACCATTACAGTAAAACCTTTCTTTTTGTTTTTCCTCAGAAAAGAAAACGGCTAATGGAGGGATTTCGATGGATAATATCGCTTTGTGTAACAATGCCTGCACATTGCTGAATCTGATTTAAAAAACCAAGTACCGGAGTCTTCAGTTTAGCGGCCGTAGTTATTGATTAGGATAGAATACTGTACCTGAAACAGTATACTGATGTTTTCCGGCCGTACAGTATACTGTACAATATTTTTTTATATACAGTACAATATACTGTGTAATAAACCCGAAAAAATAAAAACTATGCATTTATTCTACATGTATCACATACATTATGTGTCTTCTACAGTATACAGTGCCAGTACATACAGTACAGTACAGTTTGTGTCTTCTATTTTTTTTTATACTCTTATACTGAGCATGCCTACAGTATACAGTGCAGTATGCCTCGACATTCTAGAAACACTGTATTTTGTTACAATAGTAAAGGAGCAAATGGAACAATGTAAAATAAATCAACATGTTCTTTTATTGGTGGAGTAAGTACAAAAACATTTATTTACAAATACAGTACAATGTAGAAACATTTTAAGTGCACAGCAATTCAAAACATCAACAGGTGCATGGTTTACTGCTACATTTGTGAAAACAGTTATGTCAGTCAGTATGGTTTACAGTCACATGTTTTAAAAACAAATTATTTATTCATAAAATAAGCAAAACGTAACATCTCCTTTATTAAAGAACGACAAGTCAAAACATATGCTGTACAGTGGGAAGGTGTGCAAAACAGTCTGCACCAGTACAGTCCTTGAGGGCAGCAAACAGGGCGGGTTTTCAGGGTAACCTTTGAAAACCGTGCCTGTTTGCGGCCCCCAGGGA
Organism: Ascaphus truei; assembly: GCF_040206685.1. Lineage (NCBI taxonomy): Eukaryota > Metazoa > Chordata > Amphibia > Anura > Ascaphidae > Ascaphus > Ascaphus truei. Next base: position 195,288,304 of record NC_134483.1, on the reverse strand, counting down.
CTCGAATTGTGCATGTCCTACAGTATGTGTGTGGACAGCAAGTTAAAACCTTTCTGTATAAATACAAGTAAAAAAACACACAACAACATCTCCTTTATTTAAGTACAGCAGGTCAAAACATGTAGAGTACAATACAGTTCAGCACAACAGTATGGTCTTACCTGTGATTACAAAAAAACCTTTATTCATAAAATACAGTATACAAACGAAACATCTCCTTTATTAAAGAAACATATACAGTACAGTGAGATGGTGTGCAAAACTGTCAGTCAGACCTGCACCACTACAGTCCTCGAGGGCAGCAAACCGGGCAGGTTATCAGGACAATATAGAGAAAATCAGGGGAGCATCATTACCTATAGGAAAAAATAAATACAACCATAGTGCAAAACGTAATAACAAAATACACTAAAATGGCAGATCTCTCTCAAGAGAAAAAAGACGCTAGATGGTAACACTGTAACCACAGGCTAGCGGCAAGGAGCAGGAGGAAAGTGCGTCCAGGACAGAGACACAGAGTCAAAAGATAAAATGCCAAACTTTATCCGACAATGATAAAATTGGAGGCTTACGAGATATCAGATGTTTAACAGCATTGGTGTATGGTAAAGTTGTTCGCCGAGTCGCGTTCTCGGAATCCCCGTACACTGCTGCCGCATCCACCGATCTCCGACCTCCGACCTGCTGGAGCCGATACGTCACATCCGGTTCTTTCAAATCGTATGGAAGACGCCACCGGAGCTTCACAGCAGTCTCTCCCTCTGGATCTAACACTGGGGGGTTACGCTCTATGCATTTCGCCGTGCATGATGACGGCTTCGTCAGGAGTAACTCTAACCCCAAATCGGATACTTTATATACCCTTCTGACTTAAAATGACCTTTCCTCCTATTGGTCAAATTGTCACATCTCTGAATAATTGGGTGATTGGCCACATAAGCTCTCCCACTAATTTAAGAGGTATCACAGCAGTGTTATACATATCAATTAAAATACAGCCTATATTCTTTAATACACATAGCTAATAAAAATTACATAAAACACCATTGTTTAAAAAATGCTTCTCAGTACAACAGAAAATCTAAACTATTGCACCAATTGCACATAAAATATAAAATACAAATATCATCTTAAATTTTAAATGAAACACAATTATTTCCCCATTTGTTTCCCTAATCATATAGAGGTTGGCGATTGATGCATCTCAAAAACAAGAAAAAAACTTAATTAGTACACAGATTATAACACAACCAATGTACAGTATGAGTATTCTTATTTGAGCTGACTTCGTATATCATGAGCATAATATTTAAACATTACCATGCTCACAAAAAAGCATTTAATTCGAAATCTATGTTCAAACCCAAAGGTACAAGTGATTTTAGTGTAAAGGTCCAGAAGCTCTCTCTCTTTCTTAAAGCAACACCCCTGTCCCCACCTCTCCAGTGTGGTAACACTTGTTCCAAAACTGTAAATTTAAGGCCTGATGTATCACCATTGTGCTTTTGTATAAAATGATTTGACAGATGATGTGTGGTAAGCCCTCTCCTTACATTCCCAATATGTTCTAGAATGCGTGTTTTGACTGTTCTTGATGTTTGGCCTACATATTGTAATCCACAGGGACAGTATATGAGGTATACAACATAGTCAGATTTACATGTTAGAAATTGTTTAATATGAAACCGTTGACCCGTAACATTAGATGTAAAACTATATTTGTCCTCTGCTCTATGTTTACAGGCCCTACACGTGGTACAGCCAAAAAAACCTTGTGTTTTTGTCAACCATCTATTGCCATCACCGGTTATTTTTGGCAAAGCACTAGGGGCCAAATTATCTTTAAGTGCTTTTGCTCGTTTGAAAATCACAGTTGGTTTTTCAGGAACAGTTTCCCCAAGTACAGGGTCATTTTTGACAATGTGCCAATGTTTATAGATTATTTTTGAGATTTTGTCAGACTGTCTATTATAATTGGTTAAAAATGAGAATTCAAAATTCTTTTTCAAACCTGTCTTTTTGCTGTTATATAATAGATCTTTTCTGTCTAAACCCTCTATTTTTGTTATGGCATGTTGGATGGTTCTATCGTCATAGTCTTTCTCTCTGAACCTGTCTTGTAAGAGAGCTGATTGGGTGAGAAAATTTTTTTCTTCAGAACAATTTCTCTTTACCCGTCTTATCTGACCATATGGGACATTCTCTAGCCATTTGGGATGGTGGCAGCTCTTAGTGGATATATAGTTATTTGTGTCTACACTTTTGAAGAAGGTCTTGGTTTTGATTGACCCATCTTCAATGTAGATCGTTAGATCTAGAAAATCCACTTTTTCTTGACTATAATCACACGTAAACTCCAAATTTAATAGGTTATCATTTAGATAATGGGTAAACTGTTTTAGTCCTTCCTCATCTCCCTTCCAAATGAATATTATGTCATCTATATATCTTCGCCATAGGCACAAATTCACACCCAGCTCTGCAATGGACCAAATATGGTCTTCCTCCCATGCTCCCATAAGGAGGTTTGCATAACTGGGTGCAAATTTTGTGCCCATGGCGGTACCGCACTTTTGCAGATAATAAGTCCCCTCGAACATAAAGTAATTGTGCTCTAAGATGAATTTTATTCCATCAAGTATGAAATTTGCCTGTTCGTTTGACATGTCAGGATCTTGTGATAGTACTCTATCTACTGCTTCATGCCCATCTCTGTGGTTAATACATGTATACAGTGACTTAATGTCACAAGTTACCAAAAAACATCCTTCCTCCCACACCTGATTGTCAAGCACACGTAGGATGTCTGTCGTGTCTTTTAGGTAGGAGGGAAGTTTGGCAACATACTTCTGCAAGTATATATCAATATATGCGGATAGATGAGATGTTAAAGAGTCTATGCCTGCTATTATAGGCCTCCCTGGAGGGTTGGTAGTACTCTTATGCAATTTGGGGAGGTAATAGAATATTGGTTTGATAGGGTTAGTTCTATACAGATAATTGTATTCCTCTACATTAATTACCTCCTCCATTTTACCTTTATCCAAAAGGTTCTTTATCTCTTTTAAAAAATCCGACGTAGGATCTTTGGTGAGGGGTAAATATGTATTCCTATCTCCCAAAATCCTTTTGGATTCGGCAATATAGTCCGTTCTGTCTAGGATGGCGACTCCACCTCCTTTATCAGCTTGTTTTATGACTATAGATGTGTCTTTTTGTAAAGTTTTCAGAGCATCTCTTTCTGACTTGGTCAGATTGTTATTAAATCTACCTTCACTTTTCACTAAACTTTCAAAATCTGATTGTATTAGCTGGGAAAATACATCTAAATTGTTACCCTTTACATGTTTTGGATAAAAAGTAGAGGGCATTTTGAGACCAGAATGAATTAATACTGGTGCTACTTGTAAAGGTTCTGATCTGTTAATTACAATAGTTTCTTTCTCTAAATTGTCAGTAGTCCTTAGTTCTACTTCTTTTAATCTAAAGAATCTTTTTAGAGTAAGCTTCCTTAAGAATCTCTGTGCATCTAAAAAAAGGCCAAAATTGCTTGGCCCTACAGTAGGAGCAAATTTAAGGCCTTTTGAGATCAATGATTTTTCTGAATCTGAAAGTACTTTGGAACTGAGGTTAAAAATGTTATTTCCTAATTCTTTCTTTTTTTGAGGCATTTCTTTTTCTCTTCCTCTTCCCCTTTTTCTTCGATTCTTATTCTTTTCCTTTCTGATGAGGGGTCCCTCTTCGTCAGAGGAGCATAACGATTCGCTCCCTGAAGTGAAGTGGACCCCCCCTCCCCTAAAAAATCCTTCTTGTTACCATTTTTTGGGCCAATTTTAGTGAACAGTTTGTCTTTTTGAGCTTCTCTTTGCTCTTTTCTAGTGGTCACTATTTCTACCTCAGAATCAAAGTCTATACTTATTGTCCTTTTTGGAGTTCTTTCAACATTAATATGTACCTTGGCTGGTTTAGTTGATTGACGAGGAGATTTAAACTGTTTGTTTCTCCAATTGTCTCGTTCAGGACTTTTCCTATACTTGGTCTGTATATCTTTTGTATTCTTGCTGGGTTTTCTTTTTTCCCTAGATTTATCTCTTTTTTGGGTAGATTTTTTAGGGTTTTTTTTACTCTTTGTAGGATTAGGGGATTTGGGGGATTTTACTTCTAGGGGTTTATTTCCTTCCGAACTATCTTTTTCTTCTGGATCACTCCTTCTAGGAGGCCCATCTTTGTAATCCTCCTCATCTCTAAGAAACTTTTTCACCTTTTTTGTGATAGTCTCTTTTCTAATTTTATCCAATTTGTTCTGCAGATTGGTGTCTTTCTCTTTGAACAAAGCAGTTTGACTTAAATTGCCAAGTCTAAGTTCAATCTCATTGATCTCTACATCAATCTGCAGAACATGGTTTTTCTGTTGTTCAATAACCAGGCTCATAAGATCCTGTGAGCATTTTTCTAACAGATTGTACCATTTTTCAACAAAAACCTCATCTTCAAGATCTATAGACGGGTGTTTTTTAAGTCTTAAACCTCTTGGGACTCTGCCACTTATAATGTATTGTTCCAAAAAAGTGTAATCCCAAAATTTTTTAATGTCTTTGATGAAAAGCTTTTCCAATTTCTCAAACTCAGATTCCAAAGTATGTGACTCCTCAACTATAGGATCAGAGTCCAAGTTGAGTTTTAGAATACTGCCGAAGTCCACAACCCTTGTGTGTCTTCGTGAGAAAATATTAGAAAAGTTAGTATCAATTACTATATCTTCCATATTATGTGGTGCTGCCTTACTAGTGATAGAAACAAACAAATACTATACACAAAAGACACTAGATGGCGCTCAACACTTATAAACAAACATGCAGTGATTAAAGTGATACTATAATAATATACAACATAAAGTGCAATGAGTGTTATAGGAAAAAACTCAAACCCTGAATGGACTGTTTCAATTGTCCACAAGAAAGCACAATATAGAGAAAATCAGGGGAGCATCATTACCTATAGGAAAAAATAAATACAACCATAGTGCAAAACGTAATAACAAAATACACTAAAATGGCAGATCTCTCTCAAGAGAAAAAAGACGCTAGATGGTAACACTGTAACCACAGGCTAGCGGCAAGGAGCAGGAGGAAAGTGCGTCCAGGACAGAGACACAGAGTCAAAAGATAAAATGCCAAACTTTATCCGACAATGATAAAATTGGAGGCTTACGAGATATCAGATGTTTAACAGCATTGGTGTATGGTAAAGTTGTTCGCCGAGTCGCGTTCTCGGAATCCCCGTACACTGCTGCCGCATCCACCGATCTCCGACCTCCGACCTGCTGGAGCCGATACGTCACATCCGGTTCTTTCAAATCGTATGGAAGACGCCACCGGAGCTTCACAGCAGTCTCTCCCTCTGGATCTAACACTGGGGGGTTACGCTCTATGCATTTCGCCGTGCATGATGACGGCTTCGTCAGGAGTAACTCTAACCCCAAATCGGATACTTTATATACCCTTCTGACTTAAAATGACCTTTCCTCCTATTGGTCAAATTGTCACATCTCTGAATAATTGGGTGATTGGCCACATAAGCTCTCCCACTAATTTAAGAGGTATCACAGCAGTGTTATACATATCAATTAAAATACAGCCTATATTCTTTAATACACATAGCTAATAAAAATTACATAAAACACCATTGTTTAAAAAATGCTTCTCAGTACAACAGAAAATCTAAACTATTGCACCAATTGCACATAAAATATAAAATACAAATATCATCTTAAATTTTAAATGAAACACAATTATTTCCCCATTTGTTTCCCTAATCATATAGAGGTTGGCGATTGATGCATCTCAAAAACAAGAAAAAAACTTAATTAGTACACAGATTATAACACAACCAATGTACATTATGAGTATTCTTATTTGAGCTGACTTCGTATATCATGAGCATAATATTTAAACATTACCATGCTCACAAAAAAGCATTTAATTCGAAATCTATGTTCAAACCCAAAGGTACAAGTGATTTTAGTGTAAAGGTCCAGAAGCTCTCTCTCTTTCTTAAAGCAACACCCCTGTCCCCACCTCTCCAGTGTGGTAACACTTGTTCCAAAACTGTAAATTTAAGGCCTGATGTATCACCATTGTGCTTTTGTATAAAATGATTTGACAGATGATGTGTGGTAAGCCCTCTCCTTACATTCCCAATATGTTCTAGAATGCGTGTTTTGACTGTTCTTGATGTTTGGCCTACATATTGTAATCCACAGGGACAGTATATGAGGTATACAACATAGTCAGATTTACATGTTAGAAATTGTTTAATATGAAACCGTTGACCCGTAACATTAGATGTAAAACTATATTTGTCCTCTGCTCTATGTTTACAGGCCCTACACGTGGTACAGCCAAAAAAACCTTGTGTTTTTGTCAACCATCTATTGCCATCACCGGTTATTTTTGGCAAAGCACTAGGGGCCAAATTATCTTTAAGTGCTTTTGCTCGTTTGAAAATCACAGTTGGTTTTTCAGGAACAGTTTCCCCAAGTACAGGGTCATTTTTGACAATGTGCCAATGTTTATAGATTATTTTTGAGATTTTGTCAGACTGTCTATTATAATTGGTTAAAAATGAGAATTCAAAATTCTTTTTCAAACCTGTCTTTTTGCTGTTATATAATAGATCTTTTCTGTCTAAACCCTCTATTTTTGTTATGGCATGTTGGATGGTTCTATCGTCATAGTCTTTCTCTCTGAACCTGTCTTGTAAGAGAGCTGATTGGGTGAGAAAATTTTTTTCTTCAGAACAATTTCTCTTTACCCGTCTTATCTGACCATATGGGACATTCTCTAGCCATTTGGGATGGTGGCAGCTCTTAGTGGATATATAGTTATTTGTGTCTACACTTTTGAAGAAGGTCTTGGTTTTGATTGACCCATCTTCAATGTAGATCGTTAGATCTAGAAAATCCACTTTTTCTTGACTATAATCACACGTAAACTCCAAATTTAATAGGTTATCATTTAGATAATGGGTAAACTGTTTTAGTCCTTCCTCATCTCCCTTCCAAATGAATATTATGTCATCTATATATCTTCGCCATAGGCACAAATTCACACCCAGCTCTGCAATGGACCAAATATGGTCTTCCTCCCATGCTCCCATAAGGAGGTTTGCATAACTGGGTGCAAATTTTGTGCCCATGGCGGTACCGCACTTTTGCAGATAATAAGTCCCCTCGAACATAAAGTAATTGTGCTCTAAGATGAATTTTATTCCATCAAGTATGAAATTTGCCTGTTCGTTTGACATGTCAGGATCTTGTGATAGTACTCTATCTACTGCTTCATGCCCATCTCTGTGGTTAATACATGTATACAGTGACTTAATGTCACAAGTTACCAAAAAACATCCTTCCTCCCACACCTGATTGTCAAGCACACGTAGGATGTCTGTCGTGTCTTTTAGGTAGGAGGGAAGTTTGGCAACATACTTCTGCAAGTATATATCAATATATGCGGATAGATGAGATGTTAAAGAGTCTATGCCTGCTATTATAGGCCTCCCTGGAGGGTTGGTAGTACTCTTATGCAATTTGGGGAGGTAATAGAATATTGGTTTGATAGGGTTAGTTCTATACAGATAATTGTATTCCTCTACATTAATTACCTCCTCCATTTTACCTTTATCCAAAAGGTTCTTTATCTCTTTTAAAAAATCCGACGTAGGATCTTTGGTGAGGGGTAAATATGTATTCCTATCTCCCAAAATCCTTTTGGATTCGGCAATATAGTCCGTTCTGTCTAGGATGGCGACTCCACCTCCTTTATCAGCTTGTTTTATGACTATAGATGTGTCTTTTTGTAAAGTTTTCAGAGCATCTCTTTCTGACTTGGTCAGATTGTTATTAAATCTACCTTCACTTTTCACTAAACTTTCAAAATCTGATTGTATTAGCTGGGAAAATACATCTAAATTGTTACCCTTTACATGTTTTGGATAAAAAGTAGAGGGCATTTTGAGACCAGAATGAATTAATACTGGTGCTACTTGTAAAGGTTCTGATCTGTTAATTACAATAGTTTCTTTCTCTAAATTGTCAGTAGTCCTTAGTTCTACTTCTTTTAATCTAAAGAATCTTTTTAGAGTAAGCTTCCTTAAGAATCTCTGTGCATCTAAAAAAAGGCCAAAATTGCTTGGCCCTACAGTAGGAGCAAATTTAAGGCCTTTTGAGATCAATGATTTTTCTGAATCTGAAAGTACTTTGGAACTGAGGTTAAAAATGTTATTTCCTAATTCTTTCTTTTTTTGAGGCATTTCTTTTTCTCTTCCTCTTCCCCTTTTTCTTCGATTCTTATTCTTTTCCTTTCTGATGAGGGGTCCCTCTTCGTCAGAGGAGCATAACGATTCGCTCCCTGAAGTGAAGTGGACCCCCCCTCCCCTAAAAAATCCTTCTTGTTACCATTTTTTGGGCCAATTTTAGTGAACAGTTTGTCTTTTTGAGCTTCTCTTTGCTCTTTTCTAGTGGTCACTATTTCTACCTCAGAATCAAAGTCTATACTTATTGTCCTTTTTGGAGTTCTTTCAACATTAATATGTACCTTGGCTGGTTTAGTTGATTGACGAGGAGATTTAAACTGTTTGTTTCTCCAATTGTCTCGTTCAGGACTTTTCCTATACTTGGTCTGTATATCTTTTGTATTCTTGCTGGGTTTTCTTTTTTCCCTAGATTTATCTCTTTTTTGGGTAGATTTTTTAGGGTTTTTTTTACTCTTTGTAGGATTAGGGGATTTGGGGGATTTTACTTCTAGGGGTTTATTTCCTTCCGAACTATCTTTTTCTTCTGGATCACTCCTTCTAGGAGGCCCATCTTTGTAATCCTCCTCATCTCTAAGAAACTTTTTCACCTTTTTTGTGATAGTCTCTTTTCTAATTTTATCCAATTTGTTCTGCAGATTGGTGTCTTTCTCTTTGAACAAAGCAGTTTGACTTAAATTGCCAAGTCTAAGTTCAATCTCATTGATCTCTACATCAATCTGCAGAACATGGTTTTTCTGTTGTTCAATAACCAGGCTCATAAGATCCTGTGAGCATTTTTCTAACAGATTGTACCATTTTTCAACAAAAACCTCATCTTCAAGATCTATAGACGGGTGTTTTTTAAGTCTTAAACCTCTTGGGACTCTGCCACTTATAATGTATTGTTCCAAAAAAGTGTAATCCCAAAATTTTTTAATGTCTTTGATGAAAAGCTTTTCCAATTTCTCAAACTCAGATTCCAAAGTATGTGACTCCTCAACTATAGGATCAGAGTCCAAGTTGAGTTTTAGAATACTGCCGAAGTCCACAACCCTTGTGTGTCTTCGTGAGAAAATATTAGAAAAGTTAGTATCAATTACTATATCTTCCATATTATGTGGTGCTGCCTTACTAGTGATAGAAACAAACAAATACTATACACAAAAGACACTAGATGGCGCTCAACACTTATAAACAAACATGCAGTGATTAAAGTGATACTATAATAATATACAACATAAAGTGCAATGAGTGTTATAGGAAAAAACTCAAACCCTGAATGGACTGTTTCAATTGTCCACAAGAAAGCACAATATAGAGAAAATCAGGGGAGCATCATTACCTATAGGAAAAAATAAATACAACCATAGTGCAAAACGTAATAACAAAATACACTAAAATGGCAGATCTCTCTCAAGAGAAAAAAGACGCTAGATGGTAACACTGTAACCACAGGCTAGCGGCAAGGAGCAGGAGGAAAGTGCGTCCAGGACAGAGACACAGAGTCAAAAGATAAAATGCCAAACTTTATCCGACAATGATAAAATTGGAGGCTTACGAGATATCAGATGTTTAACAGCATTGGTGTATGGTAAAGTTGTTCGCCGAGTCGCGTTCTCGGAATCCCCGTACACTGCTGCCGCATCCACCGATCTCCGACCTCCGACCTGCTGGAGCCGATACGTCACATCCGGTTCTTTCAAATCGTATGGAAGACGCCACCGGAGCTTCACAGCAGTCTCTCCCTCTGGATCTAACACTGGGGGGTTACGCTCTATGCATTTCGCCGTGCATGATGACGGCTTCGTCAGGAGTAACTCTAACCCCAAATCGGATACTTTATATACCCTTCTGACTTAAAATGACCTTTCCTCCTATTGGTCAAATTGTCACATCTCTGAATAATTGGGTGATTGGCCACATAAGCTCTCCCACATGGGCACAAAATTTGCACCCAGTTATGCAAACCTCCTTATGGGAGCATGGGAGGAAGACCATATTTGGTCCATTGCAGAGCTGGGTGTGAATTTGTGCCTATGGCGAAGATATATAGATGACATAATATTCATTTGGAAGGGAGATGAGGAAGGACTAAAACAGTTTACCCATTATCTAAATGATAACCTATTAAATTTGGAGTTTACGTGTGATTATAGTCAAGAAAAAGTGGATTTTCTAGATCTAACGATCTACATTGAAGATGGGTCAATCAAAACCAAGACCTTCTTCAAAAGTGTAGACACAAATAACTATATATCCACTAAGAGCTGCCACCATCCCAAATGGCTAGAGAATGTCCCATATGGTCAGATAAGACGGGTAAAGAGAAATTGTTCTGAAAAAAAAAAATTTCTCACCCAATCAGCTCTCTTACAAGACAGGTTCAGAGAGAAAGACTATGACGATAGAACCATCCAACATGCCATAACAAAAATAGAGGGTTTAGACAGAAAAGATCTATTATATAACAGCAAAAAGACAGGTTTGAAAAAGAATTTTGAATTCTCATTTTTAACCAATTATAATAGACAGTCTGACAAAATCTCAAAAATAATCTATAAACATTGGCACATTGTCAAAAATGACCCTGTACTTGGGGAAACTGTTCCTGAAAAACCAACTGTGATTTTCAAACGAGCAAAAGCACTTAAAGATAATTTGGCCCCTAGTGCTTTGCCAAAAATAACCGGTGATGGCAATAGATGGTTGACAAAAACACAAGGTTTTTTTGGCTGTACCACGTGTAGGGCCTGTAAACATAGAGCAGAGGACAAATATAGTTTTACATCTAATGTTACGGGTCAACGGTTTCATATTAAACAATTTCTAACATGTAAATCTGACTATGTTGTATACCTCATATACTGTCCCTGTGGATTACAATATGTAGGCCAAACATCAAGAACAGTCAAAACACGCATTCTAGAACATATTGGGAATGTAAGGAGAGGGCTTACCACACATCATCTGTCAAATCATTTTATACAAAAGCACAATGGTGATACATCAGGCCTTAAATTTACAGTTTTGGAACAAGTGTTACCACACTGGAGAGGTGGGGACAGGGGTGTTGCTTTAAGAAAGAGAGAGAGCTTCTGGACCTTTACACTAAAATCACTTGTACCTTTGGGTTTGAACATAGATTTCGAATTAAATGCTTTTTTGTGAGCATGGTAATGTTTAAATATTATGCTCATGATATACGAAGTCAGCTCAAATAAGAATACTCATAATGTACATTGGTTGTGTTATAATCTGTGTACTAATTAAGTTTTTTTCTTGTTTTTGAGATGCATCAATCGCCAACCTCTATATGATTAGGGAAACAAATGGGGAAATAATTGTGTTTCATTTAAAATTTAAGATGATATTTGTATTTTATATTTTATGTGCAATTGGTGCAATAGTTTAGATTTTCTGTTGTACTGAGAAGCATTTTTTAAACAATGGTGTTTTATGTAATTTTTATTAGCTATGTGTATTAAAGAATATAGGCTGTATTTTAATTGATATGTATAACACTGCTGTGATACCTCTTAAATTAGTGGGAGAGCTTATGTGGCCAATCACCCAATTATTCAGAGATGTGACAATTTGACCAATAGGAGGAAAGGTCATTTTAAGTCAGAAGGGTATATAAAGTATCCGATTTGGGGTTAGAGTTACTCCTGACGAAGCCGTCATCATGCACGGCGAAATGCATAGAGCGTAACCCCCCAGTGTTAGATCCAGAGGGAGAGACTGCTGTGAAGCTCCGGTGGCGTCTTCCATACGATTTGAAAGAACCGGATGTGACGTATCGGCTCCAGCAGGTCGGAGGTCGGAGATCGGTGGATGCGGCAGCAGTGTACGGGGATTCCGAGAACGCGACTCGGCGAACAACTTTACCATACAACAATGCTGTTAAACATCTGATATCTCGTAAGCCTCCAATTTTATCATTGTCGGATAAAGTTTGGCATTTTATCTTTTGACTCTGTGTCTCTGTCCTGGACGCACTTTCCTCCTGCTCCTTGCCGCTAGCCTGTGGTTACAGTGTTACCATCTAGCGTCTTTTTTCTCTTGAGAGAGATCTGCCATTTTAGTGTATTTTGTTATTACGTTTTGCACTATGGTTGTATTTATTTTTTCCTATAGGTAATGATGCTCCCCTGATTTTCTCTATATTGTGCTTTCTTGTGGACAATTGAAACAGTCCATTCAGGGTTTGAGTTTTTTCCTATAACACTCATTGCACTTTATGTTGTATATTATTATAGTATCACTTTAATCACTGCATGTTTGTTTATAAGTGTTGAGCGCCATCTAGTGTCTTTTGTGTATAGTATTTGTTTGTTTCTATCACTAGTAAGGCAGCACCACATAATATGGAAGATATAGTAATTGATACTAACTTTTCTAATATTTTCTCACGAAGACACACAAGGGTTGTGGACTTCGGCAGTATTCTAAAACTCAACTTGGACTCTGATCCTATAGTTGAGGAGTCACATACTTTGGAATCTGAGTTTGAGAAATTGGAAAAGCTTTTCATCAAAGACATTAAAAAATTTTGGGATTACACTTTTTTGGAACAATACATTATAAGTGGCAGAGTCCCAAGAGGTTTAAGACTTAAAAAACACCCGTCTATAGATCTTGAAGATGAGGTTTTTGTTGAAAAATGGTACAATCTGTTAGAAAAATGCTCACAGGATCTTATGAGCCTGGTTATTGAACAACAGAAAAACCATGTTCTGCAGATTGATGTAGAGATCAATGAGATTGAACTTAGACTTGGCAATTTAAGTCAAACAGCTGTTGTTCAAAGAGAAAGACACCAATCTGCAGAACAAACTTGGATAAAATTAGAAAAGAGACTATCACAAAAAAGGTGAAAAAGTTTCTTAGAGATGAGGAGGATTACAAAAGATGGGCCTCCTAGAAGGAGTGATCCAGACCCCAACCAACCCTCTACCCCCCCCCCCCCAACCCCTCTCACCCCTAAGTAACTCCCCTAATCCTAACCTCAAAAGTAAACAAAACCCTAAAAATCTACCCAAAAAAGAGATAAATCTAGAAAAATAAACCCAGCAAAGAATACAAAAGAGTATACAGACCAAGTATAGGAAAGTCCTGAACGAGACAATTCACCGAAAATTCCCCCCCCCCCCCCCTCCTCCCCCCCCCCCGACCCCCCCCCATCTCCTCCGTCAATCACTAAACCAACGCAAGGTACATATTACTGTTGAAAGACCCCCCCCCCCCCCCCACTTCTAACCTTTGTTCTGAGGTAGAAATAGTGACCACTAGAAAAGAGCAAGAGAAGCTCAAAAAGACAAACTGTCACTAAAATTTGGCCGAAAAACATGGTAACAAGAAGGATTTTTTAGGGGAGGGGGGGTCCACTTCACTTCAGGGAGCGAATCGTTATGCTCCTCTGACGAAGAGGGACCCCTCATCAGAAAGGAAAAGAATAAGAATCGAAGGGAAAAGGGGAAGAGGAAGAGAAAAAGAAATGCCTCAAAAAAAGAAAGAATTAGGAAATAACATTTTTAACCTCAGTTCCAAAGTACTTCAGATTCAGAAAATCATTGATCTCAAAAGGCCTTAATTTGCTCCTACTGTAGGGCCAAGCAATTTTGGCCTTTTTTTAGATGCACAGAGATTCTTAAGGAAGCTTACTCTAAAAAGATTCTTTAGATTAAAAGAAGTAGAACTAAGGACTACTGACAATTTAGAGAAAGAAACTATTGTAATTAACAGATCAGAACCTTACAAGTAGCACCAGTATTAATTCATTCTGGTCTCAAAATGCCTCTACTTTTTATCCAAAACATGTAAAGGGTAACAATTTAGATGTATTTTCCAGCTAATACAATCAGATTTTGAAGTTTAGTGAAAAGTGAAGGTAGATTTAATAACAATCTGACCAAGTCAGAAAGAGATGCTCTGAAAACTTTACAAAAAGACACATCTATAGTCATAAAACAAGCTGATAAAGGAGGTGGAGTCGCCATCCTAGACAGAACGGACTATATTGCCGAATCCAAAAGGATTTTGGGAGATAGGAATACATATTTACCCCTCACCAAAGATCCTACGTCGGATTTTTTAAAAGAGATAAAGAACCTTTTGGATAAAGGTAAAATGGAGGAGGTAATTAATGTAGAGGAATACAATTATCTGTATAGAACTAACCCTATCAAACCAATATTCTATTACCTCCCCAAATTGCATAAGAGTACTACCAACCCTCCAGGGAGGCCTATAATAGCAGGCATAGACTCTTTAACATCTCATCTATCCGCATATATTGATATATACTTGCAGAAGTATGTTGCCAAACTTCCCTCCTACCTAAAAGACACGACAGACATCCTACGTGTGCTTGACAATCAGGTGTGGGAGGAAGGATGTTTTTTGGTAACTTGTGACATTAAGTCACTGTATACATGTATTAACCACAGAGATGGGCATGAAGCAGTAGATAGAGTACTATCACAAGATCCTGACATGTCAAACGAACAGGCAAATTTCATACTTGATGGAATAAAATTCATCTTAGAGCACAATTACTTTATGTTCGAGGGGACTTATTATCTGCAAAAGTGCGGTACCGCCATGGGCACAAAATTTGCACCCAGTTATGCAAACCTCCTTATGGGAGCATGGGAGGAAGACCATATTTGGTCCATTGCAGAGCTGGGTGTGAATTTGTGCCTATGGCGAAGATATATAGATGACATAATATTCATTTGGAAGGGAGATGAGGAAGGACTAAAACAGTTTACCCATTATCTAAATGATAACCTATTAAATTTGGAGTTTACGTGTGATTATAGTCAAGAAAAAGTGGATTTTCTAGATCTAACGATCTACATTGAAGATGGGTCAATCAAAACCAAGATATATATCCACTAAGAGCTGCCACCATCCCAAATGGCTAGAGAATGTCCCATATGGTCAGATAAGACGGGTAAAGAGAAATTGTTCTGAAGAAAAAATTTTTCTCACCCAATCAGCTCTCTTACAAGACAGGTTCAGAGAGAAAGACTATGACGATAGAACCATCCAACATGCCATAACAAAAATAGAGGGTTTAGACAGAAAAGATCTATTATATAACAGCAAAAAGACAGGTTTGAAAAAGAATTTTGAATTCTCATTTTTAACCAATTATAATAGACAGTCTGACAAAATCTCAAAAATAATCTATAAACATTGGCACATTGTCAAAAATGACCCTGTACTTGGGGAAACTGTTCCTGAAAAACCAACTGTGATTTTCAAACGAGCAAAAGCACTTAAAGATAATTTGGCCCCTAGTGCTTTGCCAAAAATAACCGGTGATGGCAATAGATGGTTGACAAAAACACAAGGTTTTTTTGGCTGTACCACGTGTAGGGCCTGTAAACATAGAGCAGAGGACAAATATAGTTTTACATCTAATGTTACGGGTCAACGGTTTCATATTAAACAATTTCTAACATGTAAATCTGACTATGTTGTATACCTCATATACTGTCCCTGTGGATTACAATATGTAGGCCAAACATCAAGAACAGTCAAAACACGCATTCTAGAACATATTGGGAATGTAAGGAGAGGGCTTACCACACATCATCTGTCAAATCATTTTATACAAAAGCACAATGGTGATACATCAGGCCTTAAATTTACAGTTTTGGAACAAGTGTTACCACACTGGAGAGGTGGGGACAGGGGTGTTGCTTTAAGAAAGAGAGAGAGCTTCTGGACCTTTACACTAAAATCACTTGTACCTTTGGGTTTGAACATAGATTTCGAATTAAATGCTTTTTTGTGAGCATGGTAATGTTTAAATATTATGCTCATGATATACGAAGTCAGCTCAAATAAGAATACTCATACTGTACATTGGTTGTGTTATAATCTGTGTACTAATTAAGTTTTTTTCTTGTTTTTGAGATGCATCAATCGCCAACCTCTATATGATTAGGGAAACAAATGGGGAAATAATTGTGTTTCATTTAAAATTTAAGATGATATTTGTATTTTATATTTTATGTGCAATTGGTGCAATAGTTTAGATTTTCTGTTGTACTGAGAAGCATTTTTTAAACAATGGTGTTTTATGTAATTTTTATTAGCTATGTGTATTAAAGAATATAGGCTGTATTTTAATTGATATGTATAACACTGCTGTGATACCTCTTAAATTAGTGGGAGAGCTTATGTGGCCAATCACCCAATTATTCAGAGATGTGACAATTTGACCAATAGGAGGAAAGGTCATTTTAAGTCAGAAGGGTATATAAAGTATCCGATTTGGGGTTAGAGTTACTCCTGACGAAGCCGTCATCATGCACGGCGAAATGCATAGAGCGTAACCCCCCAGTGTTAGATCCAGAGGGAGAGACTGCTGTGAAGCTCCGGTGGCGTCTTCCATACGATTTGAAAGAACCGGATGTGACGTATCGGCTCCAGCAGGTCGGAGGTCGGAGATCGGTGGATGCGGCAGCAGTGTACGGGGATTCCGAGAACGCGACTCGGCGAACAACTTTACCATACACCAATGCTGTTAAACATCTGATATCTCGTAAGCCTCCAATTTTATCATTGTCGGATAAAGTTTGGCATTTTATCTTTTGACTCTGTGTCTCTGTCCTGGACGCACTTTCCTCCTGCTCCTTGCCGCTAGCCTGTGGTTACAGTGTTACCATCTAGCGTCTTTTTTCTCTTGAGAGAGATCTGCCATTTTAGTGTATTTTGTTATTACGTTTTGCACTATGGTTGTATTTATTTTTTCCTATAGGTAATGATGCTCCCCTGATTTTCTCTATATTGTGCTTTCTTGTGGACAATTGAAACAGTCCATTCAGGGTTTGAGTTTTTTCCTATAACACTCATTGCACTTTATGTTGTATATTATTATAGTATCACTTTAATCACTGCATGTTTGTTTATAAGTGTTGAGCGCCATCTAGTGTCTTTTGTGTATAGTATTTGTTTGTTTCTATCACTAGTAAGGCAGCACCACATAATATGGAAGATATAGTAATTGATACTAACTTTTCTAATATTTTCTCACGAAGACACACAAGGGTTGTGGACTTCGGCAGTATTCTAAAACTCAACTTGGACTCTGATCCTATAGTTGAGGAGTCACATACTTTGGAATCTGAGTTTGAGAAATTGGAAAAGCTTTTCATCAAAGACATTAAAAATTTTTGGGATTACACTTTTTTGGAACAATACATTATAAGTGGCAGAGTCCCAAGAGGTTTAAGACTTAAAAAACACCCGTCTATAGATCTTGAAGATGAGGTTTTTGTTGAAAAATGGTACAATCTGTTAGAAAAATGCTCACAGGATCTTATGAGCCTGGTTATTGAACAACAGAAAAACCATGTTCTGCAGATTGATGTAGAGATCAATGAGATTGAACTTAGACTTGGCAATTTAAGTCAAACTGCTTTGTTCAAAGAGAAAGACACCAATCTGCAGAACAAATTGGATAAAATTAGAAAAGAGACTATCACAAAAAAGGTGAAAAAGTTTCTTAGAGATGAGGAGGATTACAAAGATGGGCCTCCTAGAAGGAGTGATCCAGAAGAAAAAGATAGTTCGGAAGGAAATAAACCCCTAGAAGTAAAATCCCCCAAATCCCCTAATCCTACAAAGAGTAAAAAAAACCCTAAAAAATCTACCCAAAAAAGAGATAAATCTAGGGAAAAAAGAAAACCCAGCAAGAATACAAAAGATATACAGACCAAGTATAGGAAAAGTCCTGAACGAGACAATTGGAGAAACAAACAGTTTAAATCTCCTCGTCAATCAACTAAACCAGCCAAGGTACATATTAATGTTGAAAGAACTCCAAAAAGGACAATAAGTATAGACTTTGATTCTGAGGTAGAAATAGTGACCACTAGAAAAGAGCAAAGAGAAGCTCAAAAAGACAAACTGTTCACTAAAATTGGCCCAAAAAATGGTAACAAGAAGGATTTTTTAGGGGAGGGGGGGTCCACTTCACTTCAGGGAGCGAATCGTTATGCTCCTCTGACGAAGAGGGACCCCTCATCAGAAAGGAAAAGAATAAGAATCGAAGAAAAAGGGGAAGAGGAAGAGAAAAAGAAATGCCTCAAAAAAAGAAAGAATTAGGAAATAACATTTTTAACCTCAGTTCCAAAGTACTTTCAGATTCAGAAAAATCATTGATCTCAAAAGGCCTTAAATTTGCTCCTACTGTAGGGCCAAGCAATTTTGGCCTTTTTTTAGATGCACAGAGATTCTTAAGGAAGCTTACTCTAAAAAGATTCTTTAGATTAAAAGAAGTAGAACTAAGGACTACTGACAATTTAGAGAAAGAAACTATTGTAATTAACAGATCAGAACCTTTACAAGTAGCACCAGTATTAATTCATTCTGGTCTCAAAATGCCCTCTACTTTTTATCCAAAACATGTAAAGGGTAACAATTTAGATGTATTTTCCCAGCTAATACAATCAGATTTTGAAAGTTTAGTGAAAAGTGAAGGTAGATTTAATAACAATCTGACCAAGTCAGAAAGAGATGCTCTGAAAACTTTACAAAAAGACACATCTATAGTCATAAAACAAGCTGATAAAGGAGGTGGAGTCGCCATCCTAGACAGAACGGACTATATTGCCGAATCCAAAAGGATTTTGGGAGATAGGAATACATATTTACCCCTCACCAAAGATCCTACGTCGGATTTTTTAAAAGAGATAAAGAACCTTTTGGATAAAGGTAAAATGGAGGAGGTAATTAATGTAGAGGAATACAATTATCTGTATAGAACTAACCCTATCAAACCAATATTCTATTACCTCCCCAAATTGCATAAGAGTACTACCAACCCTCCAGGGAGGCCTATAATAGCAGGCATAGACTCTTTAACATCTCATCTATCCGCATATATTGATATATACTTGCAGAAGTATGTTGCCAAACTTCCCTCCTACCTAAAAGACACGACAGACATCCTACGTGTGCTTGACAATCAGGTGTGGGAGGAAGGATGTTTTTTGGTAACTTGTGACATTAAGTCACTGTATACATGTATTAACCACAGAGATGGGCATGAAGCAGTAGATAGAGTACTATCACAAGATCCTGACATGTCAAACGAACAGGCAAATTTCATACTTGATGGAATAAAATTCATCTTAGAGCACAATTACTTTATGTTCGAGGGGACTTATTATCTGCAAAAGTGCGGTACCGCCATGGGCACAAAATTTGCACCCAGTTATGCAAACCTCCTTATGGGAGCATGGGAGGAAGACCATATTTGGTCCATTGCAGAGCTGGGTGTGAATTTGTGCCTATGGCGAAGATATATAGATGACATAATATTCATTTGGAAGGGAGATGAGGAAGGACTAAAACAGTTTACCCATTATCTAAATGATAACCTATTAAATTTGGAGTTTACGTGTGATTATAGTCAAGAAAAAGTGGATTTTCTAGATCTAACGATCTACATTGAAGATGGGTCAATCAAAACCAAGACCTTCTTCAAAAGTGTAGACACAAATAACTATATATCCACTAAGAGCTGCCACCATCCCAAATGGCTAGAGAATGTCCCATATGGTCAGATAAGACGGGTAAAGAGAAATTGTTCTGAAGAAAAAAATTTTCTCACCCAATCAGCTCTCTTACAAGACAGGTTCAGAGAGAAAGACTATGACGATAGAACCATCCAACATGCCATAACAAAAATAGAGGGTTTAGACAGAAAAGATCTATTATATAACAGCAAAAAGACAGGTTTGAAAAAGAATTTTGAATTCTCATTTTTAACCAATTATAATAGACAGTCTGACAAAATCTCAAAAATAATCTATAAACATTGGCACATTGTCAAAAATGACCCTGTACTTGGGGAAACTGTTCCTGAAAAACCAACTGTGATTTTCAAACGAGCAAAAGCACTTAAAGATAATTTGGCCCCTAGTGCTTTGCCAAAAATAACCGGTGATGGCAATAGATGGTTGACAAAAACACAAGGTTTTTTTGGCTGTACCACGTGTAGGGCCTGTAAACATAGAGCAGAGGACAAATATAGTTTTACATCTAATGTTACGGGTCAACGGTTTCATATTAAACAATTTCTAACATGTAAATCTGACTATGTTGTATACCTCATATACTGTCCCTGTGGATTACAATATGTAGGCCAAACATCAAGAACAGTCAAAACACGCATTCTAGAACATATTGGGAATGTAAGGAGAGGGCTTACCACACATCATCTGTCAAATCATTTTATACAAAAGCACAATGGTGATACATCAGGCCTTAAATTTACAGTTTTGGAACAAGTGTTACCACACTGGAGAGGTGGGGACAGGGGTGTTGCTTTAAGAAAGAGAGAGAGCTTCTGGACCTTTACACTAAAATCACTTGTACCTTTGGGTTTGAACATAGATTTCGAATTAAATGCTTTTTTGTGAGCATGGTAATGTTTAAATATTATGCTCATGATATACGAAGTCAGCTCAAATAAGAATACTCATAATGTACATTGGTTGTGTTATAATCTGTGTACTAATTAAGTTTTTTTCTTGTTTTTGAGATGCATCAATCGCCAACCTCTATATGATTAGGGAAACAAATGGGGAAATAATTGTGTTTCATTTAAAATTTAAGATGATATTTGTATTTTATATTTTATGTGCAATTGGTGCAATAGTTTAGATTTTCTGTTGTACTGAGAAGCATTTTTTAAACAATGGTGTTTTATGTAATTTTTATTAGCTATGTGTATTAAAGAATATAGGCTGTATTTTAATTGATATGTATAACACTGCTGTGATACCTCTTAAATTAGTGGGAGAGCTTATGTGGCCAATCACCCAATTATTCAGAGATGTGACAATTTGACCAATAGGAGGAAAGGTCATTTTAAGTCAGAAGGGTATATAAAGTATCCGATTTGGGGTTAGAGTTACTCCTGACGAAGCCGTCATCATGCACGGCGAAATGCATAGAGCGTAACCCCCCAGTGTTAGATCCAGAGGGAGAGACTGCTGTGAAGCTCCGGTGGCGTCTTCCATACGATTTGAAAGAACCGGATGTGACGTATCGGCTCCAGCAGGTCGGAGGTCGGAGATCGGTGGATGCGGCAGCAGTGTACGGGGATTCCGAGAACGCGACTCGGCGAACAACTTTACCATACACCAATGCTGTTAAACATCTGATATCTCGTAAGCCTCCAATTTTATCATTGTCGGATAAAGTTTGGCATTTTATCTTTTGACTCTGTGTCTCTGTCCTGGACGCACTTTCCTCCTGCTCCTTGCCGCTAGCCTGTGGTTACAGTGTTACCATCTAGCGTCTTTTTTCTCTTGAGAGAGATCTGCCATTTTAGTGTATTTTGTTATTACGTTTTGCACTATGGTTGTATTTATTTTTTCCTATAGGTAATGATGCTCCCCTGATTTTCTCTATATTGTGCTTTCTTGTGGACAATTGAAACAGTCCATTCAGGGTTTGAGTTTTTTCCTATAACACTCATTGCACTTTATGTTGTATATTATTATAGTATCACTTTAATCACTGCATGTTTGTTTATAAGTGTTGAGCGCCATCTAGTGTCTTTTGTGTATAGTATTTGTTTGTTTCTATCACTAGTAAGGCAGCACCACATAATATGGAAGATATAGTAATTGATACTAACTTTTCTAATATTTTCTCACGAAGACACACAAGGGTTGTGGACTTCGGCAGTATTCTAAAACTCAACTTGGACTCTGATCCTATAGTTGAGGAGTCACATACTTTGGAATCTGAGTTTGAGAAATTGGAAAAGCTTTTCATCAAAGACATTAAAAATTTTTGGGATTACACTTTTTTGGAACAATACATTATAAGTGGCAGAGTCCCAAGAGGTTTAAGACTTAAAAAACACCCGTCTATAGATCTTGAAGATGAGGTTTTTGTTGAAAAATGGTACAATCTGTTAGAAAAATGCTCACAGGATCTTATGAGCCTGGTTATTGAACAACAGAAAAACCATGTTCTGCAGATTGATGTAGAGATCAATGAGATTGAACTTAGACTTGGCAATTTAAGTCAAACTGCTTTGTTCAAAGAGAAAGACACCAATCTGCAGAACAAATTGGATAAAATTAGAAAAGAGACTATCACAAAAAAGGTGAAAAAGTTTCTTAGAGATGAGGAGGATTACAAAGATGGGCCTCCTAGAAGGAGTGATCCAGAAGAAAAAGATAGTTCGGAAGGAAATAAACCCCTAGAAGTAAAATCCCCCAAATCCCCTAATCCTACAAAGAGTAAAAAAAACCCTAAAAAATCTACCCAAAAAAGAGATAAATCTAGGGAAAAAAGAAAACCCAGCAAGAATACAAAAGATATACAGACCAAGTATAGGAAAAGTCCTGAACGAGACAATTGGAGAAACAAACAGTTTAAATCTCCTCGTCAATCAACTAAACCAGCCAAGGTACATATTAATGTTGAAAGAACTCCAAAAAGGACAATAAGTATAGACTTTGATTCTGAGGTAGAAATAGTGACCACTAGAAAAGAGCAAAGAGAAGCTCAAAAAGACAAACTGTTCACTAAAATTGGCCCAAAAAATGGTAACAAGAAGGATTTTTTAGGGGAGGGGGGGTCCACTTCACTTCAGGGAGCGAATCGTTATGCTCCTCTGACGAAGAGGGACCCCTCATCAGAAAGGAAAAGAATAAGAATCGAAGAAAAAGGGGAAGAGGAAGAGAAAAAGAAATGCCTCAAAAAAAGAAAGAATTAGGAAATAACATTTTTAACCTCAGTTCCAAAGTACTTTCAGATTCAGAAAAATCATTGATCTCAAAAGGCCTTAAATTTGCTCCTACTGTAGGGCCAAGCAATTTTGGCCTTTTTTTAGATGCACAGAGATTCTTAAGGAAGCTTACTCTAAAAAGATTCTTTAGATTAAAAGAAGTAGAACTAAGGACTACTGACAATTTAGAGAAAGAAACTATTGTAATTAACAGATCAGAACCTTTACAAGTAGCACCAGTATTAATTCATTCTGGTCTCAAAATGCCCTCTACTTTTTATCCAAAACATGTAAAGGGTAACAATTTAGATGTATTTTCCCAGCTAATACAATCAGATTTTGAAAGTTTAGTGAAAAGTGAAGGTAGATTTAATAACAATCTGACCAAGTCAGAAAGAGATGCTCTGAAAACTTTACAAAAAGACACATCTATAGTCATAAAACAAGCTGATAAAGGAGGTGGAGTCGCCATCCTAGACAGAACGGACTATATTGCCGAATCCAAAAGGATTTTGGGAGATAGGAATACATATTTACCCCTCACCAAAGATCCTACGTCGGATTTTTTAAAAGAGATAAAGAACCTTTTGGATAAAGGTAAAATGGAGGAGGTAATTAATGTAGAGGAATACAATTATCTGTATAGAACTAACCCTATCAAACCAATATTCTATTACCTCCCCAAATTGCATAAGAGTACTACCAACCCTCCAGGGAGGCCTATAATAGCAGGCATAGACTCTTTAACATCTCATCTATCCGCATATATTGATATATACTTGCAGAAGTATGTTGCCAAACTTCCCTCCTACCTAAAAGACACGACAGACATCCTACGTGTGCTTGACAATCAGGTGTGGGAGGAAGGATGTTTTTTGGTAACTTGTGACATTAAGTCACTGTATACATGTATTAACCACAGAGATGGGCATGAAGCAGTAGATAGAGTACTATCACAAGATCCTGACATGTCAAACGAACAGGCAAATTTCATACTTGATGGAATAAAATTCATCTTAGAGCACAATTACTTTATGTTCGAGGGGACTTATTATCTGCAAAAGTGCGGTACCGCCATGGGCACAAAATTTGCACCCAGTTATGCAAACCTCCTTATGGGAGCATGGGAGGAAGACCATATTTGGTCCATTGCAGAGCTGGGTGTGAATTTGTGCCTATGGCGAAGATATATAGATGACATAATATTCATTTGGAAGGGAGATGAGGAAGGACTAAAACAGTTTACCCATTATCTAAATGATAACCTATTAAATTTGGAGTTTACGTGTGATTATAGTCAAGAAAAAGTGGATTTTCTAGATCTAACGATCTACATTGAAGATGGGTCAATCAAAACCAAGACCTTCTTCAAAAGTGTAGACACAAATAACTATATATCCACTAAGAGCTGCCACCATCCCAAATGGCTAGAGAATGTCCCATATGGTCAGATAAGACGGGTAAAGAGAAATTGTTCTGAAGAAAAAAATTTTCTCACCCAATCAGCTCTCTTACAAGACAGGTTCAGAGAGAAAGACTATGACGATAGAACCATCCAACATGCCATAACAAAAATAGAGGGTTTAGACAGAAAAGATCTATTATATAACAGCAAAAAGACAGGTTTGAAAAAGAATTTTGAATTCTCATTTTTAACCAATTATAATAGACAGTCTGACAAAATCTCAAAAATAATCTATAAACATTGGCACATTGTCAAAAATGACCCTGTACTTGGGGAAACTGTTCCTGAAAAACCAACTGTGATTTTCAAACGAGCAAAAGCACTTAAAGATAATTTGGCCCCTAGTGCTTTGCCAAAAATAACCGGTGATGGCAATAGATGGTTGACAAAAACACAAGGTTTTTTTGGCTGTACCACGTGTAGGGCCTGTAAACATAGAGCAGAGGACAAATATAGTTTTACATCTAATGTTACGGGTCAACGGTTTCATATTAAACAATTTCTAACATGTAAATCTGACTATGTTGTATACCTCATATACTGTCCCTGTGGATTACAATATGTAGGCCAAACATCAAGAACAGTCAAAACACGCATTCTAGAACATATTGGGAATGTAAGGAGAGGGCTTACCACACATCATCTGTCAAATCATTTTATACAAAAGCACAATGGTGATACATCAGGCCTTAAATTTACAGTTTTGGAACAAGTGTTACCACACTGGAGAGGTGGGGACAGGGGTGTTGCTTTAAGAAAGAGAGAGAGCTTCTGGACCTTTACACTAAAATCACTTGTACCTTTGGGTTTGAACATAGATTTCGAATTAAATGCTTTTTTGTGAGCATGGTAATGTTTAAATATTATGCTCATGATATACGAAGTCAGCTCAAATAAGAATACTCATAATGTACATTGGTTGTGTTATAATCTGTGTACTAATTAAGTTTTTTTCTTGTTTTTGAGATGCATCAATCGCCAACCTCTATATGATTAGGGAAACAAATGGGGAAATAATTGTGTTTCATTTAAAATTTAAGATGATATTTGTATTTTATATTTTATGTGCAATTGGTGCAATAGTTTAGATTTTCTGTTGTACTGAGAAGCATTTTTTAAACAATGGTGTTTTATGTAATTTTTATTAGCTATGTGTATTAAAGAATATAGGCTGTATTTTAATTGATATGTATAACACTGCTGTGATACCTCTTAAATTAGTGGGAGAGCTTATGTGGCCAATCACCCAATTATTCAGAGATGTGACAATTTGACCAATAGGAGGAAAGGTCATTTTAAGTCAGAAGGGTATATAAAGTATCCGATTTGGGGTTAGAGTTACTCCTGACGAAGCCGTCATCATGCACGGCGAAATGCATAGAGCGTAACCCCCCAGTGTTAGATCCAGAGGGAGAGACTGCTGTGAAGCTCCGGTGGCGTCTTCCATACGATTTGAAAGAACCGGATGTGACGTATCGGCTCCAGCAGGTCGGAGGTCGGAGATCGGTGGATGCGGCAGCAGTGTACGGGGATTCCGAGAACGCGACTCGGCGAACAACTTTACCATACACCAATGCTGTTAAACATCTGATATCTCGTAAGCCTCCAATTTTATCATTGTCGGATAAAGTTTGGCATTTTATCTTTTGACTCTGTGTCTCTGTCCTGGACGCACTTTCCTCCTGCTCCTTGCCGCTAGCCTGTGGTTACAGTGTTACCATCTAGCGTCTTTTTTCTCTTGAGAGAGATCTGCCATTTTAGTGTATTTTGTTATTACGTTTTGCACTATGGTTGTATTTATTTTTTCCTATAGGTAATGATGCTCCCCTGATTTTCTCTATATTGTGCTTTCTTGTGGACAATTGAAACAGTCCATTCAGGGTTTGAGTTTTTTCCTATAACACTCATTGCACTTTATGTTGTATATTATTATAGTATCACTTTAATCACTGCATGTTTGTTTATAAGTGTTGAGCGCCATCTAGTGTCTTTTGTGTATAGGTTATCAGGACAACCTTGAAAACGTGCCTGTTTGCGGCCCTCAGGGACTGGAATTGTGCAGGTCCTATGTGTGTGGACAGCAAGTTAAAACATTTCTGTATAAATACAAGTAAAAAAACACACAACAACATCTCCTTTATTTCAGTACAGCAGGTCAAATCATGTAGAGTACAATACAGTTCAGCACAACAGTATGTTCTTACAGAAAGTCCTCCACATTGTCCGTCCATGGCCGATTCCTTGCATGGCGCAAAACGCCATTAATGCAGTCTCGAACGCCTTTCATTACAGGATCTGTAATTGGATAAAAGTGCCGCATTTCATCCCGAATGTTCTTTCTTAAATTGGCAGGAAGCGCCTTTTTTACGCGATTTCCTTCGTAGTTCACTTTGAAGGCCCAGTCGCAGTACAACGAGTAGGGAACATGGTGCTTAAAAAGTAACAAGGCATACTTGTGGGGTGCACCAGCACTCTTCAGCCTATACTTCTCCCTGAGCGCCGGTGGCAGACCAGACAGGGTGATGTCGGGCACGTATCGATGCGAGCGAATGAGGTCTTTTGGGATCGGGTGTGCTTGAGGCGACGGACGATGGTAGGTTGTCTGGGAGGAAGCTTTCCTCCCGTCTTGGTCGCCGTGTTGTCTCCTGGCGTGGTCTTGACGGGGTTGTCATGTCCTCCTCAACGGCATACATGTACACTACATCTTCTGGTGGAGGGGGTGTGCTTGGTGATGGAAAGGGGTTGAAGGTCCCATTCATCACATCCATGTCACCCCACTGCTCCAGCGTCGGGGAAACAGGGGCATTAACACTGAGCAAATAATGTATGCCCGCTATGTCAACCTCTATCTTCTCCATCCGTCGATACATCCGTTGATCCATTTGTAGCATCCGTTGATCCATATGTATCATCCATTGATCCATTTGTAGCATCCGTTGCTCCACATTTAGCATTGTCTCCAGAAGCAGATCTATCTTTGCTAGCACAATAGAATTCCCGGGGAGATCCACAGTTAGCCCATTCAGCATCCGGTCTAACGAGCTGCTTCTTGTGCATGGCGTGTTAACATCTGGGTGGATGGGTGCAATGGAGGATGAGATGGTGGTTCCATGGAGAGAAGCGGCAGCGACGTCAAAGAAGAGTGGAGGAGGTGACCTGTGGATATCCGGTAGAGGAGAAGCGGCAGCGTCGTCGAAGAGGGATGGAGAAAGTGACCTTTGGATTTCCGGGCGAGAAGCAGAGTCGTCTAAGAGCAAAGGAGAAAGTGACCTGTGGATTTCAAAGGCAGCGTCGTCGGATAGAACTGGAGAAGATGGCATGTGGGTTTCCGTGAGGGCGGCGGCAGCGTCAAGGACGAGCGGTGGAGAAGACGGGCTGAAGATTTCTGGGACAGTGGCGGCAGAGTCATCGAAGCGTATGTGAGGAAGTGGTCTGCGGGTTCGATGGGTTGGCTGCCAAACGTTTTGC
Source organism: Ascaphus truei (assembly GCF_040206685.1). Taxonomy (NCBI): domain Eukaryota; kingdom Metazoa; phylum Chordata; class Amphibia; order Anura; family Ascaphidae; genus Ascaphus; species Ascaphus truei. Next base: position 195,260,303 of record NC_134483.1, on the reverse strand, counting down.
GTCGAGAGTACATCACCGTATATCTTCTTGACATAATAAGGCTGACGTCTATGAAAACCCTTAGCCTTTGGGGTCAGCAGATGGTTTTCTTTATTGGCCTTAGCCTGTCGCTTTTGCCTTGGCGTGGAAACGGCAACCGCCTTTCGCTTTTTCTGCTTGACAGGCACGGCAGAGGCGAGTGGGTTCCTGCGTCCGTAGAATCGGGGTTGCTCCATGGAAGCAGGTGGCACAATGCAGTATCTGGACAAGGGCAAGTTCAGATAAAGATCATAGAGTGGTGGGCTATGCAAAGTGTGTAACCTTTTATGCATGGTGACCAGGTACAGGTGTTGAAAGTGGGCGTACTCTAATGTGAGTCATTACAGTATAAATACACCATCCATTTTGTGGATTCACTGCACATTGAATACACATCGACTAAACATCGTAAATACATTCTTGTGTTTGTATTTCTTTCAACTCGCAGCAATGGTTGTTAAAAAGATTTCCAAGGATCTCAGCATGCGAATTAAGGAGATGTACAAGAGTGGACACCGAATTGCTGCTATCCAACGCTGGTTAGCTACTTCTGGCCTCGTTGTGCCAGCAACCACCGTGAGCTATCATGCACACGGAAAAAACAGAGACCGCAAAAGGGCACCAAGGGTAACTAACGCGTAGGTATATTTATACAACTATAAAAAAAAATTAATTTTAATTTAAATCTAATATTTTTGTTATTTCTGTTGATTTATAATACAACAGTATATATATTTTGTATATATTTATATTTATATCAGTACAGTATATATATTTTGTATATTTATATTTATATTACAACAGTATATATATTTTGTATATTTATATTTATATTACAACAGTATATATATTTAGTATATTTATATATATATTACAACAGTGTATATATTTTGTATATTTATATTACAACAGTGTATATATTTTGTATATTTATATTTATATTACAACAGTATATATATTTTGTATATTTATAATTATATTACAACAGTCTATATATTTTGTATATTTATATTTATATTTCAACAGTTTTGTATTGCTGCATACTGTATTAATAGAACAATATATTGTATCCTCTTGATCTACTGTCTCTAATTTTTTTACTTACCGGAATGTTTTTCTTTACATTGTAGGGAGACAACTCTTCTGGTGGACAAAATAAGTGAGGAGAATGATGAGAGGAGCGCATTAAGGGTTAAAAACACTCTGCAGGAAAATCACAATCTCTCTGTATCCGAGACCAGCATAAAGAAGATGAGACGCAGCATTGGATGGAAATATGGACGTGTGAGGTTAGTACTGGACAGTACAGGAGGTAAAAGTGTTGTTTAGGAAACTGTACTGTACCGCTAAAATTATTTATTCCTTGTGATTACAGAGCGTACCCCATGTTACGGTACGCAAACAAAATCAAAAGTGTGGTCCAGGCCCAGGCATGGATCGACAGTGAGGAGACTTTCCAGGATTGCATCTTCACTGACGAGTCTACTGTGTCGCTGGAGAGATTTGCAAGCTTTGTATTCCACAAAAAAGGCCGCATATCTTTGAAGCCGCGGCCAAAACACCCCGTGAAGCTGCATGTGTGGGGTGCCATCTCTAGGCGTGGACCAGGATGCATTGTCATCTTTGAAGGTAAAATATATCAAATATAATGTAGCCTTATGCACTGTAATTTACTAGTGTAACCTTACTGTATGCACTGTACTGTACTATTGTGCAGTTTTTTGAGCACTTTTCTTTTCTTGCTATAGGTATAATGAATAAAGCTTTCTTCCAAGACAACATTGTCCCTGAGATAGTGCAATACATCACACTCGAGTTCCCGAATGGTCACCGCATCTACGAGGACAATGATCCGAAGCACACGCGTCAACAGCGCATATCCTTGAGCGCGGTATCAACTGGGTGAAGACGTCAGCGGAGTAAGTGCAGTAGACCGTGTCTCATTTTTGTCCCCACTGTTTTTACTGTGTACTGTATCTCTTAAACTAATTGTCCTTTTTTTCCAATGACAGATCGCCAGACTTCAATCCTATCGAAATGGTCTGGCATCAGCTGAAGGACCATATCCGGAAAGTGGTGAAACCCTCCAAAAAGGACGAGTTGTTGAAAGGCATAATGAGTTTTTGGAACGATGTACTTACCGTGGAACGCTGCAATAAATATATTGCCCATTGTGATCGTGCGTAATGGGCAAGCATCAGGAAAGTAGTACTGTGCAGTAGTATTGTAAGTACAGTATGATACAGGTAAGTATGGCACATATTTTTTCTTTCCCAATAGTCAGAGCATACAGTACAGTAGTTACAGTTTTTTCTTTACAGAGAGAGCAGCACCAGCCATCAGGTTACATACAGTAATATTTAACAGTAGTCAGAGTATACAGTAGTTCCAGTATACAGTAGACTAGTTTGACAGTAGTACAGTCACTGCCTACTAACTGGTCATTTTTTTTCTTTTCAGAGAAAGCAGCACCTGCCATCTAAAATAGTACTACATATCACACAATGCCATAATGCAGTACGCACATACAGTAACTGCACTAATTTTTTGTTTTCTTGTCGTTTCAGGAAAAAAGGGTGGCCTGGGGGGAGGTGGGGTGTTGTGACCAGTCTAATCTGTTAGTACAGTCAAATGTACAGTATATAAACAGCAGTATTGATGTACACAAAACCTCTCCTCTCTCAATGAACTACTGTACTGTACACGGAATGAGGAACAAGATAACGACGGAAAAAATAATATTACTATGTACAGTATACTGTATATATATATATATATATATATATATATATATATATATATATATATATATATATATATATATATATATATATAGTATACATATATTATACATTACAGTGTATATATATATTATTACATAATATTCTTATAAATGTGCATAATTCATGTTTCTCCATGTTTTACAAATGTTTTCTAAATGTTTATCCAATTTCAATTGCTAGAATAACTTAATAAAGACTGCATTATGTATTATTCATGATTATTTTTATATTTGTATTTTTTTGTTCCTGATGAAATAAAATAAATATTTATTCACATTCTTGGTAATCATAATCATTGACAACAACCACACACCCCCCCCTACAGTATAAGAATGAATGAAAAAACAACATGAATCAGTTAATGGTTTTTTTACTCTCAATTCTTACAATGGTGTGCACATCAGATTTACATTTCAAATTTGAGAAGGGATTTTCCAAAGCGTTACCATACACAAAGCCTCAAAGGGTTGGGGGGTGGGGGGGTTAGGTGAGTCATGTGCAGTAAGCAGCTAGCTCCCATCTCAAAGAGGCTTAGAGTACACGCAGGCGCAGTGAGGCGATTGATGCTCGGCTAGGGTCGGATTAAAAACACAATGACTAACTTCAGAAAATGAATGACTCTGTGGAGGTGTCTGTCGAAAAGAGTTTGTGTGTGCGTGGGGGAGGGATGAAGGATTAGTTGTGCTGCAGTTCAAAGAAATTACATACTGTAGAGTACAGTAATTTCAAAAGGCAGTTCATCATAATAATTTGATCAATAAACCCCCAAATACAACCCTCAAATACAGTACTTAAAAAGCAAGTCACTTTATCTCCCTGTGCCTCAGGCACCAATAACATACAGTAGATTGTGAGCTCCACGGGACAGGGAGGGACCTGTGTCTGCAAAATGTCTCTGGAAAGCGCTACGTATACTGTAACTAACAGCGCTATACAAAAACATGCTATTATTATTATTATTATTATAATATCAAGGTGATGCTCTGTGCAAATCAAATTCGAGAAGGGATTTTCCAAAACGTTGTCATAAACAAACCCTCAAAGCTCACATCTCAAAGAGAATTACACGCAGGCGTAGTGAGGCTTTGTACTGTAGCTCGGCTATGGACGGATTAAGAACACAATGGCAAGATTCAGAAAATTAACGACTCTGTGTAGAGGGGGGGGGTTGGGTGACTCATGCGCAGTAAGCAGCTAAGCAGATAAATAGCTCCCATCTGAAAAAGGATCACACGCAGGCGCAGTGAGGCTTTGAAGCTCTGCATGGACGGATTAAGAACACAATGGCAAGATTCAGAAAATTAACGATTCTGTGGAGAGGGGGGGGGGTTGGGTGACTCATGCGCAGTAAGCAGCTAGCTCCCATCTCAAAGAGGCTTAGAGTACACGCAGGCGCAGTGAGGCGATTGACGCTCGGCTAGGGACGGATTAAAAACACAATGACTAACTTCAGAAAATGAATGACTCTGTGGAGGTGTCTGTCGAATGACTCTGTGGAGAGGGGGAGGTTGGGTGACTCATGCGCTGTAAGCAGATAAATAGCTACCATCTGAAAAAGGATCACCCGCAGGCGCAGTGAGGCTTTGAAGCTCGGCTATGGACGGATTAAAAACATAATGGCAAGATTCCAAAAATTAAAGACAGCCGCATGAAGTTCAAAGCTAAAGACATACTTTAATTTCAAAAGGCAGTTCATCATAATAATACACCCCCAAATACAGTACGTAAAAAGCACACAAATCAACACACAATGTGCAGTAAAACACACAGGGTCGCAGACAAAAGCTACTGTACAGCACAGATTGAATATCGTAATACAGTAAGATGGTTTTTGCAGGCTTGTGGAGAAAAAAAAAAAAAAAATTACAATAATTTTTTTTTTCACACACTCAAGCAAGCAGTGGTGGGCGAAGTTACAGGCGCATGCACAGTAAATTCCTGCTGTCAAGCAGGAATGTGATTGAAACCAGACACACATTCAAAGGAATGGTGTGGGAGAGATGTACTGCATTGCACAGAAGATGAGAAGTTGAAATACCCTGCAGTGCAGTTAATTATCCCAAGCGAGGGGAGAGTGCTGTATAAGCTGAAATGTGACACTGTTACAGTACAGTACACGCCTATGCGTTTCAACAATTTTCAAATGAGACATACTGTACAGCAGCACAGCACCGCAAATGCATGTATACTTTAAATATGCAAATTTACAATTACTGCGCTCACACACACAGACTGTGTACTGACGTAGGTTGAACCGCGAAGGTATTAGTCTTCCAAGACAACAGCTCGCAAACGCCCCCCTGAGTTTTTACACAGCATTGCAGTATTGCAGATAGCGAGAATAAAATGCTAATATCACGAGCGTGAAAATAACGCAGTTCACTCCGGGCGAAACGACACAAAACCGCACATAACCGGGATAATCTGAAAATCGCGGATCTAGCCGATTTAGACTCAGGTCGGCCGCCACTTTAGCTCAAATTCAAAATTCCGCCCGTGAATTAGAATCATGGGTGTCTGTTACACCCTCATGGACTCTGGCACTCTAAGGATGACCGCCACGTAGCAACGGAGATCCTTTTACCCCACCTTGCTCGAGTGAGTCATGGCATGTCTCACTCTAATAAAGGGGGAATGATTGCTGAAATTACAAAATGTTACTATGCCCTAAGGTTTACTGTCCTCGCAGTAATATTGTTAAACATGCCAAATTTGTCAAGCACATAATATAGGCAAGACCGTTTAAACCAAGCAGGCTGCACATTTTTCAATTTGCAAATTGTTTTTATACAAATGCTTAAATGTTTTAGATATGAATATGTTTTTGTTGTGTTGGACTGGATTGGACTGGATTTTTCTCTGACTGGATTGAAGCTTATCCATGCATACATGCATTACATGCGGACACCGTTACAGTATGCAAAAGACTTTTACGAGATTTGATTCCGAGGTTTGGAATTCCCTTAACCATAAATGGTTATAGGGCAACTCATTTTACTGTACTTATTATGACAAAACGTTGGGAAGTACTGAAAGTATATCAACATTTTCACTGTGCATATCATCCTCAGAGCGCAGGTGCATGGGAACGCCAAAATGGTTTTCAAAAAATAAACTTGTCAAACTCTGTGCAGAGACTAATATGAAGTGGCCCGATGCACTTCCTCTTGTTCTTATGAGCAGACACTCAATGTATAACAAAAATACTGTACTTTCCCCTCATGCGATTCTAATAGAGAGATGTACAGTATGAGTCTCCTAAGTACTCAAAGAGTTTAACTACAGTATGCTTGATGATGTGACTGCCTATTATTGTAAATCATTGCTCAAATCTGTCAAAGCATTTAATTCACAGGTGCAAGAGGCCTTGCAATAACAAACCCAAGAAGCTTGTCATGATCTGTAACCCGGTGATTGGGTCCACGTGAAGGTTCACAAAAGAAAGGATGCATTGGTACCATGCTGGAAAGGTCCATTTCAAGTCCTACTCATGACCAGCACTGCAGTTAAAAGTCAAGGCCGAGAAACCTGGATGCACGCTTCCCACTGTAAGAGGTCTTCCCCACCGACAACACAGAGTATTTATACACCATCTGCAACATGACTTCTCCTCCTGGGTCCACAGATAAAGAAACCCAGTGCCTCCCCGAGGAAAGGGTTAAGGAACCTCAGGTGCAACAGCGATACTGTCTGTTATAACAACAATGGTTCCAAATTCATAGGACAAAGTCGGTGCAATTTACATTTTCCTGCAATTGAAAATATCACCCTGAGCATTCCTTTCAACAATACTTATAAGATCTGTGTTCCTCAGTTTTTCAGTTGAGGGGGTACAATAAGGTTCCAAAGGGACTTCTGGCTTCCAAAGGGACTTTTTTCATTCGTGGGAATCATGCCTATATTTGGCTATCTAATATCTGGGCTGGATCATGCTACCACGGATATATCACTCCAGCCATGAGACATGTTACTTATCTGAATGAGACAGGCCTTGATCCAGGTTTACGCAGACACAAAAGGAGAGTGCAGTACAAGTCTATATCCCAATCTTAAGCAGTTGCCTTCTTTTTTTCCTACTTATTGTATCATGCACACTGCTAATCAAGTACAGTACCATGCAAACCTGATGGAACAAATCAGCAACGACACAGCAGATGCTTTGCGACAAATAACTTCTGAAATGGTTGCTATACCAACTGTAGCCTACAAAATTAATGGCAAAGGACTGTGTTGGCAGAGAAAGGAGGGATGTATGCCATTGTAGAGAAAAAGTGCTGTACCTATATACCAGATAACAGTTCTATTCATGATCTTGTTAAAGATATTAGGGATGCAGCCACCCAACTTCATACAGAGGAAAGATGGAGCATTATCTCTTGGTTTGCAGGACTGTTTTCCTCCTTGACATTCTGGTTAAAACAATTTTTTGAGGGTGTTTTTGTTAATATTGATCTGCATTATTACATGGTACTAGCTTTTTACGTTATGATTTTGTTTGTATGTGCACACAACTCCCCTACCTACACCAAAAATAAATCAAACCTTTCTATAGAGCATACGTATATAAATGGTATGAGGATATGATGAAGAAAGTAAGAGAGGAAAGTGAAATTATAAGCTTAATGGGAGTAGAGGTCTGAAGTTACACCCCTGAGACTATTAGTTTCAAATGGGGAAATTCCTGGTGCCTACATATTCTTAAGGGTCATTCTTGATGGACTTCAGCGGTAGTGGACCATTTCATAAATGTAGCCCTCTTTCCTGCTGATATAAAGAGACTACTAGTGCTGTATGTTTAGACAAAATACACAAAAACACAGCTCAACGCTCATAGTGCATTCAAAGAAATATTATTAAATCAAATAGTACAGGTATTATGCGTACATCAGGGTAGAAAAAAACCAGCATGTCAGGGGTTAATGTTACCCATGCGCAAACAACATAATAACACAATAAAGGCACAAAACGGCTCTGTCTGTACAGGAAACCTTCTGGATACATAAGTTAAAAACCTTGTATCCAGGTGGTTTAAATGAGGACATTGATTTTTGGTCCCTTTACTAGGGATTGGTTTGCAATTTTCTGCCTTATAAGGGGGGATTCCACTCCCTCTGCACTCTACATGTGCCTGTTACAATATGTTAGGATTGTCCTGTCCGTTTTTTATATATTATTAGGATATTGGTCTATGCTTCTATCTCAGGATTCAACTATTTCCTATCTTTCTTTTAATATTGTTTTTTTGTAAGTAGCCAGGTTATATTTATCTGCATTTTATATGTTACATATTTTAATTTCTTTTTCTTTTCCATTCTAGAGCCGTTTTGTGCCTTTAATTGTGTTATTATGTTGTTTGCTTTTGATTAAACTTGTGTTTGTTGTCAATGTTGCCGTGAGCAACAGTATATTGTTTAGATGGGGTAATTGACTCCTCCCCGCTCCCGCTGATTGCCTGGAGGACCCGAGTAGCGAACCAATCGAGCGGTAGCGTGGGGTATTTCAATGCCTATGTCTCGATCATGTATTATCCCTGATGAAGAAACCGTGTGGTTTTGAAACGCGTTGGAAGGTTTTTAGGCAATACTTTCATTTGAACTGTTCATCCTACTACGGCGGACCCGGTTTCCCCCATTGGAGAGGAGATCATAGCGCGAGTTGTGGCGTCGCTGTTTTGTGACGTCAGAGGTCCGGAAGTCAAGGATCGGAGGGCTGCGAGTGTGTACCCTACTACTGCAGGAGATTAATCCCTACAGCGGTTTTCTCCCTCACTCACCACAAGTTTTCTGGACTTTCTACCCCAAGGAGTGGGACTATCCAGGATTTGGCTTGTGACTGAGAGATCCAAAGACGGGAAGCTGCACTTAACTAGATGACATCTTATCTGGAAATCTGTCTGGCGCATGGGTAACATTAACCCCTGACATGCTGGGTTTTTTTTCTACCCTGATGTACGCATAATACTTACCTGTACTATTTGATTTAATAATATTTCTTTTAATACACTATGAGCGTTGTGCGCTGTGTTTTTGTGTATTTTGTCTAAACGTGTAGGGGGTGTTTTAAGCCATCCCTGGTCTCACGGCTGCAGACGCTCCAATATTTGTGTCCAAAGGTCACGTAATAATTTATTTTATTATCACTTAACACTTCACTTTATGTGATTGATTGTAGTTGCGCACTTCCATTCACCTAGTGCTGTATGTACCTGCTGGCTCAGCGAGATCTGGGCCTCCGCTAACTGGGAGCCTGGGGTAATATTAGGGTCTTGGCAGCACCTCCACTTACCCAGGATCCCCAATAAGTGAGATTCCCCTAGGTAAGAATAATGATAACACACCTCAACTTTGTAACCTTTTACTAACACGTAATTGCATAACCTTAGCTTACACCTATTAGGGATAACACACATACTGCACCGACACACTTTATTCGAGCAAATACCCGGTATGTACCTGGCAGATACCTGGAATACGCCGCTCCTCACCTCTGACAAGCCCCGTTGCGTTTGCCTTCCCAGCCTGGGTTCATGCCTGGCTGATGGGCGGCTGATCTGTTAAATGATAATGATTAGGATTTAATAGGCTGCAATGCTTCGCGTGTCTACCAGATGGCATAAATTCATGAATTGTAATGCAGTATATATATATATACTGTGCAGTATTGCAGCCAGCAGGAATAAAATGCTTCAATCGTTGCCTGGAAAATAACTCAATGCATTCGGGCAGAAAACAGTCACAAACCTCAATACACCCGGGTATACCTGAATTCGTGGGACTAGCCGAACTCGAATAAAGTGTGTCGCCAGTGTATAGTACAGTATATGAATGGCTGATATTCAGTAATATACACCTGTGGCCTGGCCACTCTCCTCATAGAGTAATGTCACTTCCCACCACAGCGTGCACCCCACACTGTGTCCATTGTATAACTTAGTCCCTTGGTCACTCAACCCAAAGTCCCCAAAGAACCCTCCCCCAAGGCGGGATCAGCACCTGATGGTACCGGTGTTGGTGCACTTATTAAATACATTCCGGCTACTCCTGCAGCCGGCAACAGACTTCAAAAAGGATCCGCCGATCCAGCGTAGTCTCTCACGAGTTGGTGATGTCCAGCTTGAGCCCAAACTACTGTTCACACACCACAGCTCCAGAAACACTGTGTCCCTATCTGCTACTACAGTAAGGGAATAGGATGTCTCTTTCTCTAGGGCTTTCCCTGCAGCACCACAAGCTAATGGTGACTCAGGGTCTGCACTGGGCCTGAGGGGAAATCTGGCCTACGCAGGTGGGTCACTGACCCCCTGCACACACATAACCTCTCCCCTTGCTCTTCCGGTGCCCTCTGGCTAGCGTGGTCTCTCCCCCACGCTTCCCATACCTGCCTGCCAGAAATTCCTGCACTCCTATTCGTTCCCTGGTGTCAGGTGGCTCTGCTGAGGCTCCTGGGAATTGTAGTTTAACCTCAGAGCCTACTAGTGATTGGCCAGCCGTTTGTGCGCTTACACTGCGCATGCACGAACTCTCTCCGTGCCTCCTTGTCACGCCTGACTATTGCGCAATGCCCAACAACATGGCGGCGCCCTGTGCTACCGGGCCGCCGCGGAACCTCCGAACGCTCCCTCACAGCACCTCTCGTGATTGCGCCCTGCAGCGGAGGTACAGAGGGGAAATCAGAAAACCCCTACATAAATGAGCCACTTCATCCCTAACATGGCTCTCCTGGCTGCAGACAAGACTGCCAAACAAATAATTCAAGAAATCTTCCATCACCACGGGGGTATCGGAGGAAGTCATATCAGATAGGGGGGTATAACTCACCTCCAAGTTCTGGAAGAGATTCAGCACCACCTTGGAAATCAGGATAAAATTAACAGTTTCCCTTAAAGATGCAATATTGCAGTGAAATGCGTAGGGCGATTGGAATGGACAGAAACTCAGAGGCAGCATCGTGCACCAAGGATTCCAACATCAGACCCAAGAAAGTCAGGGGGGCTGTAGGAGATCAGAGCAGAAGCGCCATAGTGAGTGTCAGGAGAGCAACGCCAACACCACAACTAAACTGATCAGAGGTTCTTGGCGACCTTTATCCATCCTAATGCTTCTGGCTCACCTATTTTTGTGAGTTTGTTACTTGCGTTTTATTTTCTATTTTTGAGTAAACTGTCTTAAACTGGACTTTTTTCTATTCTGATTTGTTAAGCATTTGTAGAGGACATACCTGATACTGAAGACAACGTGATGTTCTTCACCCCTGAAAAGGCTTGGCCTACCTCTGCATTTACCCTGAGATTATCTGTGCCCTAATTCACCTTGTAAAAGCCTATCCTCCCCTTACCATCTATTGAACTACAACTAGACAGAAAGAACAAACCAGATTCTGGAGCAATACAGATGAAGTCCTCCGTTCCATCGTATCCCCCACACGGTTCCCACACAGAATCCCCACCCGCTCCACGTGCTTGAAAAGCGTGCGCGCACTTCACCCAGCTTTTTAAAAGCCATAGCAGGTTAAAGCGTGCCGTGGGAAGACACAAATCCCCCCATGGGCGAGCCAATGGACTGCCCACAAAGAGTTCCTGGAGGCACGATGGAAGAGAAGACTGTATCTGTATCTGGGTTTTAATATTAATTACCTCCACGATGATTGGATGGAGTTTCTATCACTCATGGAATTCTCATACAATAAAGCCCAACACAGCTGTACAGAAACTTTCTTCCTTACAACTAGTTCAAGGAAACATCAAGGGAATGTTTTGGGAGGCACAAGAACAATATACAGTTTGTAATGTTCATCAAGTTAATCAGGCAAAATTTAGCTTCCATTATCTTTTTGTAATAATTTTATTTGTCAACCCAAGTGGAACAGTTTTTTTTTACATCACTACAGTATTAATATTTTGGCAAATTTGCATAATTGATTTTCATTTCCTTTTTTTTATTATTATTATGCTGTGTTTTTATTTTCTGTTGCAGAGATTTGAGAAACTTCCACATGAGATTGCAAACCATGCAATATTTACCATTTTTAGTTACACAAAAAGCCACGACTCAGTCAGGGTTCACAGAGTATTAGCCATACAGTACATTAAGTTAATAGGCTTAGCTGATATCTCATTTAGATTTCATCCAAATGATCTATTTGCGAAAATTCAAATATCAGGATTTTAAATAGGGCTCACACACCGTGTGCTTCTGCATTTGGTAGGGAGCTTAGGGTTGGAGAGTGAGTGCACAGATGGTAATCTGTGCTGAATGATCAATTACACCAACAGAAGTACTGTATAAGACAATAATTATGTCTATAATTCTCAAAAGAGTGCACTGGTTTTATACAAATGGTGGCCATTTACGTCTGTAAATCAGTGGCAGGGAATTTGGTTTCAACAACATATTTATTCACACTCTAAAATTCAGAGTTTGGAGTTTTTTTTGAGGATGAAAGTGCAGTAACCTGCTGTTTTTGCACTGACATTGTGAGGTGGGAGAATGTGGAGACTCATCTAAGTACCCCTGCACTTATAGTCCATCTGGTGACTTCACCAGTTTTGGTTGGAGTGGGGATGAAGAAACTCATCAACATCATGATGAAGATGAATACTTTGTGTTGATAATAGTAGTGATTATAAAGCTGATAATGATCATTTTGAGTAGAAGGCTATGGGGCCGCTCTTGCATGAGCTTCTTCTAGCTGTAGGTGCAAGGGGGGAAGGGACCCCTGTCCTGATGTTAAGACAAGCAATCATGTCTAATAATCCATCACATCAACCCACTGTTGAAGTTTACAATAGGATGTGCATTTAAAGGCCCTTTAGCTGAATAGCAAATTGGTCAATACACTCACAGTCAAACACTAACACTCAAATATCAACAATAAAAATACAATCTCACTGCCACACACTAATAAATCAATACACAACAATCAAACAGGCAGTATCAATAATCACAATAGGAAATAGTCTCCAAATCTCTATGTCCTCTACTCCTCCTGCTTCTCAACACACCAACACCCCTTATTTAGAAGCAAATGCAGCAAGTCACATGACTCATTTATATATTGTAACTACTTCCATTCTGGCAAAAAAATGAAGACGCTTTCCGGTTCTGGGAAAAGTATATGCTGGTGATTCGCTAGCTGTCTCGCTGTCTCGCTAAGAGCTTTTCAAATTTGGCAGCTTTATTAGCACATTGGGATTTGTGAAACTAAATTTACACATCTTGGATAAACACTTAATAGTTACTTTCAGTAAAGAGGTGAAGAACACCACCTTTGACAACATCAAAGTAAATAGTTCTTATAAAGTTATAACTAAAGGGCACTCATCTTCTTTTATTGTACATTTTATTGTACAATGTTTTTGGGGTCTCTCCTTTCACATATATTTTATATTAACCACACAAAAATATATTTTATTTTTTTCCTAAAGAAGAGCATATTCACAATCAATATTAACACAACAATACTCATTAAAGCATATAATTTTACAGCATGTACTGTAGTGTTACAACATTTCCAGATACTCATAAAGTGGATGGAGGGGGGAGGGGGGTGCATTACAGAACATTTTATCAAAATGTAAAATGAACATTAGACAAAATGTTTGAGCAACAAAGTTAAGAGGGTAGATAGGAGCCACTGGAGCTACAGTAGATTATCAATTATCTGAATCAAGCAAAGTTTATATCTAGAAAATGGATCTGATAAGCCTCCCTTCTCAGGAGGAGTTTCATTCTATTCCCGCCATAATTTGGCAGTTTAACTTGCTCTAGTATTAAACTGTGACACCGTATGTCCTGCTTCATTAAAGGGACATACGGTGACACAGAATGCATTTATTTGATGATGTATTCTTAATTTGGAAAGGCATGGTGTTGGAATTGCAACATACTTTTTTAATGTAATGGGTTACATGACACTATCAAGTTTACAGGTGTATATAAAATTAACTAGATGCCTTTTTTAAATGTATAAGTGACTAATGGACTAATGGTGGAGTAATGATACTACAATGGAAATTATTTATTAAAAAAAAAAAACTACTGACAGTAATAACTAGTTATTAGTTTTTAGCTTTCATCCGAAGCATATGATTGAGTATCCAATTTTCTTAGCGAATTAGTGTACGCATAATTCCAAGTACAGATGAACGCTTTGAATAAGAAGCTAAAGGCATGATCGAGAATTTTGTAGCGAAAGTTAATGAGCAGGAAGAGCTACTTGACATTAAAAATTAGGTTAAAAAATGAAAAGTGAAGATTTGCCAGGTCGACCATAATCAAATAAACACAATAAAAATATGGGCAGAATACCCTTTGTATCTACAAAGTTCAAAGTTCATTCCAAAGAATTTAGAGACATTTATCAAAGGAAAACTTTCATTGCTTTTAATGGGATTCCTTTTCTTTGATGATTATGGCTTGGTTTTTTTCACCGGTTTTGTTCTATTTTTGCATTAGGGGAAATTTTAGTAAATAGACATTGTATGTAGAAATTGGCATATCTTGCAACAAAATCTCGAGTTTGGAGAATTACTGTATTTAAGGATAAACATTTTTTTTCATACAGAAGGGCACATTTAGTTATGAATAAATTATTAAAGGCTGATTTATTCCAGATGTCCAATAGGACTAAAAGGGTAGACACTTTTCATTGTCTGCACTCTGGACATTGTAAGTGTTATTTATGGTGACACTGGTTTACATCCATTAATTGGAAGAAAAATACCACTGAGAGATGATGCTACATTTGATTTTTCCCATGTGTTTTATATTCTGAAATGCACTGCAGGAAGGAATATGTGGGACAAACGAAAAATCTCCTCACACAATATTATTATAATCATAAAAGTGACATTAGACTAAAATATATTGATGCACCAGTTGGAAGGACATACAGTACGGTGTCACTGTTGAGGTTTTTAATATCAGATCAAGCTAAAATCCCAAATTGTGTGTGTCAGGTATAGAACAAAACTCCTCCTGAGACCTGAGGCTTATTGGGTTCATGTACTAGAAAGCATGCATTCATAGGGGTAAATTAAGCAAACAGCTTCGGATAATTGCTAATCTATTGTAGCTCCAGTGGAATCCTATCTACCCTCTTACTTTATTGCTCAAACTTATGTCTAATTTTTATTTTATTTTGATGAGACTTAAAGTGTTTCCCCCATGTCCACTTCATGGGAATCTGGACATTTTGTAACAAAACATTCTGTTACAACATGAAGCATGCTTAAATGAGTATTATTATGTGGTTATGCTCTTCTTAAGGAAAGGGGAAAAAATGTATAAGTTATGTGTGATTTATATAAAAGATATGCAATATAATGGAATTTCCATATTATATGATTGATGTTTTGTTATATAAAGAAAGATTAAATCGACATCATTGATGAGGTTGTGTTCATGAGTTTGGCCTGGTGCCGACATATTAGTGTAGGCACCCAATGAAGGAGAAGACCCCTGAAACATCATGCTCTTTTTTTTTTTTCCCTTGCTGTTCATGACAACAGCTTTATTATGTTTTAATTAAATAAAAAAGATGTTGTAATTGAACAGAGTTGAGTGCTGTTTTCCTCCAATTTTTCAGAGGAGGATTGGCGAAACTATTAGCAATGAATCCATTTGTTTTTAAATGTGCAATTGCCCTTCTGATAGTTTTGTATATCTCTAGTCTGCTGCATTACCTTTTAATAAATCAGCTTGAATATAATATATTACATACAAGTTGTAATCTGTGAACTTTCAAAAATGGGAATATGAATGTAAATAATTCTGTTGCAGGGATCATTTAAAATAATTGTGTACAGTATGTACTCTCTTTAACTCAGTTACACAACACCGAGCCTGCAACTGGGTAATTGTTTCTGACTCAACTATTTTGTTTCCAGAGAAACCAGTCAAAAAGTTTCAGAACTCAACATTTGATAGAAACAACTTTAACTACAGCCATGTGTACAAAGGTTAAATTAAGTCTGAAATTGCTCTCTTGAATTCCCTCTGAGAGAACAAAGCATGCTGCCAGAGGATATCAAGCAGAGTAAGTATGGCACCAAGCTGAACTGCATGCTGAGCAATCTTTTGCACTAGAATGAAACTATAAATTCTGGCAAACGAATTACATCAGGTTGTCTGCACTGCAGCACTTACTGTAAATCCATTAAAAACCTATTAACTGACTACAGATTTCAATAAGCAGATTACAGAGGTACTAGATATTTTTCTGGTAGTAAGACATACAGTACTTCATGTAGCTATAAATAATTGGTATACAGTAGATTTAACAGTAATAAAAAAGTGAAGAGAAAAAAAAGAATAAAAATAAATATTGTTCTGTGATGGCATAGTTTTGAAAAAAAAATATGATCAATAGGTATTTTGTCTGAAGAGTCTACAGAAGCTTCTAGATGATATTGGAGATTTGTGTATGTCTCACGGATCAAATATGTAGAGGGCCTATTCTAGTACTGTAGCTTCGATAAGTGACTTATCGCCAGTTTTGAGTACTTCTCGAGCGAGTTTGCAAGTGCAGCTATTCAGAAAGCTCCGATAACATGCCAAACTCATTTGAGAACTGCTTCTTTCGATTTGTAGCACTCTCAAACCGATCGTTAGCTCAAAAAATGCTCAAACATGCATTTGTGAAAATATTGAGCTATTCAGGTAGCTTCAATATGCGCATCGCGGCTGAAACTCACACTTCTGATCTCGCCACCTCAAGGGTGGTGAGATGGGATCCACAATGTGACCCTGAAGAATTATTTTTATTTCTACTACGTCGGATTAAATCCGGGTGTCTCCGGAGCTTACCAGCATTAATACCAGCTCTGGAGACCCTCTGCTTCAAACCTATGTAATAAAAATAAATTTACAGTCAGCTTCATTACCCTAGCGGCTAACTGATAAGGTAATGAAGGGGTTAAATACCAGTGCCCGGTTTAATGGGGGTGGGAGGGCTTGGTGAAGGTGGTATTTGGCCCATGGTGGGTGTTTAGACCTACCGGGAGGGTTGCGGGAGTAGTTACATAGTTAAATAGTTACATAGTAGATGAGGTTGAAAAAAGACTTCCGTCCATCAAGTTTAACCTATGCTAAATTTAGACAACAGATACATTATTCTATATCTATACTTACTTATTGATCCAGAGGAAGGCAAACAAAAAACCCCATTAAGGGGAAAAATTAATTCCTTCCTGACACAAGAATTGGCAGTCGGATTAATCCCTGGATCAACATCCTTCCCATGTATACTTATTTGGTATATCCCTGTAAACTTTTCCCATCTAAAAAGATGTCCAACCTTTTTTTGAACAAATCTATTGTATCTGCCATCACAGTCTCCATGGGTAATGAATTCCACATTTTAACTGCCCTTACTGTAAAGAACCCTTTCCTTTGTTGCTGGTGAAATTTCCTCCAACCTTAAGGGATGGCCCCGAGTCCTTTGTACTGCCCGTGGGATGAATAGTTCTTTTGAAAGCTCCTTGTATTGTCCCTGAATATATTTGTATATAGTTATCATATCCCCTCTTAGATGCCTCTTTTCTAATGTAAATCCATCTAATTTAGCTAGTCTCGCCTCATAAGTTAGAATGTCCATCCCCTTTATTAATTTGATGGCTCTTCTCTGCACTCTCTCTAGTTCCATAATGTCTTTTCTTAGGATTGGTGCCCAAAATTGTACTCCATATTCAAGGTGTGGTCTTACTAATGCTTTGTAAAGGGGCATAATTATGTTTACCTCCCTTCCATCCATTGCCCGTTTGATGCAAAATAAGATCTTGTTTGCCTTTGCAGCTACTGCATGACATTGGGCACTATTGCTAAGCCTGCTGTCTACAAGCACTCCTAAATCCTTCTCCATCAAGGATTCCCCCAATATATCTCCATTTAATTTGTAAGTCGCTTTTTTATTCTTGCATCCCAAATGCATAACCTTACATTTATCTGTATTAAACCTCATCTGCCATTTACCTGCCCATGTTTCCAGTCTCTCCAAGTCCTTCTGAAGAGAAATTACATCCTGCTCTGATTCTATTACCTTACACAATTTAGTATCATCAGCAAAGATGGAGACTTTGCTCTCGATGCCAACCTTAAGGTTATTAATAAACAAGTTAAAAAGCAGGGGTCCCAGTACCGATCCCTGACGTACTCCACTCACGACTTTAGCCCAACCTGAAGAAGTTCCATTTATGACAACCCTCTGTTGTCTGTCCTTTAACCAGTTTTCAATCCAGGTGCATATATTATTACTGAGTCAACCCATTCATTACACTACTTATAACTACCCTCTAAGGTAATGTCCCGCTAACCACCCAGTAAGCATAAACACCTACCTTGGACAACTCCAACCTTCACCCACCCCCTATACCCCCAATAAACTTTCAAATGCAATATTGTATTGTATTGTAGGTCTTTATTTATATAGCGCGATAAATGTACATAGCGCTTCACAGTAGTAATACACATCATATAAATAACAAATAATATAAATAACAGGTATGGGGAATAAGTGCTTCAGACATAAAAGTAACATTAAGGAAGAGGAGTCCCTGCTCCGAGGAGCTTACAATATAATTGGTAGGTAGGGAGAACGTACAGTGAAAGCAGGAGGGAATTCTAGTAAGTGCGTCTGCATGGGGCCAAGCTTTATGTATCATGTGTCCAGGATTATCCAGTGCTATTCATATGCTTCTTTAAGCAGATGTGTCTTAAGGTGGGTCTTAAAGGTGGATAGAGAGGGTGCTAGTCGGGTACTGAGGGGAAGGGCATTCTAGAGGTGCGGGGCAGAAAGTGAGAAAAATTTAAGGCGGGAGAGAGCTTTAGATACAAAGGGGGTAGAAAGAAGATCTCCTTGAGAAGAACGCAAGAGTCGGGATGGTGCATAGCGAGAAATTAGGGCTGAGATGTAAGATGGGGCAGAAGAATGTAAAGCTTTAAAAGTGAGGAGGAGATTTGAGTGTGAGATACGGGATTTGATCGGAAGCCAGGAGAGGGATTTCAGGAGGGGAGATGCAGAGACAGATTTAGGAAAGAGTAGAATGATTCTGGCAGCAGCATTTAGAATAGATTGTAGCGGAGACAGGTGAGAGGCAGGAAGGCCGGACAGCAGGAGGTTGCAATAATCGAGACGTGAGAGAATGAGGGCCTGAGTCAGAGTTTTAGCAGTCGAGTAACAGAGGAAAGGGCGTATCTTTGTGATATTACGGAGGAAAAAGCGACAAGTTTTAGAAACGTTTTGAATATGAGAGGAGAATGTGAGAGAGGAGTCGAGTGTAAACCCTAGGCAGCGTGCTTCGGCTACTGGGTGAATGATCGTATTTCCAATAGTAATGTGGAAGGGCCAGGTTTGGGAGGAAGTATAAGGAGCTCTGTTTTTGCCATGTTAAGTTTCAGTCGGTGGATGGCCATCCAGGATGATATTCCAGAGAGGCATTCAGAAACTTTGGTCTGTATAGCAGGTGTAAGGTCAGGGGTTGAAAGGTAAATTTGTGTGTCGTCAGCATAGAGGTGATATTTAAACCCAAAAGATGTGAGGAGGAGGTGTTAGCAAAAGAGACACTGAAAGTACGATGGGAGAGGTAAGAGGAGATCCAGGATAGAGCTTTATTCTGAATACCAAGAGTACGGAGAATGTGAAGGAGAAGAGGGTGGTCCACGGTGTCGAATGCTGCAGAGAGGTCGATTAATATGAGCAGAGTGTAATGACCTCTGTCTCTGGCAGCATGGAGGTCATCAGTTATTTTAGTGAGGGTTGTTTCAGGAGAGTGAGCAGTGCGGAAGCCAGATTGTAGAGAGTCTAGAAGAGAATAGGTGTTGAGAAAGTGTAGCAATCGAGAGAATACATGACATTAAAGGAGTTTGGAGGCAAAAGGCAGTTGGGAGACAGGTCGATACTTAAAAGGACAGGTAGGGTTAAGCTTGCTGTTTTTGAGTAATGGTATAACGGTTGCATGCTTGAAGGAGGATGGAAAGGTACCAGAGTAGAGGGAAGAGTTAAAGATCTGTGTGAGCATAGGGATTATAGAAGGAGCAAGAGGTTTTAGGAGATGGGAGGGAGTGGGAACAAGAGGGCAAGTGGTAGAGATAGAAGAGGAGATCAGCAGAAAGGCAGGAGGAGAGTTGGGAAGCAGTGTTGGATGGGAGGAGGCAACAGATGGGATGTTCTGACGTATAGATTCCACCTTTTCCTTAAAAAAGTCAGAAAAGTCCTGAGGTGAGATGGAGGAAGAATAAGAGGCAGCCGAGGGTGGTCTCTGTAGAGCGTCAAAGACAGAAAAGAGTCGGCGTGGCTTAGACTTGTGTGTGTTGATTAGTGATGAAAAGTAGGTTTGTTTAGCCTGAGAGAGGGCAGAGTTGAACGAGGACAGCATAAATTTGTAGTGAATGAAGTCTGTGAGTGTATGAGATTTCCTCCAGAGGCGTTCAGAGGAACGAGTGGAGGAACGCAGCATGCATGTGTGGGAGTTTAGCCAGGGTCTGGGGTTAGAAGGGCGAGGATGGCAGAGAGAAAGCGGGCATGAAGATCATGAGAGGAAGATAAGGCAGAGTTGTAGTTTCTGACCAGGTTATCAGGGTCTGAAGCAGAACTGAAAGAGGACAGGGAGGAGCATAAAGTGGAATCAAAAGCTGGTAGGTTAATAAAGCGCAGGTTTCTGCAAAAACGAGGGTGAGATGGAGATGGAGAGAAGCGAGAGAGAGAAAATGAGATGAGGTGATGGTCAGAGAGAGGAAAAGGGGAAATGGAGAAATCGGAGAGAGAGAAGTTTTTAGTGATAACCAGGTCTAGGTAGTGTCCATCCTTGTGGGTGCTGGCTTCAGTCCACTGTTGAAGGCCAAAAGAAGAGGTTAGAGAGAGAAAGCGGGAAGCCCAAGGGATAGAGGGGTCATCAATGTGGCAGTTGAAGTCCCCAAGGAGAAGAAAAGGGGAGTCTGAGGAGAGAAAGAAAGAGAGCCAGGATTCAAAGTGAGAGAGAAAGGCAGAAGGGGGATGAGTAGAGGTAGGTGGGCGATAGATGACCACCACATGGACAGGGAGAGGAGAGAAGATCTGGACTGTGTGAACCTCAAAGGAGGGAAAAGCAAGAGAGGGAGGAATAGGAATGGTTTGATAGTGGCAGAGAGAGGAGAGCAGGAGCCCCACGCCTCCACCCCTGCCATCAGGGCACGGAGTGTGCGAGAAGGAAAGGCCACCATAAGAGAGGGCAGCTTCCAGAGCAGAGTCAGTCTGAGTGAGCAGGTCTCAGTTATGGCAAATAGGAGCAAAGAGTGAGAGAGAAAGAAGTCTGCACAGAGAGGAACTTGTTAGAGAGGGAGCGAGCATTCCAAAGGGCACAGGAGAAAGGAAGAGAGGAGGGAGGGTGGCAGGGGATGGGTATGAGGTTGGAGGGGTTGACACCAGAAGGAGTAGAAGTTGCATGTGGAAGGCGAGGGCGAGAGCAAGTAGAAATAAGGCAGGGACCAGGATTGGGAGAGATATCCCCAGAAGCGAGGAGGAGAAGCATGGACAGAAAGAGAATGTGTGAGGATGATTTGTAGGGGTGTGTTTTAGTGAAGGGGGTATAGCTGTGTGGTGACAGAGGGCGCAGGTAAGAAAGGAGTACATGTGAACTGAGAAGTGGTGAATAAAGGAGAGATGGAGAAATATGAATAGAGTTAGAGACATGATGAGGCTGGTGGAAGGAAGTGCATAATTTGAAAATAAGTAAGGTTACAGCAAATATAAAAAGTAAAGGCGGCATCACAGCAATAGTTATGTGTTGAGATGTGCAGTCTGGGATGATATCCTCCTTTCCAGCGTAGTTCAAGTGCAGGAATCAGAAGCAGTAGGTGGTGTCCACTTTCCACTTCTTTTTGAACTTCCTTTTTTAAACTTCCTCACTACTTTAAATATAACAACAAATACTATCCAAAACACCCATTGATTGCCAGTGTGGTTACCTACATATGTCCTCAATGGGAGCAAAGATAACTCCAAGGGCAATCAATGGCCACCTACTACCCACCCTACTACTCCCCCCCAAAAAAACCCACCCCGCCTATACATACAGTACAGTAATGGGCAAAATCCCTATTATCCAGATCTTGATAATAGTGCATTTGCCCATTAAAAATAAAACAGTACCTTGCCTGCATATAGTAAGTTAAAGTTGTACTTAACCCTGCCAGGATGAAGACTGTCCTCATCCTCATCTACGTCTTCTTAGTTTTTGGTGGGTGTGCAACATTAAAATAAAAAAAACTTCTGGCCATTAACCCCTTAATTATCTTAGCAGTTAGTAACCACTATAGTAATTAAGGGATTACCCCCCCATACCCACCCAGGAGGCATAACCAACCTCCCCAGGTCAACCACCCGCACCCCCTCTACCCTCATCACCACACATATAAATGGGCAAAGCCAACAATTGCCAATAGCACCTTTGACCATTTGCTTGCAAAACAAAAGAATTAAACAATAAAACAATAAAATAACATTGACTTATACAATTGCCAATAGCACCTTTGCCCATTTGCTTGCAAAACAAAAGAATTAAATAATAAAACAATAAAATAACATTGACATTATAGTGCAATAAAAAAACAAGCATTTGCCAATAAACCCATTGATTGTGACTGTTGTAAACGATGCCCACAAGATGGGCATGGATTGCCACAATGGCAATGAATGGGCAACCTAAAAAAAACAACAACCAAATGAAATACATTACACTGAAATAAAAACAAGCATTTGCCAATACATCCATTGATTGTCACTGTGGTGAACAATGTACACAATATGGTCATGAATTGGCACAATGGCAAAGAATGGGCAACCTAAAGAAACATAGCAAAAAATACAATACATTACAATTAAATAAAAACAAATATTTGCCAAAAAAAACATTCATTGTGACTGTTCTTATCTACAGTATTCCCTGAAGGGGGCATAGATAAACACATTGCTATTCAATGGGTATCCAAAAAAAAGATGTGCTTCTTTCCTTTGCCTGGATGAAAATGTACCCACCTCATCTAACAGCAGCACCAACTCTTGCCCCCATGATGCAATGATACTCAGTAGCATGATGCTAAGAAGTTCATGATCTTCAGTGGCTTGAAGAGGAGGCTCGGTAAGTGTTTCTTGTTTCTTTTTTCTATAACAGGTCCATGAGATGATGATCCGATGGCTTCCTGGGGTCAAATGAGACGTGACAGGCCTTATATAAGGCCTGTGACATCACATTTGACTGACACATGGTGTACCCCCAAATGCAATTGGTGGATGTATCATGTGATGGCTTCCATTTTTAGGAGTGATGTTATCAAAATGGGAGGGAAGATAGCCAATCAGGTATCATGCCTACCTCAATTTTTGATGATATCACATTACTCCACAAAAGGAAAGGGCTCACATGGTATATTCACCAATCCGATTGGTCAGTGTACAATGTGATGGCATCCATTTTTGTTGCTGAAGTGATGTCATCTTAATGGGAGGGAAGTACATGCTGCCTGATTTGCTCGCTTTTCTCCCTTTAAGATGACTTCACATCATGAAAAAAAATGGAAGCCATCACATGTTAAATCCACCAATCGGATTGGTGATGTATCATTATATAAGGTCTGTCAAGTCTCATTTGAATTCAAGAAGCAGTCGGATCAACATCTCCTGGATTGATTGTATTACAAAGAAGAGACGGAAGAAGAAAAGAAGAAAGAAAGAAGAAACAAGAAAGAAGAACTACCGTACTCACCGAAGACTCCTCTTCAATTAACTGAGGATCATGAATTTCTTCGTATTATGGTGTTCAGGATTATTGCGTCGTGGGGCAAGAGGTGGTGCCACAGTTGGATAAGGAGGGTGAATTTTCACCCCGGCAAAGGTAAGAAATATACTTATTGTATTTTATTTAATTGTGTTTTTTATTTATTTTTTACCGTGCGCATTGACTGGCAATGTGTTTATCCATGCCCCTTTCAGGGGTAATTATAGGCCACATAGTGTATTTTGAATTAAACATAGTTTAAGTTTACAAAGCATTAATGCCAGCTTCTGAGCGACACATAACTAATTTCTTGTAACTATGCTGTATTAATTATGAATATGTGTAACAGTAAATCTGGTGACTTGTGTTAACATTATAAATTCTCTAAGTGTGTTATTTTCAATTGATGCTACACTAAAAAACTAGAATCTGTCATGTACTTTTATATATCAATTTTGCCTCTCTTTACAGAATCCAAAGCACATAGCCATCATTTATTTAACACCAAACATGCGCAGCCTGATACAGGACATAAAATCCCTAGTAAAACAATAGAGCCTTCAAATACTTATGTGAGATAGGCAGCTCAGAATACAGCATTGGACCATCCTCTACACTGGTGACCTATTGCTATAAACCAACTGTTACAGTACGTACATTCCAAGAGTATGTGAATGAAATAACTGATAAACTTCAACATATAGACATATACCCTCACTTGGTGATGTGTCTATTTTTAAATATACCTACTATGTTAATAAAATTGATTTTATTTATGTAATCTGTTTGCTACCTCTGACCGCATTATAAAATAAAGGTCTGCAGTGCGCCATAATCAGAGACCTTCTGTATCCATCTTTGGATATATCTGTCCAGTCTTTAAGAACACAATTAACAGAAGATTAGTGTCCCAATAAAGGGCTTATGCACTAAACTCCAAAAGAAAAAAATCGCCAGGGATTATAAATCTCCATTTTTGGCAGCGTTGCTATCACGTTATGCAGAAAGCCCAGAATACCAGTGATAGCAACATTTGCAAAAATGGCGAGTAGCCGGTGATGAGATGATCGACCCTCTGAAAAGGGCTCACCCGGCGAGATGATTCTGCTGCAGAGAGAGAGAGAGCCGCCTATCCCTGCACAAATCTCCCGGAAATTAATTATTTTGAATTTAAATTTTATTACTAGTGTACGTGAGCAGGGGTCTTCGGAGCAGAACCGCGTTGATTTCAGGTCCGGGGACCCGCTGCTTCCCGAGATATAGTCCGCATTATGAGGTGCCAGTATCTCATATGCATTTAAATGTCCCGGTCACGTGACGCGTGACATTTATATGTATAGGAGATACCGGCACCCCATAATGGGTTCTGTATCTCGGGAAGCAGGGGGTCCCCAGATATGAAATAAACAAGGTCCTTCTCCGGAGACCCCCTGCTCATCTACACTAGTCTTAAGATTTATATTAAAATATGTAGAAAGCACCAACACAACCCACCCCTTGTGCCCCCATAAAACCATTATTTATTTAATTTAACACACCATTGATAACATAGGCCGGAGGGGGTCCCCACGGGTGTCCGGGGGTCCTCAGGTGGTCACCCTTGGTGTCTGTGGGCCCTCGGGTGATCCCCTGGGGGTCCGGGGATCCTTGTGTGGTCCCCGTGAGTGTCTGTGGGCATCCAGGTGGTCCCAGTGGGTGTCTGGGGCCCTCAGGATGTTCCCACTGGTGTCTGTGGGCCCACAGGTGGTTCGCATGGGTCAACAAAACAAAACAAAGCGCAAAACGCTCATCTTGAAGTAATAAAAAACAGTGTTTATAAAATAAGTGGTTCAAGGTTATGCGTACATCAGGTTAGAATTAATCAGGCACATGAAGCTACACTGTAGCTGTTACCGATATCTGCAACCAGGAACTGCAAGGGATTCTCCAATCTAGGATCTCACTTCCTCTCCCACACGGTCAGCTGGGGTAAAGCAGCAGTCACAGTATCAGTGTGTAAGTGTTTTGACACAGTTTCTGAGTCCAGCTTATTGCGTCAATGCGCCCGGTGGAGCCAAAAGGGGTAATCAGCTCATTATGTGAGGCAGCGTGCATCGTCCTGTCTCCACACCTCTCTGCGCGTCCGCATAGGTTGATGACGTCACGGCGCATGCGCCGAGGGAGGCAAATCGATCTTATAGCTTAAAATTGTGATTCAAAGGCACAAGCTATGTCCGAACTTCAGAACTCAACTAAACAAGAATAAAAGGTTGAGTGGTATCCTGCCAACACGTTTCGTAGCTCTAAGGGCCACTTCTTCAGGGAATATAAAACTCAGAACAGTAGCTCGGAAAATATACCACTCAAAACTCTGTGATAGGTTAATTACTGAAAGAGTGTCAGCAAATCACCATTCACTATGACAATACAATACAGCTGAATATCAAGGCTGCACAATTAGAAACATTTACTTTTAATACAATCACAATAAAATTAATAATACTTGATTTATAAAAAAATCACTAAAACAAATAAAAACAACAAATGGCAAAAAACAAAGTTATTATAAACCCTGAAAGAAGGAAACAAAGAATTAGTAGCAATGCAAATGATTTCAAATGCACACAGAAAGACTAGAATCAATACAGGGACTAGATATCCAAATCTTCATTTAACCATTTAGGTGTATGGGATTCTAACTTGCAGATCCAGAAAGTTAACTGCATAGAGGTTTTTAATTCTATCTCCACCTCTCCTTCCTACAGGATGTCAGGAATTGGCGTTCTCCTCGCTCCCCACACAGAGCACTCCCTCCCCGCAGGGAGCCCCTGGACACACAAAACAATCCTGCCTTACCGGCCTCCACGGCTCCTCGCCCCTGCCGCCGTCGCTGGATCACTCCCCTCAGCGATTCCTCTGCTCAGCGCCGGGCGCGCCCACGCCCTCCTGCACGCACACCTGCACGCACACCTGCACCATCCACTGGCTTGGTTCACACGCGTACACGAGTTACGGAGCACGCTCAGTCTGCACACTCTTATTCCCGTCCCCCGGACCTCAGGCTCCGCCCCCGCACACTGCACGGGCATACTCAGGTTACTAACAAGACTCACCTGGCCTGTTATGCCTGCACCAATCTGCAGTGTCTCCCTGTAGCTCTTCCTGTCCCGCCTCCGTTCCTAATTGGACCTTCCTGCTTTATCTAGCTTCTCTCTGCTCTCAGTCTTTGCTCGACGTAGTCTCTGTATGGAAGTACTTCTGGATTCTCTCAGTGTTTTCACAGGTTCTGACGCGGCTTGAACGACTACCCCCTCTGGCTCTCGATCTCGGCACTCCTTGGACAACGCTCACTCTGGTAACCCCTTGAACACGGCTTGGACTATGACCTATCTCCACTCTCCACTCCCTGACTTTGGCAAGGCATCATTCACTCTATCTCTACAACCGGTACCGGCAAGTATTGTCTACCTTACTACACCTGGCCTGGCAACACTTCATACCACACTCTGGACACGTTCCCTTTGCTGTGGGTGTGTGTATTACCACTTCCCCCTTCAGTTCAGGGGACGGGTCTGGTCTGCGGGCGTAACATTATGTCGAGCGTACAAGACGCAGACCAGACCGAACTTCAACAGTTTCTCTCCAATCTGCTTCAGCAAAACCAGGCCATGGCGGATCAAATTGTGGCACTTACACGCCAGGTCGCAGTACTCTCAGACAGGGTACCGACATTGACCCCGCCAGATGTAAGCCCCCACTCCGCAAGCGCAGTTAGCAGCTCAGATGTAAGGATTCCTCCCCCCAAGCCTTATGCAGGTGAACCGCAAGATTGTAGGGGTTTCCTAAACCAGTGTGAGGTGCAGTTTGAAATGGCCCCCCATCTCTACAATACTGATCGCAAGAAGGTAGCATACATTTATAACCTCCTCACTGGCAGCGCCCTGGCTTGGGCTTCCCCGGTTTGGGAGCGACGTTCTGACCTTACCCAAGATTACCCGGCATTTAAAGCCTAGTTTCAACAAGTATTCGATTCTCCCGCTCGTCGGGAGATGGCATCTGTTTCTCTCCTCCAGATCACTCAGGGACGGCGAATGGTGATGCAGTATGCTGTGGAATTCCAGACTCTAGCAGCCGAGACTAACTGGGGACAAGAGGCTCTCGTCTTCGTGTTCTGGCAGGGCCTGGCAGATCCCATCAAGGATGAACTCTCTTGCCAATCCAGGCCAGATCAATTGGAGGTCCTCATTGATTTGGCTGTCCGAGTGGATCAACGTATCCAGGTACGCCGCTCAGAGCGTCAGCGCACTCGCGTCCATAACTTTCAAGTTCCGTTCTCCAGTACTCCCAGCAACACTCCTGCTTCCCCAAGTGCTACCATACCTCTTCGTCCTGCACTGGAGTTGCCAGAGCCAATGCAAATGGGGGTACAACGCATCCGCACACCAATACGGCAGTTCTGCCACGCCGGGGGATTGTGTTTCTACTGCGGATCCATGGAACATCTGGTTCGGTAGTGTCCACTGTGTCCGGGAAACGGGAACACCCAGTGAGTACAGAGGGGCTCTCTCTGGGTGTAATATCTCCACGTCCCCTTTCTAAAGGTGAACTCCCTAAGAAACTTACATTTCCAGTCTCCCTTTCAGGCGATAAGATCAAGACTTCTACCGCCGCTTTCATTGACAGTTGGAAACTTTGTGGATCTTGAATTCGCCAGGTTAAACCGCATACCACTCGTGAGAAAGAAGGATCCCATCGCACTCGTCGGTATCAATGGACGTCCTCTTACCCCAACCCACATCTCCTTAGAGACGGCTCCCTTGCTTCTGTCCTCACATCTGCACAAGGAGATCTTAGTTCTCGATGCCATTCACACTCCTGGGATACCCATCACCCTTGGTCTTCCTTGGCTACAGCTTAACAATCCTCTCATTGACTGGACTTCCTCTGCTCCCATTTCCTGGAGGCCGAGGTCAGGCGAGACTCATCAACTGCTGGCCAATACCTCTGTTCCCGAAGTTATTCTACCTTCCGTTTACCATCAATTCCGGGACGTTTTCAATAAGATACAGTCAGACCTCTTGCCGCCACACAGGACTTACGATTGTCCGATCGATCTAGTTCCAGGTTACTCCCTACCCAAGTCCAAGACCTACCCCTTGTCGTTACCAGAATCTCACGCTATGGATGAATATATCCAGGAGAATCTCAAGAAAGGCTTTATTCGTCACTCCAATTCCCCAGCAGGGGCTGGGTTTTTCTTCGTCAAGAAAAAGGACGGGTCGTTGAGGCCTTGCATCGACTACAGGGGTTTAAACCACATCACTATTAAAAATCGTTACCACCTTCCCCTTATTACCGAACTGTTCGATAAATTACAGGGGGCCAAGATTTTTTCCAAGTTGGATCTACGTGGTGCCTATAACCTGGTGCGCATCAGGAAGGGGGATGAATGGAAGACGGCCTTCAACACGCGTAGTGGACACTACGATTATCTGGTAATGCCTTTCGGCTTATGTAATGCTCCCGCTGTCTTCCAGGATTTCATCAACGACGTCTTTCGTTAGGTACTCAATATTTTTGTTATTGTATACTTGGATGATATCCTGATTTTTTCCAAAGATCTCCAGGACCATATACGCCACATCTCCTACGTCCTTTCCCGTCTCCGTGAACACCATTTGTACGCCAAACTGGAGAAGTGCACCTTTCATCAGACCTCTACTCCGTTCCTGGGGTATATAATTTCCGATGAGGGGTTTATGATGGACTCCGGTAAACTTTAAGCAGTCACTGAATGGCCAAGACCCAACTCTCTCAAGGCCATACAACTTTTTTAGGGTTCGCTAATTACTATCGTAAGTTTATACGGAGTTTTTCCACCATTGTGGCACCCCTCACTGCGCTCACCAAAAAAGGAGCTGATCCTTCTGCTTGGTCATCCGAGGCCATCTCCGCCTTCGAGACACTCAATGAAGCCTTTATATCCGCACCTATTCTCCGTCATCCCAACATCGAACTTCCCTTCGTCCTGGAGGTCGAAGCTTCTGATTGCGGCGCTGGTGCCATTCTTTCCCAGAGACCCACGCCCCAAGATAAGTTACATCCCTGTTCATATTTTTCCAAGAATGCTTGTCTGCCGAGAGGAACTCTGACGTGGGTAACAGGGATCTTCTGGCCGTGAAGATGGCTCTTCAAGAGTGGAGACACCTGCTAGAGGGGTCGAAAGAGCCGTTTACTATTCTCACGGACCACAAGAACCTTCTTTACATAGAGAACATCGACGCCTTGGTCCACGACAGGCTCGTTGAGCTCTTTTTTTTTCACGATTCGATTTTCACCTTTCCTATATCCCCGGGACCAAGAACGTAAAGACAGACGCACTCTCCCGAATACATTCTTCTGAAGAGAGGCCAGAGGAATCTTTGGAGACTATCCTTCAACAAGAGAAGATTCTCGCCACATCTTCTTTCAAGAATCTTGACAAGATTTTGCACTCCCAGAGACGCATTCCCAAGGACTTGGTCGTTCCCGACAACAAACTCTTTGTACCATCCAAATTTGTTCCAGAGGTCCTGTCTTGGGGTCACTCCTCTAAATCTGCAGGTCATCCCGGTTTTAAGAAGACTACTGATCTCATTCGTCGGAATTTCTGGTGGCCAAGGATGTCTCAAGATATTCTGGAGTTTACCCGCGCATGCCCCACGTGCGCTCAAAGCAAGACTCTCCGTCAAAAGCCTCAGGGTTTTCTGTTACCCCTTCCAGTTCCCGACCGCCCCTTGCCCCAAATTTCTATGGACTTCATCGTGGAGTTGCCCAGGTCCAGAGGAATGAACACTATCTTGGTGGCCGTGGACAGGTTCTCGAAGATGTCCCATTTCATTCCACTTAAAGGATTACCCACCTCCCCCGCCCTTGCTGATATCTTAACGGAGCAGATTTTCCAGATTCATGGGATCCCTTCGTCCATTGTTTCTGACAGAGGTTCTCAGTTCGTATCCAAATTTTGGAGAGCTTTCACGAAGAGATTGGGCATCTCTTCTTCTTTCTCTTCCGCCTATCATCCTCAGTCCAATAGACAAACGGAGAGAATCAATCAATCCCTGGAGAAGTACCTGAGATGTTTTATATCCGATTTCCAGGATGATTGGGCTCAACTCCTCTCTTGGGCAGAGTATGCCATCAATTCTGCAAAAAACGAGTCCACCCGGGAGTCGCCCTTCTTTATAAATTACGGGTTCCACCCTCCCTGTCTTCCCATCCCCAACATTCCTTCTGGAGTACCAGCCGTAGATGAACGCATTACTGCCCTCCAAACCGCATGGTCCAGGATTCAGTCTACCCTTCTCAACTCCTCCACAGGTCTAAACTACAGGCCGATCGTCGTCGTCGTTCGGCGCCCAGTTACAAACCAGGGGATTTGGTATGGCTATCCTCTAGGAATATCCTCCTCAAGGTACCATCTCCTAAACTGGCACCTAAGTTCCTGGGTCCCTTCAATATTTGTGAACAAATCAATCCCGTGGCATTCCGGCTCCAACTACCACCCAGTATGAAGATTCCCAATGTCTTTCATGTGTCCCTCTTAAAACCATTTATCTCCAGTCACTTCTTTCCGGATCAGACTCGTAAACCGGATCCCATTACTGTACAAAATAATGAGGAATACGAAGTTCACTCTCTTTTGGATTCTCGCCTATCCAGGGGTCAGCTCAAGTTCTTGGTGCAGTGGAAGGGCTTTGGCCCTGAAGAGAGATCCTGGGTACCTTCAAAGGACATTCATGTCCCGGCCCTTCTTAAGTCGCTCAGGAATTTTTTTCCAGAGAAACCGTTCTTGGACCGTCCTGAGGCCGTTCCTGAAGAGGGGGGGTACTGTCAGGAATCGGCGTTCTCCTCGCTCCCCACACAGAGCACTCCCTCCCCGCAGGGAGCCCCTGGACACACAAAACAATCCTGCCTTACCGGCCTCCACGGTTCCTCGCCCCTGCCGCCGTCGCGGGACCGCTCCCCTTGGCGATTCCTCTGCTCAGCGCCGGGCGCGCCCACGCCCTCCTGCACACACACCTGCACCATCCACTGGCTCGGTTCACACGCGTACACATGTTACGGAGCACGCTCAGTCTGCACACTCTTATTCCCGTCCCCCGGACCTCAGGCTCTGCCCCCGCACACTGCACGGGCATACTCAGGTTACTAACAAGACTCACCTGGCATGTTATGCCTGCACCAATCTGCAGTGTCTCCCTGTAGCTCTTCCTGTCCCGCCTCCGTTCCTAATTAGACCTTCCTGCTTTATCTAGCTCCTCTCTGCTCTCAGTCTTTGCTCGACATAGTCTCTGTATGGAAGTACTTCTGGATTCTCTCAGTGTTTTCACAGGTTCTGACGTGGCTTGAACGACTACCCCCTCTGGCTCTCGATCTCGGCACTCCTTGGACAACGCTCACTCTGGTAACCCCTTGAACACGGCTTGGACTACGACCTATCTCCACTCTCCACTCCCTGACTTCGGCAAGGCATCATTCACTCTATCTCTATAACCGGTACCGGCAAGTATTGTCTACCTTACTACACCTGGCCTGGCAACGCTTCATACCACACTCCGGACACGCTCCCTTTGCTGCGGGTGCTTGTATTACCACTTCCCCCTTCAGCTCAGGGGATGGGTCTGGTCCGGCGTAACACAGGAACAGTATGAATGCCCTTAAATCTAAGGGAGGATGGGTCCTTATTATGATGTAACGAGAAATGTCGAGACAAACTATGTTTCTCATAGCCATATTTAATGTTTCTAATATGTTCTTGGATCCGCACTTTAAGACACCTTCTTGTGCGACCAACGTACTGAATTTTACATAAACATTCAAGAAGGTAAACCACATGAGTGGAATTGCAGTTTATAAAATCCTCAATTTTAAATTCCTTCTGATTTACAGCTGATTTAAAAGTTTTTCTCTCTCTATGTAGGTATTTGCAGATAGAACAATTTCCACATGCAAAATTACCGATAGATTTATTCAGCCATAATTTTTCTCTTTTATTAATAGGTGGAAAGATGTCACTTGGAGCCAATGTATTTTTTTTTTTTTTTTATAACTTGTATTTTATTGGTGTGTAAATACATGATATACATGAAAAACATAACCAATACATGGTGAACAGGGTAGCATATATTACATAATGATGTAAGTGTAACATATTTAATGAGCCCACGCGGTTTTTCGAGCCCTACTCCACCGCGTAGGTAAAGGTCTTATTTTAGGTGATGTGTATCCATGGTAAAATAATATTTGTTACAAACAAGGGGGAAAAAAAAAAAAAAAAAAGGGAGGAGGTAGGTTAGAGGGGGTGGAAGGAGGGAAGGGAGTGTATAGGATGAGGATGTAGTGGTTTCAGGAGTCTACAAAGACGGTTCATGAACTATAGAACCTCGTAGAGGATCGTGTGGCAGTATAAGTGGTTAACAATGAGTGGGAATGGTGATCCCGCTGTAAACTTAGTTTCCACTCCACCCAAGGAGAACGCATCTATTACTATTATTGCCAAATTGTGTCACGCTCTACCCCGGGGATGTCTGTCTGGGCTAGCCATGGGGCCCAAAGTTTTAAATAGTTGTCACCAGTATCATTAACTAGGCTTGTTAGCTTTTCCATCTGGCAAATATACCAAATACGGTACTGAAGGATATACTCTCACTATAGTCTGAAATATCCAACTTTATCTGGGGAGGTAAAAAACCGAGAGTTAATAAATTAAACATGAAGAGACCTACTTTAGCAGGGGGCTTAGCGGTACCCTGCCTGTTGTCATATTTTAAAGCAGCTCAATTAAGCCAGATCATTCAATGGCATTCCGACCCTAAATTAAAAAGATGGGTAGAGCTAGAAACTGCTGCTTGCTCCCCATTAGAGTTTAATAATTTGATTTGGCTACCTAAATCGTCAAGAAAAGACACGGTGTTTCCACTCACCTCAACGACTAACTCTTTATCTGTCTGGGAAATATAAAGACTGAAAAACTCACTCACATCAGCAAATTCGCTGATGACACCTATTTGGAACAATCCTAATTTTGCGCCTGGTGTTATTGGTCATAGGGCCTCATGCAGTAAGCGACGATTATGTGAAATCGGCAAGCTTACCGATTAGTCATGTTATTGGCGATTTTTCCTCTCCATATGCAGTAAGTGCCGAATACATTCAAAATCAAGCCGAACACAAATCCGCCCACTCTCACGATGATTAGCCGATCACACACAGGTGTATCGGCGTGCGTGGCGGGGTGCTGTTAGGTTGCCCAATCACAAATCTTGCTGAATCAGGCGAAACAAGCATGTATTGGACAGCGCGCCATATTTAAAGGCAACGTGTACTGCTAATCATTCTCTGTGTTGTTGGGAGTGAGAGAGAGAGAGACGCACAGAGCTTGGTGATTTAAGATTTGCATATTGACTGAGAGACTTGTTGTGTATTGGGAAAGCTTTGTCCTTTGTTGTTTTGTTTACATCTTTGTCTTGTTTTATATGTGGAAGTGTTTCGTGTGATTGGCTGTACATTTCTTGTCTGTTTTTTGTGAGTGCTGGAAGTATGCCTGCAAAGCGTGGGAAGAGTGATGCTGGTGGGAGTGGGAGTGCTACTCGTGCGAGTACGCGTCGGAGTGAACGTACTGTTCAGGGGAGTGATGTTGCTGAGAGTGCGAGTGGTGTTGCAGGGAGTGGGAGTGCTGGTGCTGCAAGTGGTGTTGCTGGGAGTGTGAGTGCTGTTGCTGGGAGTGGGAGTGCTGTTGCTGGGAGGGGGAGTGCTGGTGCTAGGAGTGCTGGTGCTAGGAGTGGGAATGCTGGTGCTAGGAGTGGGAGTGCTGGTGCTAGGAGTGGGAGTGCTGGTGCTAGGAGTGGGAGTGCTGGTGCTGGGAGTGCTGCTGGTGGCGCAGTTGCTGATGGGGTGTCTGGTGGTGGCGTGCTTGCTGCTGGCCAGCTTTTGGAGGCTCTTCCATTGGAAGAAGGAGAGTCCAGTCAGCACCAGCCAAGCTCTGACCCTAAACCTGCTCGGAAGAAACGTGTGGAGAAGCCACGTAATCCTCGCTTCAATGACCAGGAAAATAGAGCTCTTGTCACTGGGATTCTGGAGCACTATGACAGTATCTATGGACATTTACTAGGTAAGTGTACGTTTACATTTATTATTCAAATACATGTGATCCTAGGTCATCTGAGTTTTGTTCATATGCAAATATGGGTTCAGAATATCTTTCTATGTTAATTAGTGTGGAAACACAGCTTTTTATCATGCGTTACAAGGACAACTAAACACAGGCGGTCAATTTGCCATTACTGCATACAATATGAATGCAAGCTTGCTTACATGTATAGGTTTAGTAGTGAATGCTCATGTGCTTCACATATTACACCTAAAACAGCATGTTTGCTATCTCTTGGAACAGCTAGCAGTGTAGGAAACTGGTGCTTCTATTATTATCAATTAACCTCATATATTTGATATGTTTTTCAAGGGCGGACAAGTTCATCAAGCAGAAAAGAAATGTGGGACACAATAGTCATTGGTGTCAATGCGTGTGGGAATACTGTCAGGGACAAGTATCATTGTCGGAAAAGATTTGATGATATTAGGTCAAACTTGAAAAAGAAAATACAAGACCAACGCGTGCATGCTACTGGCACTGGAGGTGGGCCCACACCACAACGTCTGATATTAACTCCATTGGAGGAGCTGCTTCGGGCAAAATTACTTCCCGTCGTCGTGGAGGGATTGCCTGGTGACCGTGATATTGGAATTTATCCCTCACAATTTCCACCAGGTGAGAAATATTACTGTACTAGGCGTGTCGTTGTTTACAGTTATTTTGCATATTTACGCAGCTTTTTATAGTGTCTTCCCAATATAAACATACCTACATCTATATATGTATATGTCTGTTTCTCTCTGTCTCTCATATATATATATATGTGTGTGTGTGTGTGTGTCAAATTAGACATATCTGTTGTAGTCCTACTAAAAGCAGTAACTAATATACCACGTTGCATTGCGTGCTCATTTGCATGTGAATTCCCACAATGCTTTGCTGCATTGGAAGCAATTTATGGTGGGCGAAGATGGGGAACAACAGGGTAGCACACATGTGTAACACATGATAATGAGAAATTATTAGTAGCTACAGGTACAGAACATAAATATGTATAATATTATTGTGTATTTTATTTATTTTACTCCTACAAACACGACATTACTGCCTATTTTAAACATGCATCAAATATATTGCATGCAACGGCCTACAAACATCACTTGCACTAACACATCTATAGTTGTTTATGAAAAGGTCCATTTTTGCTTAATGTCATATACAGACAGCATAATGAGGCACACGTAGAATATGGTATGTCATTGTGTTCATAACTTAAACACTGCAGATGACTATTTAGCTCCTCTACCATTGTGTTAAAGCAGCTGCAATTAATATCTCATCACAGCATACACTTCAACAGAGGGGGTGGGGTTCAGCACACACACAAATTACAGGCTCATTTGAGGGTCAACTTAGTTCACACCATTTTCACCTGTTTGAAGTAATTGAAAGGTGTGGCTGATTAGGCTTTTTGGGGAAGGGAATACCGTTCTTACAACCTGACTAGCACAACTGAAGTTAATCACACTCATTTGAAAGCTTAACTCTAGCTACTAAATGCCCCAACAACTCATTAGTTATCAAACCGTACGTCACACATTAGTTCACTCATATCTATAGTTGAACTACTATCAACGACACATTATCACACACTGCATGTGTTGTCTTGTTGAGTGACAGCCACATTCAGGTGTGCCACATCTTCTATTAATGTACCACACATATCCTGTACCAAAAACAAAACTTTTTGCAATATGACCACCTTCATGATAACCATTGTGAATGGTCATCTCATGATAGTTATGTACATTATGATACTGATATCACTACACAACATATGATTTTTATGTACAAATTTAATCTATTTATCCTCACGCATTACTGCAGAAACATAGTATGTTGTATGTTAGGGAACTCAAAAGTTCTAAGTACACAGGCATGTACAGTGTTATTACAACTATTTATGTTCACTTTCACACACACATTTTCGGTTAAGGAACTGATGCTGTTAGGTAATCATAAATACAGAACATACAATAAGTGTTTGTTCAATATTTACACATATAAATGTAAAACTAATGTTATTGTTATATATAGTTGCCCCTGGAGGACATGTGTCACCTGAGATGGAACAAGTGTCTTCACCTGTGTCATGCAGCTCAACACACGTAGAAGGTGAGTGTATCAGTTGGTGGCCATATAATATGTGCACTTCTATATGTTATGTTGTCATGTTCATTATTTGTTTTGCACATCTTCTTTAAATAGGATTACTTAGTGTCAGTGAAAATGAAGTGTAAGGCAACATGTATTGTGTTAGTGATGTGAACTATCATGTAGGAGTTCTGAGTTTACAGCAAGTTTTCATTCATTCATATTTCATACTGAGTCCAAACATTATTCGTAAGTCAAGGTAGTTTTTAATGTGAGGTTATAAAACTTATGGAAACATGTTAGGTGTTACTTATGACACAGTACAATTACATAGTAACACAGCAGACATTAACATGCCATTTAATAATGTGTACATTTATTTGTAGAACATGATGATGAGGATTATGATGATGATGATGCCGCCATAGACACAGAAATACAAGCAAGTGACCATGAAGAGGTTCCAATTGAAACTGTTTTACCGCCAAATCGTCCAGCAACTACCACATACGATGCAATTGTAGCTTCTGAGGGAAAAATTGTGGAAGCAGAAAATCGTCGCCATTCTGACCTGATGACAGTGCTGGAAAGGATGATTGCACTGCAGGCAGAAACAGTATCACATTTGGCACATCTCCACAGAGTCTTCATTGAAGTGCCTAAACAGTTGCAAAAAATCAACACCTCATTCGAAGCATTAGTTGTTCAGCAAACCCAAGCAAATTACTTGAGAATGACTAATGTACCACAATTCAACTTGAACACCTCACAGGCAGGATCTGTACATGCTGGTCAGTTTTCACCACATGCATCTGATCTTCATTCCCCAGGTCCGAATGTTACCGGTCAAGTAGCAGACATTGCTGTGCAGGTTCCTGACGACATCCTACCGCTGCCATCTGTAGAAAATCAGGAGCTGACACCTACAAAGAAGGCGACAAAAACAAAACAGCACAAGCAGTTACTACTGACCAGTTTTTGGTCAAAAACAAAAAAAGACACACATGAAACAGACCAACCATCACTTGTGCAGTGTCTACCAACTTGCTCACATGTGTCAGTGGGCACAAGCCCTGTCCGTGAACAGTCACTGCCCAAAAGCCCTGTAGGTGAGTCACTGCCCAAAAGCCCTGTAGGTGAGTCAGTGCCCAAAAGCCCTGTAGGTGAGTCACTGCCCAAAAGCCCTGTAGGTGAGTCACTGGCCAAAAGCCCTGTAGGTGAGTCACTGCCCAAAAGCCCTGTAGGTGAGTCAGTGCCCAAAAGCCCTGTAGGTGAGTCACTGCCCAAAAGCCCTGTAGGTGAGTCACTGCCCAAAAGCCCTGTAGGTGAGTCACTGGCCACAAGCCCTGCCCGTGAAGTGCCAGAGGCTACTCAAAGTGGCTCTGTTGTGGCTAAAGTTGTTGCAAAAAGAAAAATCCAAGAGACAACAAGCAGGCCTGTTACTCGCTCTCAAAAGGAACAAAAAAAATAAATGTTATAATTCACTAAATATGTCTTTGACCTTGTTTTGTTGACTTCAGATTATCTAATTAATATTGTATGTATGCTGAAGACTGTGTTGTTTCCAAACTTTCAAGTATGTTCTTGTACACGTGAAGTTTTGGAAATGTTAACAGTCATAATTAATGATTACTGTTATTAATATTGATGTATGAATCGTGTATTCAGTAATGGTCCAACATACTGGACACCTAACAAGCTCCTATTGAACCCCCAAAATGACCACAACATATATATAAGCGTATGAGTGTAACAGAGGAGTGCTACTGAGCATGGCAATATATATTTTTAAAAACCAGAGACAGAACATAAAACACAGACAAAGCTCAGTTTTTAGCACATCCAGTGAGACTCATACATGGTACAGTGCCTAAATATATATGTATAAATATCTAATAAGTAAAATGGTCTTTTAGTTTGACATTTTTGGCCAAAATTGTTGTAAGCCCCTGAGCCAACGCCAAGGCAGACCACATATCAGGGGTCCCTAACGCTAATATAAATTCTTAATAACCTGTGTAATAACAGGAAGAATGATTTATAGTAAATCTGTCAATATTAGTTGCAAAGTTCTGAGTCTGACTGAAGCTTTTATTAACCTGTACATTACCAGGAAAAGCACTCTGTATTAGAGATGTCGCAGCCAAACTGCAAGCAGGCAAGTTCCCCTGAGAGGAAGATGCCATGGAGTGAGCCCATAACCATTTAAATGTGGGAGGGGGTGAGCTTAAATTAGGAAGGAGGTTGCCACCCTCCAATCAGCCATGACTAGCTGGACAAGAATTGTAAAACATACTGGACACCTAACAAGCTCCTATTGAACCCCCAAAATGACCACAACATATTTATAAGCGTATGAGTGTCACAGAGGAGTGCTACTGAGCATGGCAATATATATTTTTAAAAACCAGAGACAGAACATAAAACACAGACAAAGCTCAGTTTTTAGCACATCCAGTGAGACTCATACACGGTACAGTGCCTAAATATATATGTATAAATATCTAATAAGTAAAATGGTCTTTTAGTTTGACATTTTTGGCCAAAATTGTTGTAAGCCCCTGAGCCAACGCCAAGGCAGACCACATATCAGGGGTCCCTAACGCTAATATAAATTCTTAATAACCTGTGTAATAACAGGAAGAATGATTTATAGTAAATCTGTCAATATTAGTTGCAAAGTTCTTTTCTTTGCAACTAATATTGACAGATTTACTATAAATCATTCTTCCTGTTATTACACAGGTTATTAAGAATTTATATTAGCGTTAGGGACCCCTGATATGTGGTCTGCCTTGGCGTTGGCTCAGGGGCTTACAACAATTTTGGCCAAAAATGTCAAACTAAAAGACCATTTTACTTATTAGATATTTATACATATATATTTAGGCACTGTACCGTGTATGAGTCTCACTGGATGTGCTAAAAACTGAGCTTTGTCTGTGTTTTATGTTCTGTCTCTGGTTTTTAAAAATTCAGTAATGGTCCACCAGGAGCCAGTTGCTAAGTTTAGAGAAGCTGCCATTGACTTTGCAGCAAAACATTGCATTTGGGTGTGTTACTTGATGTAATCATTGCATGTGCATATTATTCACATGCAATTAAAAAAACACCTATTTAACTGCAAACATCTTTCTTGTACGTGTACAGCAGGATTATGTGTTAAATATTACTTACCTTTGCCTTGCTTGGGCATTGTAATGTTGTCCTTTAATCATTTATGTGTTCTTGTTTCAAGAACATCTCTGAATGTATACTAATATATATATGTAGTATGTATGGATATATGCACACACACACACACACACACACACACACACACACACACACACACACACACACACACACACACACACACACACACACACACACACACACACACACACACACACACACACACACACACTGTGTGTGTGTGTGTGTGTGTGTATGTATATATAGTACTATCTAAACTGGTATAGATGTATTTACAAAAAACATACACTTCATGCTTCCTTGTGAAAACACAGTATTTTAATAATACAGGCCTAATGTTTGAGAACTATACTAAGTGTGAGCCTCTAACAGTATTGGGCGCAAACAAATGTTTATTACTTAATTCACTCATGTTTATCACCATTTAAATAGGTTTCATACAAGGCCTACTTACTGCCATCAATATGTTGTGTGTACTCCTGCAATATAAAAAAAAATAAAATAATAATTATATATATATATATACACACACACACAATATATATATATATATATACACACAATATATATATATATATATATATATATATATATATATATATATATATACACACAATATATATATATATATATATATATATATATATATATATATATATATATACACAATATACATATAGTACAATATACACTTTATATATATATATTTATGAGAGAGATATATTTATATATATATATAGATACACACGTATTTAAACTCATGCAGACAGGGAGTTAACTAGACTTTCAAATACACACAGAAATGTATGCGGGAAAGAAACATTTCATTTTGCAGGTGTGTGTATTTACTGATATGGCTGTCTAAGCACTATTTTCACACAGTGCTCTTTGTTATTTTTCAAGAAAACTCAATGTTACTTAATTAAAAGTGTAGGAATGTTTTCAGAAACGAGATAAAAAAAGGATACATGTTTGTCCCACAAGCGGCTATCAGAAACCACAAATGTTCAACCAATTAAAACTACAGATCCAATTGGCGTTTGAAATGAGGAGTAAAAGTTTATACTTTTGTTGACCTT
This sequence comes from Ascaphus truei, assembly GCF_040206685.1. NCBI lineage: Eukaryota > Metazoa > Chordata > Amphibia > Anura > Ascaphidae > Ascaphus > Ascaphus truei. The sequence goes on along the minus strand of NC_134483.1, from coordinate 195,219,215 downwards.
GAAAAGGAAACACAGCAATTTGTTAGCCATTGAGCAGTTTCATTTTTATGAGCAAAGAACAGATACCTGCACACATCTTTTGTGCTAATCTGCAATGACTGATGAATTCGTTAAAAATCTGAATCCGCAATTAGGGTATAAATACATGGTATCAGAAGCAATTTTATCAACTTGCGGACACAAAGCGAGCACACGCCAAATCTATGATTTGATTCGAGCAAAATATCCTTATTACCAAGACCGTGGGCATGCGCGCAATTTTAATTCCTCAGTAAGATTCACTTTATCAACTAATGACTGTTTTGAACGTGTGCAGGATAAGCTAGAAGACAAGTATGGTTTCTGGAAGATTGCGAAGGAAAAACATTTCACCGTGAAAGAGGGCACACATATTGTGCTTAAAGGCATATTTATTCCTAATGCCAATAGCAATGGATCCGCTACTACTGTTCCGTGTGAATCGATACCTGCTGCAATATCTGCACCCTCCATTCCTGAAACCCACATTGTACAAGAACAAAACTACTATGATTATGTAGCAAGCCTTTCAGCAGAAAATGCATTGGAATGGGTACCCGAAGAAATGAACCTACCTCCGGACCAATTGTTTGAAGAAAGCAGTGGCGATTCCTATGAGCGCTTCATGGAGGAGATGTGTGTCATACTGGATTCAGCGTTTGGGTCAAGCGTGGATGAAAATGCCTTTCATTTCTGGAGCGACCAGTTGCAGGCAGACGAAGAGTTAATTCTAGAAGAATGGTAAATATAACAATCGTTATGCGTTGACTCTGCGTTTAAATTTTTTTTTTTTTTGTAACCACCATTTTCACTTTCAATGCGTGGATACAGCGTAACATTGCAGACTGCATAACATGTAGCGATCACAAACAAATTGTTTCCTAATACAATATAGTAGAACCTGAAAGAGTAGTACACATTGCTGACGGAATAAATATACGTACTTTCCTATCCCTTTAAACATATTAGCAACATTTTACCATAACTCTAACACATACCTGTTTTGTTATCATGCAACATCTACAACATTTAAAACCGGGTCCACCACGTATGACGTGGGACCCTTGTCATGGGCCAAGGCGTCCTTAAAAAGGATTACGGATGTAAGTCCCGCCCCCAAGCAACGTGCGCGCCTCAAAGCCTATTGGCTGTCATGTTTTGTTATAGTAACGGTAACTGCAGTGTGTCATGCGTGCGGCTCAGTGTTTGTAGGCGTCAACTGGGCGTTAGCCGAATGTTAATTGAGTGGGAGGAGTGTTAGCGTGCGTTTCACGCTGGCTTAACATGACGTCACACGTATTGCATTTGCGCATTGTGTTATCGGCCGTGCTTTCTGTCCAAACACGTCTGTTTAAAAAGAATACAGATGTACTCGTTTAGAACGAATGTAGTTTCGTCTTCATTGTATTTGAAATAAAGATTTTATGTTTATTGGTATTTTCAACATGTATTGAACGCACAACGTACGCTTTGTTTTGCGCATGCGCTAACAGTTAGTGGAGCCAAGCGTGAAGTGCGTGCGCACACTAAGATGTGCGCGCACATTTTTCAGTATACAGGCAACGTTCACTTCATATACATAGTTATGCCTGCTACCAATTTAAAGAAAAATTACATACTGATGTACACTTGTACTTCTAACATATAAGTGAGTGACGTGTGTATGTACACAATCATATAGAGCTGTGTAACGCGTTGTCACGGATACATATATAGTAAGGTGCCATCTTTGACCATCATGTGTTTGCTGTATTTCAGAGATGTCGGGGAAGATACAATCAGATCAATGTATGATTTCAGAAGAGTCTACCTTTATATGAGATGATTGTGAGGAGGAGCCACCGACTACTATACTACATATGGAACTAATTTTATATTGCTTGCAGCGCTTATTAACAAACAATTAAAAATGTGATACCCTTATGCCTATATTGCATAAGCACTTAATTAACATAATGATGTTGCAAAAGAGTGCCTCATGAATTTTTATTGAGTGTTCTTTAATTACTACTAGCATTTTATGGCATGGTGTGTTTTATATATAACAACCATTCCCACTCTGCTAACACATTTGTGTATTCTATTGTGTAATGGAACGTATGACTGTCGAAACTATGTAACAATAATAATAATTATAATATGAGCATGTTCATGTATAGCGCTGCTAGTTGTACGCAGCGCTTTACAGACACATTTTTCAGGCTGAGGTCCCTGGCCCGTGGAACTTACAATTTATTTTTGGCCACCTGAGGCACAGGGAGATAAAGTGACTTGCCCAAGGTCACAAGGAGCCGACACCGGGAATTGAACCAGACTCCCCTGCTTCAAACTCTCAGTGCCAGTGTGTGTCTTTACTCACTGAGCCACTCCTTCTCCCAATGTAAATGACACTTACAACCAACTAGCCATTTATTTTTAAAAATCTCTTGTTACATGGGTATGTTGATAAAATGGTTTGGGACTGTAGCAAATAATGTTATTGCACAGATGTTGTGGTCCCCTACAATGCATGATGTTCTGAATATGACATCAACATCATGTAATGAATTACGTTTCTGTGTATATTTCATTAACCTAACTAACTATAGTTTACTGTGTTTATTAAATGTTCTAAAAATAAATAGTATAGTCAATATGATGATATAAGCTACCATAATAAAGCTGCTGTTATCATTTGTCGGTGTTATACATGGATCCTACACAAATTGATACAGACACAAACAGTTGTCTTAAAAAGTGTGTCTATGCTAATGTGCACGTGATTGACGTTACAATTGTGAGAATACTTGATAATTATCATCATGATAATGATGAAGTGACGTGATTGACATTCCAAAAATATTACCAACATTGTCATATTGGGAAATTAGAAATGCTAAATGACAGTAACATTTGCGACAAAATTGTGGTTTCTGTTAACAGTTTTACACTTGGTACATGTAGGACACATCCACACACGTGTGACTTATACATACACATGTCACAAATTTAAATTAATGTTGACTATTAATTCCTAGCATTAATAAACACCTACATTGCTAAATATAAGATGTAGTACGCATTGTTGTGATTACAGGCATTCATGCATGGAGTGTTATGATCAGTCAATTTCATCCATGATGAATGAGCTCCCGTAAGTAAACAAATAAGTACAGTTATCCCCTTTTCTCCAAACACCTCTATATTACATTAATGGAATTTATAAGGAAACATACATAAAATGTGATGAAATGTGAGTAATCATTTTCTAATACAATGCACATGAAACCTCAAGAGTAGCTAAATGCATATACATGATACAGAAAGTACATGTATGTTACATTTGTCTTTAAACCAATATGTTGGGTTTTTACTTCAAATAATTATAGGAAGATTGAGGTAGGCACATCTTATGAGAGATGTCAGCAAATATACATACCATGATCAGTCATACTGGAGATATACCTATAATGCAAAGGAACAATATATAAATTGCAAACATTGACATGCCATCTTCAGTACCGTAAACAACACAGCAAAGTGTGTATTTGGTGTTAAATGTGCAACACCATGTATATTTAATCACATTCAAAATGTAAATCAGCCTGGTGTACACATCATATGGATGTACATGTTACACTGCACCAATAACATTGTATGTAAGCATACTAGAAGCATGAATGAGTATGGGCATAATATGTGTATTGTCTTAGCATAAGGAACAACACAATGCTAAAATATTAGTGCTTTGTTACCCCAGTTGTATTCACATACACACAACTAAAGTACAATTGAAGAGGGATTATATAACCTGTGCAACAATAACATACCGGTGCCACATCCCTTTGTGCACACAGCAGAGAAAAGAAAGGTGTGCAACCCATATTCATCTGTGTCCTAACAGAAGGTTATATAAAAAACCATTATTGTTAAGATAACATAATTTAACTATAAAAGTAGAACTTGGAACATATATGTTTTTACTTACAAGAAAAAAATGAATTGATGAGATTCTGGCGTGTCTGGCCACCACTGGCTGTTTGTTCATTTTCAGCAGCTACATGGGTGGGATGCTCGTCTACCAAAGGCTCAGCTAGGTCTGATTGTACATTGTGCCTGAGTGCAACATTGTGCAAAATGCAACAGGCAAGGATAATATCAGACACTTTTTGAGGCTTGTATAGAAGAGCCCCACCAGTTCTGTCCAGACACCTAAATCTGGTCTTGAGTAGGCCAAATGTCCTCTCTATAACAGATCTTGTAGATATATGGGCTGCATTGTACCTCTCCTCTGCTTCAGTTTGAGGGTTTAGCACCGGAGTCAAGAGCCACGGCCTAATTCCGTATCCTGAGTCACCTATAATGAATGGAGCACACATAAGCTGACATTAGTGATCAAATTGTACAATGCCAACATTCCTAAAGAAAAATGTGTTTTGTGTTAGAACATGTAAATCTGTACTCACCCAGCAGCCAACCATGTTCAAAATGTCCCTCTTCGAACGCATGGAAGACTGAAGAGTTCCTCAGGATAGAGGAATCGTGACTGGAACCAGGGAATTTGGGTACCACATGCATTATCCTCATCGTGGCATCACATACCACCTGTACATTGAGTGAATGGTAGTGCTTACGATTGCGGTACACATGCTCACTCTGACTAGGTGCAATCAAGGCAACATGTGTGCAATCGATTGCACCCACCACAGATGGTATCCCTGCTATATTATAAAAGCCAGTCCTGACTTCCAGCCACTCTGTTGCCTCTGTAGGAAAATGAATATAATTCCTAGCGCGTCTATTGAGTGCATAGAGAAACTGGGTAAAGGCCCGCGAGAATGTAGATTGCGAGACCCCGCCCACTATGCCCACAGATGTCTGGTATGACGCGGAAGCAAGATAATGTAATGAGCACAGCATTTTAACAAGCCCAGGGACTGCACGACCTCTGGCTGTGAAAAAATCTAAATCTCCCCTTATCTCCTCATAAAGAGATAAGATTGCTGCTGAACTCAAACGATAGCGACTTACAATCTCCTCCTCACTCATCCCATCTAACAGGGTTCTCTCCCTGTACAGACGCGGACGAGGCACAACTTGTCTCCTCTGTCTTCTCCTCTGATCTCCTGTCCCTCTACCTGTCCCTCGGCCTGTCCCTCTCCCTGTCCCTGTCGTATCCGCGTGACTGTCCCTGTCACTGTCCCTTGGTGTGTCCCTCCCTTGCCCTATATCATTCTCTTGATCAGCAAGCATGTCATAGAAAAGAATGTTCCTCCGTCTCCTAAACAATCGCAACATTTTGAAATGAGTAGCTGTGAATGAGCAGGTAATGGGCGTCCTTTAAATAGGTATGTGATGATGTCAGGTGACATAGTAAAATGCAAGGTGTTACATTAACATAATAAAGTACTTGTGTGGCAAGCTGTGTGCAGTTGTTCTTAGAAGTATTTGTTGTGTGTATTCTGCAGGGAATGATGATATTTGCCAATGATGTGACGTGAAGCTTTGTACAAAGATTGGTTGAAAATAAATAGTTTAATGTGCAATGCATGTAACACTTGTGAACGCAACAGTCAGTCATGTAATTAGACAAAAAGGCTGAGATTGACGTGGGAAAAGTTTGGTGTAACATGTGTAATTAGCCATGTTATTGTGACATGTTGACAACAATGAATAGTCGTGTGCATATGCATGCATTTCTGTAATGAGGATAGTTGCTATAGAATGAGTTTACAAGGTGTCCCAATGATGAATTACTGTACATGTGTGTATAAGTTAGGTTGAAGTGCTTGTAATGCTACGGTTACAATGTAAACATGCAATGTGATTGAGCGTCCAATAAGTGACGTCATGAAAATAGGGAGGACACAAAACTAGATGTAAACATGAGAAGACAGATGTACATGAACGTTTAAAGATGCGTGACACATTACAAGCATTGTGTAATGTAAAGGAACATGAATATACGGTGTATGTGTGACATGTGTGACATGTGTAACATCATGTAAATAATTGTCGCTCAGTTCAATAAAATGTGTGATATGATGTGAGGTTCTCCTTTAAGAGTTGAGTATAGTATTTTCCCTTGACACATCATCACATGATGAGTAATGTGACCCGCAAATGCTGAAAACATGTAAAAGTACAATGTTATGCAAATAATACACGTCAGCTGTGACACAATGCAGGGAATGCCCCCACACTGTAATGCAAATCCCCTTTGTATTGTGAGCAATGAAACGTAAACAGTACTATACTGTTATACGTCCCCGCTCCATTGACTCCATTGATATACAGAAGATTTTTTTTTTCTAAGTGCCGTTCCGGCAGCCTTAGCGATCGTTCTCCCCTCCAAACTGCCAACTTTAGTTGGCGGGAGAAATTGGCCATAACATCTCAATTTCGTAGTGCCGATCAGCCCCGATAAGCTGATTTTTTTTCTTGAATCCAGCCGATTTAAAAAAGTGGCGATCAGTGGCGAAAACAGGCTTATCGGCAGCCGACTGGCCATAACCAAATTATCGGCTCCGAAACCTGCCGAAATCAAGCACTTATCGGCGCTTACTGAATCTCAAACCCAATTTTGGCTATAAAATGCCGAAAAATACCTTATCAACGCTTACTGCATGAGGCCCATAATCACTCAATCTGGAGACACAAAGGATATGATAGACTCAAAGATCTGGAGGGCTTCGATCTAAAAATTAAATCATTTGACCAACTCAGATCAGAAAATGATATTCCCCATGCTGAATTCTACAAATTCCTTCAGATCAGAGCCAATGTATTTTTAAAGTTTTTAGCTTTCCTATAAATGAACTTTGGTATTTGTGGGATATGGTCCCCCAAAAACATATCCCTACTTAAAATTGCCCAATGTTTTCTGAAAATCTCCTCAATTTTGCCATTGGCTGAGTTAAAGGTAGTTACGAATAGAATCTCAAGACACCCAGTGGTCTCAAGAGAAGCTCTTTCAGCCTTAGGTAGAATCATTAAATCTCTATTCATAACTCTCACATTCTCTAAATCCTGTAATAAATCTTTTTTAGGGTACCCCCTCTCAATGAATTTATGAAAGAGTAAACCTGCTTGCTCTTCAAAATCTTCACTAGTACTGCAATTCCTTTTAATTCTGACAAATTGGCCCCTTGGGATGTTAGATATCCATGATTTTTTATGGTTGCTTGAGGCCATAAGTAGATTATTTGCATCTACTTCTTTGAAGAAGACCTTTGTAACTACTTCCCCTTTGTCTGTAGCAGTTAGCTTGAGATGAAGAAAATTAATAGAGCTTACATCAGAAATATGGCTGATTAAATTAAATTCATTAAATTTAATTCAAAATTTAATTCATGTCATTATCATTTAGATAACTTCTGAATTTTTCCAAATCTTGTTCACTACCATCCCACACACACAGAATGGCGTCGATGAAACGCCGCCATATTACGACATTCTGGCTAAAGGGATTGTTGGCCCAGATCCTTTGCTTCTCCCAGTTTCCCATATACAGGTTTGCGAAGCTGGGGGCAAACCGTGTCCCCATTGCAGTTCCGCAAACCTGCAAGAAAAACTGGGAGAGAAACAAAAAGTAATTATGCGTAAGTATGAATTCAATTGCTTTTAATATGAATTCTACATTGAGGGGTTGTAGTAAATAATCACCCTCCAAAAAGGACCTTACTGCCAACAAACCTTTGTCGTGCGGGATGTGTGTATTTAATGCCTGTACATCACAGGTCAGCCATCTAAAAGACTTCTTACATTTAAATCCAGAGAACATCTGAAGCACTGAAGATGTATCTTTCAGGTACTGCACCGACACACTTTATTCGAGCAAATGCCTGGTTTGTACCTGGCAGAAACCTGGAATCCGCCACTGCTCACCTCTTGCATGCTTCGTTGCGCTTGCCTTCCCAGCCACGGTTCATGCCTGGCTGACGGGGGCCTGATCTTGTTAAATGATAATGAGAATGATTTACTAGGCTGCGATGTTTCGATTGTCCACCAGATGGCATAAACTCATGACTTAAGTAATGTGTGGCCTTTGCAAGTTGTTTCGTTTCCAAAAAAAGTTACTTTATCCCAGTACAGTATGCTATTGTGTAACTTGTCCTTGAGACTGAAGGAATAGTTGCAAAAAATGTATCAATTTAGGCTTTACATACAGTAATGTATTAAATAAAGACAAAGATCATTTTCACTTACACTATTCTACAGAGACATGAGTGAACAAGTGGAGCCCGTGTTCCAAAAACCTGACAGAAGTTATGCTTATTTGATATGGGCCGCTATAAATGCAACAGAGGATAAGATGGCAACAGTTGTTCAAATTTATCAGTATTTTATCGAAAATTATGACTTTTACAGATTTTCGCCAACTCCTCATTTGTGGAAGCATGCAATAAGGAAAAGGTTATGTAGTGACCCCTGTTTTCACCGTATTGAGCCCCAATTTGTTGGAGGGTATTGGTGTGTGTCACAGGGTTTTTCCCGTATCTATGATAATGGAGGCGGCAAAAGGCGAAGGGTCGTGTTAAAACGAAATAAGAAGCGACAGTCCCTGCCAAGCAATGCGCCAGAACCAGAACCAGAACCAGCAGCAGCACCAGCTTATCATCATGGTCCTGCCGTCGGTGACAAATCTGAGATGGATTTCGCAGCCAGTTTTGATGAAGCTTGCATGTACCTAAGCGATTTCCCGCTGACTACAGGTGGGCTAGTCCCTCTGCAAAATGATGAAAGCTGGACTGGAAGTGGGCCGGCGCCAGCGCAAGCTGAATGGGAAATTTAGTAATACTGTACTGTACAGTATGGTGAGTACTGTATTTTTGCCGTATTATTTTGGTGGGGCTGGCTGGGAACTTCTTTAGGGGGCTGACCATTACTGTACATTAAAACTTTTCATTTTGTTTTTCCTCAGAAAAGAAAACGGCTAATGGGGGGATTTCGATGGATTATATTGTACTGTATGCTGATGTTTTCCGGCCATACAGTATACTGTGTAATAAACCCGAATAAATAAAACTACTGTATGCATTTATTCTACAGTACATGTTCAGTAAATTACTGCACATACTGGGGGCGAGATGTGTTTGCAGCAGAGAGAGATTTAATAATATTGTACAGTGAGCAGGGGGTTCCCTGAGCCAGAAATTAATGCTCAGGGAACCCCCCTGCTCCTGATCAATATTATTAAAAATACGGAAAATGCTGCGTCATTACCATAGCGGATAGCCGCTAAGGCAATGAAGGGGTTAACCCACCGTGCCCGCTTTATTGTGTGTAGTGGGGATGGGTGAGGGGGGTATTTGGCCCTTGGTGTGAGTTTAGGACTTGCGGGAGGGGGGGGGGGTTGCGGGTGCACTTAACCCCTTCACGATCGTAGCAGTTAATACCGCTACGGTCATGAAGGGGTTAAGCCCTCCCGCTACCCCACCCCCCCCCCCCCCCCGCAAGCCCTCCCCAACCATCGTTGGGGCGAATACCCCATTCACCCACCCTCCCGCTACCCACAATAAAAAAATACACACACACAGCAGCCGCCAAAAAATAAATAAATAAATGACAATAAATACATTGGAAATACATTTTTATTGATAGTGTAGATGTGCAGGGGGTCTCCGGAGCTGAACCGCGGTGGTTTTAGGTCTGGGGACCCCGTGCCCCCCGAGATACAGGCCCCTTTAGGGGGTGCCGGTATCCAGCTCTGCGTTAAAAGCCCCGATCACGTGACCGCGGCCTGTAAACCAAGCAGAGCAGAGGGATACCGGCACCCCCTAAAGGGGCCTGTATCTCGGGGGGCACGGGGTCCCCAGACCTGAAACCTGTGCGCTTCTGCTCTGGAGACCCCCTGCACATGTACACTATCAATAAAACACATACAATATACAGTATAAATAAACACTCGTTCTTTACCTTAGCGTCTATGCGCTATGGTAAAGAAGCATCATTTCTGTATTTTAATAATATTGTACAGTGAGCAGGGGGTTCCCTGAGCCAGAAATTAATGCTCAGGGAACCCCCCTGCTCCTGATCAATATTATTAAAAATACGGAAAATGCTGCGTCATTACCATAGCGGATAGCCGCTAAGGCAATGAAGGGGTTAACCCACCGTGCCCGCTTTATTGTGTGTAGTGGGGATGGGTGAGGGGGGTATTTGGCCCTTGGTGTGAGTTTAGGACTTGCGGGAGGGGGGGGGGGTTGCGGGTGCACTTAACCCCTTCACGATCGTAGCAGTTAATACCGCTACGGTCATGAAGGGGTTAAGCCCTCCCGCTACCCCACCCCCCCCCCCCCCCCCCGCAAGCCCTCCCCAACCATCGTTGGGGCGAATACCCCATTCACCCACCCTCCCGCTACCCACAATAAAAAAATACACACACACAGCAGCCGCCAAAAAATAAATAAATAAATGACAATAAATACATTGGAAATACATTTTTATTGATAGTGTAGATGTGCAGGGGGTCTCCGGAGCTGAACCGCGGTGGTTTTAGGTCTGGGGACCCCGTGCCCCCCGAGATACAGGCCCCTTTAGGGGGTGCCGGTAGCCCTCTGCTTGGTTTAAAGGTCCCGATCACGTGATCGCGGCCTGTAAACCAAGCAGAGCAGAGGGATACCGGCACCCCCTAAAGGGGCCTGTATCTCGGGGGGCACGGGGTCCCCAGACCTAAAACCTGTGCGCTTCAGCTCCGGAGACCCCCTGCACATGTACACTATCAATAAAAATGTATTTCAAATGTATTTATTGTCATTTATTTATTTATTTATTTATATTTATTTATTAATTGTGCTGCTGCTGCTGCAAGTCGTAAACTCACACCAAGGGCCAAACACCCCCCTCACCCCCAATAAAAAAAAATCACGCACAGCAGCCCCACAATTAATAAATAAATCTAAATAAATAAATAAATAAAATCTATGTAAAACCCCCTCCCCCTATTCTCGCTTTTAAAACGCCCTGCCTTCTCTCTAATCTATGTAAAAAAAACCTCCCCCTATCCCCCTATCCCCCTATTGTGTGTGTGCGTTAAGCTTCCCTGCAAGCTATGTAAAAAAAACCTCCCCCTATTGTGTGTGTGTTTCAATCTGGCTGGCCTGTGTTTCTGAGTGCTGAGTGCTCTGCGTTTAACCAAGCAGAGCAGAGGGATACCGGCACCCCCTAAAGGGGCCTGTATCTCGGGGGGCACGGGGTCCCCAGACCTAAAACCACCGCGGTTCAGCTCCGGAGACCCCCTGCACATGTACACTATCAATAAAAATGTATTTCAAATGTATTTATTGTCATTTATTTATTTATTTATTTATATTTATTTATTAATTGTGCTGCTGCTGCTGCAAGTCGTAAACTCACACCAAGGGCCAAACACCCCCCTCACCCCCAATAAAAAAAATTCACGCACAGCAGCCCCACAATTAATAAATAAATCTAAATAAATAAATAAATAAAATCTATGTAAAACCCCCTCCCCCTATTCTCGCTTTTAAAACGCCCTGCCTTCTCTCTAATCTATGTAAAAAAAACCTCCCCCTATCCCCCTATCCCCCTATTGTGTGTGTGCGTTAAGCTTCCCTGCAAGCTATGTAAAAAAAACCTCCCCCTATTGTGTGTGTGTTTCAATCTGGCTGGCCTGTGTTTCTGAGTGCTGAGTGCTCTGCGTTTAACCAAGCAGAGCAGAGGGATACCGGCACCCCCTAAAGGGGCCTGTATCTCGGGGGGCACGGGGTCCCCAGACCTAAAACCTGTGCGCTTCAGCTCCGGAGACCCCCTGCACATGTACACTATCAATAAAAATGTATTTCAAATGTATTTATTGTCATTTATTTATTTATTTATTTATATTTATTTATTAATTGTGCTGCTGCTGCTGCAAGTCGTAAACTCACACCAAGGGCCAAACACCCCCCTCACCCCCAATAAAAAAAATTCACGCACAGCAGCCCCACAATTAATAAATAAATCTAAATAAATAAATAAATAAAATCTATGTAAAACCCCCTCCCCCTATTCTCGCTTTTAAAACGCCCTGCCTTCTCTCTAATCTATGTAAAAAAAACCTCCCCCTATCCCCCTATCCCCCTATTGTGTGTGTGCGTTAAGCTTCCCTGCAAGCTATGTAAAAAAAACCTCCCCCTATTGTGTGTGTGTTTCAATCTGGCTGGCCTGTGTTTCTGAGTGCTGAGTGCTCTGCGTTTAACCAAGCAGAGCAGAGGGATACCGGCACCCCCTAAAGGGGCCTGTATCTCGGGGGGCACGGGGTCCCCAGACCTAAAACCTGTGCGCTTCAGCTCCGGAGACCCCCTGCACATGTACACTATCAATAAAAATGTATTTCAAATGTATTTATTGTCATTTATTTATTTATTTATTTATATTTATTTATTAATTGTGCTGCTGCTGCTGCAAGTCGTAAACTCACACCAAGGGCCAAACACCCCCCTCAACCCCAATAAAAAAAAATCACGCACAGCAGCCCCACAATTAATAAATAAATCTAAATAAATAAATAAATAAATAAAGACATGAAGAGAAATAAATACTGTATATACTGTACAGTATATACACTGTATACATATATATATATATATATATATATATATATATACAGTATACATATATACACTGTGTATATATACTGTATATATATATATATATATATATATATATATATATATATATATATATATATATATATATATACATACTGTATGTGAGTGAAAAGAGAAAAAAGTAACCCGTATGGGAGCACTCAGGTATGCAATTGATATATTTGTTTATTTATTTGACACAGTGCAAAAAGGGATGAATAAACAGTACATGATTTAAAAACACTTAAAAAAGAGGCATGGACCCTTAAACACTAATGAACAGCACTAGGGAACGACACACACTGTCAACCCTAAACATGAAAAGGATAGTGACTCAAAAAACACTAGGGAGAATCAAAGTGAATCACAATACAGTAGGTTACTGGGTTTAAAGGCACCTACAGTATACAACGCTAAGGATAATGCACACTACAATACCAAAAAGTATTTTAACCAAGCAAGTAAACCAAAATCAATATATACTGTAAGTAACAACCAGAAAAGACAATTTAAAACCAAACTAACCCTTACAATACCAAGGATTACATCTATCTAATTGTAAAAAACCTTATACAGTACATTATACACAGCATTGTTTAAAAACCCCTTCCCCCCCTAATGTTTCTGTTAAGTAGATTACACTGAAGGGAGAGAGATATAAAGGCCTAAAGCCCCTTCCCCCCTAATGTTTCTGTTAAACAGATTACAGTACATTGAAGGGAGAGAGATTTTACAGAAACACACATTAGGGGGGAGGGGGCTTTAAACAGATTACAGTACATTGAAGGGAGAGAGATGTTTCTGTTACCAGTAAATCTCCCTCCCTGCATTGCTAACCACCCTCACCCCCTACCCACATACCGTTAACCCCCCCCCCCATCCTGGCCATGGCCCCTCCGCTTCTGCAAAACAGACACAAAAATTAAAACATACAAAGTAATGTCCCCTAACCCCTTAATCACCATAGCGGTTATTAACCGCTACAGTCATGAAGGGGTTAACCCACCCTCACCCACCCACCACTCGGGATGCCTACATACCCTCCCACACTAACCCCCCCCCCACCCGTGAGGCCTAACCACCCAATCAGTTCCCACAAGGGAGGCCTACCCACATACCGTTGGGGAAACACCCCACCCCCACCCCAGTACCCACAATAAAAACAGTACAATCACCCACAATAAACAGCATTCTATTTATTAAATACATTACCCACCCCCTGTGCCCCCCCCCCCCCATAAATACAAGATTTATTCTTTTACATTCAGGGTCCATAACGCAGCCCCACGCTAGTCCCCGGTGGGCTGGCAGGGCACCTGGACAGACCTACAGTTTACCAGCAGCATTCCACAGGTTCTGGAGGCCTGCTGGTGGATCCTGCCAGCACCATGGCGCCCAGGTGGTCTCCTTGGGTCACCGTGAGCCTCAATTGGGTCCACACGGTAGGCCCAAGGATGTCTGGGAGCCCCGGGTCAAACCCACAGGTGTCTGCGGGGCCTCGGGTGGTTCCCATGGGGGTCTGGGGAACTCACGGGTGCTCACTACGGGTCCGCGGTGCCCCCACAGAAGTGGGACCACACATCATCATCCCCGCACCTACGGCTCGGAGGTGCCCCCACAGAAGTGGGACCACACATCGTCATGCCCGCAGACTACGGGTCCGCGGTGCCCCCACAGAAGTGGGACCACACATCATCATCCCCGCATGTGTCACCCGTGGAACCACCAGCCTGCTACCCTTTAGGATACCCGAGGATTCCCCGCGGGTGGTCTCCAGAGGTCCCACGCAAAACCACGGAAGTAACCCTGAATGTAAAAAAAATAAACCTGGCCAATACATTCAATACATACACCCTCCCCCCCAACACCTACAGTACAATAATGTGCAAAATAACTATTATCCAGATATGGATAATAGATTAATTGCCCATTATTAAAAACATTAACTAGCATACTGTATACAAATAAATAAAGTACTACTGACCTCATCAATACGAAGTGTCCGATGCCAGCGCCTTCCTTCTCTTGCCCACACAAAACATAGCCAAAACCAAGCCAATACATTGCAATTACATTCAGATATCAATTAACCCCTTAAACACCTTATCGGATAATAACCGCAAAGGTAATTAAGGGGTTAAGCCACACAGGCACGATACCCACCCTTCACCCATGAATTTGTACTGTGGCTTCATCATGCAACTATATATATATATACTGTATATATATACATACAGAGAGACAGAGAGAAAGAGAGAGAGAGAGATATATACAGTATATATATATACACACGTTATATACACACCCATGATAAACCAAATATACAGTACAAATAAATGTAGAAGGGTTATCAAAACCATACTGTTCTACAACCAAACACTTCTCCATACAGATACTACATTAAAATCAATTTCCTTTAAAAATCCTAACTGATCTCACAATCTACTGTACTGTATATGATCACAAACCAATGAAAAAAAAGTCACATTCCAAAATGCATAAAATCTATGCACCATACTGTATACATTCTGCAAATTAATCAAACGTAAACAAAAATCAGTTAGCAATCATTATTTACACCCCTAAACATTTCACACTCAATCAAGAACAATGAGACCATTAACAGATTCACGCCTAGAGCAGAACAATTAAGCCTTTGAAAAAATATAAGTACCGACAAAAATACAACCTTTACAGTACAGTACAACCAAGGCTATCTATCCCTGACCTTCCTCAAACACACAATACAATACCAAGGAATAATACATCTATCTAATTTTAAAATACTTTAAACTCACAAAATAATTAAAAACACATCTAATCCAGCTTTTAAAACATCATCATTTCTTACCCTGAATGTATACTGTACAGTATATCTCTCTAGACATATATATTGTACATACATACATACAGTGGCAAGAAATGATATACCACAAGCAAAAAAAAAATACACAGGTTAAAAAACCTTTTGAAATAATGAACAAGTTAAATAAAATACATTTCTTTACTGTAGTTCACTTACCATTACTTGCCCCCACCGACTCCCGTTGCCCAGCTTACTCACGAACCAATCCACGATCAGGAACCCATAAAATAATAAACCATTGAAAATAATAAACATTAAACTAAAAATCCAAACCAATCCACGGGTCTTCTACTTGTAATACACCTTCATCTGTATTCTTCTTTCTTCTATCTCCTTCCGGGCGGGGCAGGGCGTGGTCTTCTTTCCATCATCGGCCACGCCCTTGTCTTTTTCCTTCTCCGGAGGTCCTTCCTCCGCGGCGTCTGGCTGCAAAATGAGACGACATAGGCTTTTAAAGGCCTATGACGTCACATTTTGCGTCATGGTTCCCACGGTCCTGATTGGACCGTGAAAACCATGTGTGTTGGCCGATAATAAAAAAATGATGACGTCACTTAAAGGGAATGAAAGCACAGCCAATCAGAATGGCTTTGCTTCAATTGCCTTTAAGATGACGTCATGAAAAGGCACATGGTCGTGCACACATGGTACTAGAGCCAATCAGAGCGTGGGAACTTTATGCCTACTCTGATTGGCTCTGGTATACCATGTGTCAGGGGCTTGGGGGAGAAAGGATGTGACGTCAATGAAAACCTGTCACGTGGTACGGTAGCCAATCAGAGCGTGGGAACTTTATCCTTATTGACGTCACATCCTTTCTCCCCCAAGCCCCTGACACATGGTATACCAGAGCCAATCAGAGTAGGGATAAAGTTCCCACGCTCTGATTGGCTCTGGTATACCATGTGTCAGGGGCTTGGGGGAGAAAGGATGTGACGTCAATAAGGATAAAGTTCCCACGCTCTGATTGGCTACCGTACCACGTGACAGGTTTTCATTGACGTCACATCCTTTCTCCCCCAAGCCCCTGACACATGGTATACCAGAGCCAATCAGAGTAGGCATAAAGTTCCCACGCTCTGATTGGCTCTAGTACCATGTGTGCACGACCATGTGCCTTTTCATGACGTCATCTTAAAGGCAATTGAAGCAAAGCCATTCTGATTGGCTGTGCTTTCATTCCCTTTAAGTGACGTCATCATTTTTTTATTATCGGCCAACACACATGGTTTTCACGGTCCAATCAGGACCGTGGGAACCATGACGCAAAATGTGACGTCATAGGCCTTTAAAAGCCTATGTCGTCTCATTTTGCAGCCAGACGCCGCGGAGGAAGGACCTCCGGAGAAGGAAAAAGACAAGGGCGTGGCCGATGATGGAAAGAAGACCACGCCCTGCCCCGCCCGGAAGGAGATAGAAGAAAGAAGAATACAGATGAAGGTGTATTACAAGTAGAAGACCCGTGGATTGGTTTGGATTTTTAGTTTAATGTTTATTATTTTCAATGGTTTATTATTTTATGGGTTCCTGATCGTGGATTGGTTCGTGAGTAAGCTGGGCAACGGGAGTCGGTGGGGGCAAGTAATGGTAAGTGAACTACAGTAAAGAAATGTATTTTATTTAACTTGTTCATTATTTCAAAAGGTTTTTTAACCTGTGTATTTTTTTTTTGCTTGTGGTATATCATTTCTTGCCACTGTATGTATGTATGTACAATATATATGTCTAGAGAGATATACTGTACAGTATACATTCAGGGTAAGAAATGATGATGTTTTAAAAGCTGGATTAGATGTGTTTTTAATTATTTTGTGAGTTTAAAGTATTTTAAAATTAGATAGATGTATTATTCCTTGGTATTGTATTGTGTGTTTGAGGAAGGTCAGGGATAGATAGCCTTGGTTGTACTGTACTGTAAAGGTTGTATTTTTGTCGGTACTTATATTTTTTCAAAGGCTTAATTGTTCTGCTCTAGGCGTGAATCTGTTAATGGTCTCATTGTTCTTGATTGAGTGTGAAATGTTTAGGGGTGTAAATAATGATTGCTAACTGATTTTTGTTTACGTTTGATTAATTTGCAGAATGTATACAGTATGGTGCATAGATTTTATGCATTTTGGAATGTGACTTTTTTTTCATTGGTTTGTGATCATATACAGTACAGTAGATTGTGAGATCAGTTAGGATTTTTAAAGGAAATTGATTTTAATGTAGTATCTGTATGGAGAAGTGTTTGGTTGTAGAACAGTATGGTTTTGATAACCCTTCTACATTTATTTGTACTGTATATTTGGTTTATCATGGGTGTGTATATAACGTGTGTATATATATATACTGTATATATCTCTCTCTCTCTCTTTCTCTCTGTCTCTCTGTATGTATATATATACAGTATATATATATATAGTTGCATGATGAAGCCACAGTACAAATTCATGGGTGAAGGGTGGGTATCGTGCCTGTGTGGCTTAACCCCTTAATTACCTTTGCGGTTATTATCCGATAAGGTGTTTAAGGGGTTAATTGATATCTGAATGTAATTGCAATGTATTGGCTTGGTTTTGGCTATGTTTTGTGTGGGCAAGAGAAGGAAGGCGCTGGCATCGGACACTTCGTATTGATGAGGTCAGTAGTACTTTATTTATTTGTATACAGTATGCTAGTTAATGTTTTTAATAATGGGCAATTAATCTATTATCCATATCTGGATAATAGTTATTTTGCACATTATTGTACTGTAGGTGTTGGGGGGGAGGGTGTATGTATTGAATGTATTGGCCAGGTTTATTTTTTTTACATTCAGGGTTACTTCCGTGGTTTTGCGTGGGACCTCTGGAGACCACCCGCGGGGAATCCTCGGGTATCCTAAAGGGTAGCAGGCTGGTGGTTCCACGGGTGACACATGCGGGGATGATGATGTGTGGTCCCACTTCTGTGGGGGCACCGCGGACCCGTAGTCTGCGGGCATGACGATGTGTGGTCCCACTTCTGTGGGGGCACCTCCGAGCCGTAGGTGCGGGGATGATGATGTGTGGTCCCACTTCTGTGGGGGCACCGCGGACCCGTAGTGAGCACCCGTGAGTTCCCCAGACCCCCATGGGAACCACCCGAGGCCCCGCAGACACCTGTGGGTTTGACCCGGGGCTCCCAGACATCCTTGGGCCTACCGTGTGGACCCAATTGAGGCTCACGGTGACCCAAGGAGACCACCTGGGCGCCATGGTGCTGGCAGGATCCACCAGCAGGCCTCCAGAACCTGTGGAATGCTGCTGGTAAACTGTAGGTCTGTCCAGGTGCCCTGCCAGCCCACCGGGGACTAGCGTGGGGCTGCGTTATGGACCCTGAATGTAAAAGAATAAATCTTGTATTTATGGGGGGGGGGGGGCACAGGGGGTGGGTAATGTATTTAATAAATAGAATGCTGTTTATTGTGGGTGATTGTACTGTTTTTATTGTGGGTACTGGGGTGGGGGTGGGGTGTTTCCCCAACGGTATGTGGGTAGGCCTCCCTTGTGGGTAGTTAGTGGGTGAGGGTTGAGGGTGGTTAGGCCTCACGGGGTGGGGGGTTAGAGTGGGAGGGTATGTACAGTAGGCGTCCCAAGTGGTGGGTGAGGGCGGGTTAACCCCTTCATGACTGTAGCGGTTAATAACCGCTATGGTGATTAAGGGGTTAGGGGACATTACTTTGAAAGTGTTATTTTTTTTCTCTGTTTTACTGTACAGCAGCGGAGGTTGCCATGGGTAGTGGGTAGTGTATTGAATGTATTTATTGGTTATTATGCGTTAACCCCTTCATTACCTTAGCGGCTATACGCTATGCTAATGAAGCCTCGTTTCTGAACTTTTAATAATATTGTGCAGGAGCAGGGGGTCCCCTGAGATTAGATTTCTGTCTCAGGGAACCCCCTGCTCACTCTACAATATTATTAAAAAGACAGAAATGCTGCTTCTTTACCATAGCGCATAGCCGCTAAGCTAAAGAATGATTCTTTAATGATGTGTGTGTTTTATTCACAGTGTAGATGTTCTCCGGAGCTGAAGCGCACAGGTTTCAGGTCTGGGGACCCCGTGCCCCCCGAGATACAGGCCCCTTTAGGGGGTGCCGGTATCCCTCTGCTCTGCTTGGTTTACAGGCCGCGATCACGTGATCGGGACCTTTAAACCAAGCAGAGGGCTACCGGCACCCCCTAAAGGGGCCTGTATCTCGGGGGGCACGGGGTCCCCAGACCTAAAACCACCGCGGTTCAGCTCCGGAGACCCCCTGCACATCTACACT
This sequence comes from Ascaphus truei, assembly GCF_040206685.1. Classification (NCBI taxonomy): domain Eukaryota; kingdom Metazoa; phylum Chordata; class Amphibia; order Anura; family Ascaphidae; genus Ascaphus; species Ascaphus truei. The sequence continues at coordinate 195,199,483 of NC_134483.1, read as the reverse complement.
ATCAATAAAAATGTATTTCCAATGTATTTATTGTCATTTATTTATTTATTTTTTGGCGGCTGCTGTGTGTGTGTATTTTTTTATTGTGGGTAGCGGGAGGGTGGGTGAATGGGGTATTCGCCCCAACGATGGTTGGGGAGGGCTTGCGGGGGGGGGGGGGGGGGGGTGGGGTAGCGGGAGGGCTTAACCCCTTCATGACCGTAGCGGTATTAACTGCTACGATCGTGAAGGGGTTAAGTGCACCCGCAACCCCCCCCCCCTCCCGCAAGTCCTAAACTCACACCAAGGGCCAAATACCCCCCTCACCCATCCCCACTACACACAATAAAGCGGGCACGGTGGGTTAACCCCTTCATTGCCTTAGCGGCTATCCGCTATGGTAATGACGCAGCATTTTCCGTATTTTTAATAATATTGATCAGGAGCAGGGGGGTTCCCTGAGCATTAATTTCTGGCTCAGGGAACCCCCTGCTCACTGTACAATATTATTAAAATACAGAAATGATGCTTCTTTACCATAGCGCATAGACGCTAAGGTAAAGAACGAGTGTTTATTTATACTGTATATTGTATGTGTTTTATTGATAGTGTACATGTGCAGGGGGTCTCCAGAGCAGAAGCGCACAGGTTTCAGGTCTGGGGACCCCGTGCCCCCCGAGATACAGGCCCCTTTAGGGGGTGCCGGTATCCCTCTGCTCTGCTTGGTTTACAGGCCGCGGTCACGTGATCGGGGCTTTTAACGCAGAGCTGGATACCGGCACCCCCTAAAGGGGCCTGTATCTCGGGGGGCACGGGGTCCCCAGACCTAAAACCACCGCGGTTCAGCTCCGGAGACCCCCTGCACATCTACACTATCAATAAAAATGTATTTCAAATAATTTTTAATGTGTGGATGTTTGCGCAGAGAGAGAGCAGCGGATCTCTCTCTGCTGCAAACACATCTCGCCCCCGCCGCCCATACAGTACTGTAGTATCATTTATGTATGTGCATATACAGTACAGTACAGTACTGTATGTTAGGGCTTACAGGGGTTGTTGTTATACAGTATATATATATATATATATATATATATATATATATATATATATATATATATACTGCATTACAATTCATTATAGGGGACGGCTTCACAGAGAATAGCTCGCAAGCGCCACCATGTGTATTTTGACGGCATTGCAGTATTGTAACCAGCCGGAATAAAAAGCTTAAATTCCTGCCGGAAAATAACGCAATGCACTCTGGCTGAAAAATATCAGAAACCTGAATACACCCGAGTATACCCGAATTCGCGGGACTAGCCGTGCTCGAATAAAGTGTGTCGCCAGTGTATGAGGGTAGTTTAGCTACATAGCTCTGCAAAAAAAAGTAAACATATTGTGAGAGATTTGATGTAAGTGATTGAATGCCCGAGATGATCGGGCGACCAGGTGGGTTATTCAATGACTTATGAATCTTGGGCAAATGATAAAAAAAATGGGTACTCAGGGACATTCTGAATATAAAAAATCAAATTCAAGTTTTGAAAGTACCAAGTCATCCATGGCTTCAACAAGTAATAGTTTACGTAGAGCTGTATACTCAACTGTGGGGTCTTTTGCGATCTTTAAATAGAAAGCTGAATCCCCAAGGAGGCGGTGGGCCTCAGCCTTGTAGTCCTTATGGTCCTGGAGGACTACACCACCTCCTTTATCAGCTTGTCTTATAATTAGACTGGAGTTAACCTTCAAACATCTCAAAGCTAAATTTTCATTAAAACTCACATTGTGTTTTATGCTTTTAGACTTGAATGTTTTAGTTAGATCAAGGAAATCACTGCTGACCATATTAAAGAATGTTTCCATATGATGGCCCTTGGATTGGGCTGGATAAAACTTAGACCTGGGTTTAAATGGTGTATGCTTACACACTAGGTCATCTCCCACATTCTCCACATTCAACCATTATCACGTGTACACGTATATAGAGGTTTATCTTCTTTTGTGCACTTGTTTGTTTGTATTTCTGTCCACTATTTAGTTCTAGGGTGCTGCATAGATTATATTCTTTTAGTTTGTAGTACTGTACATATTATTGTTCAGGGTTGGTGTAATTATCAGCAATAATGGTGAACCACTTATTTTATAAACACTGTTTTTTATTACTTCACGATGAGCGTTTTGCGCTTTGTTTTGTTGTTTGTAGATTTCAGGGTCTTGCAGCAGCAGACGCTCTTCTATATAGGTAACACCAGTTTGTGAATCACTTATTAACCACAAATTGTTTTTTTGGGTGTGTGTTGCATATTTAACCATTATCACGTGTACACGTATATAGAGGTTTATCTTCTTTTGCGCACTTGCTGGTTTGTATTTTGGTTCCCATGGGTGTCTGGGGGCCCATGGGTGGTTCCCACAGGTGTCTGTGGGCCCTTGGCTGGGTCCCACAGGTGTCTGAGGTCCTTATGTGGTCCCCGTGGCCATCTGTGGTTCCTCAGGAGGTCCCCGTTGGTGTCTGGGGGTCCACGGGTGGTCCCCGTGGGTCCCCACTGGCCTGCTGTACTATTCCTGTTGTAAAAAAATAAAGATGGCCTACATTTCAATAAATACACTCCCCTCCCCCCCCCCAAACCCATAACCCATCTGTAAAGTAATGTGCAAAATAACTATTCTCCGGATATGGATAATAAATAATTTGCCCATTAGTAAAGAATACATTAGCCAACCAGCATAAATAAAGTAGTTAAACCGTTCTACTTACCCTTGCCATTATGTAGGGCATCCTCGTCAACATACTGCAGGGCCATGTCCTCTGTTGCCAGAAAGAATACTGTACATTGAAAATACAATCTAATGGCCACTAACCCCTTAATCACCTTAGCGTTAATAACTGCTATAGTAATTAAGGGGTCTATTCTTAATATCCCCCTCCCCCTCTATCCACCCGGGAGGCCTAATAACCCACCCCAGACCCACTATACCCACCCTGTACCCATTGAGTGGCATAGTAGTACATCATACACATATAATATGGGCATGATAAGCTACTATTGCAGTCAATTGTCAACTAATACAAAAGCTTACATGTCCAAAATACACAATAATCAACATAGACAACAATCACCTAAACCACCAAAATAAAAAATTGAAAGCACTAGCCAACAAATCAATTTCCTAAATAAAACCACCAGCCAATGAATTAAAGAAATTAAACCACTAGCATATCAATTAAAGAAATAAAACTACTAGGCATTCAATTAAATAAATCACACCACTAGCCAAACAATACATTTAATACATAAAAGCAGTAACCATCAGAACAATTAATTAATACAACACAAGGCACTACATCAATTAAAAATCTAATTTTATATCAAATCGAAGCTAATCAATTAGAATTAAAAAAAAAAACAAGTCATTACAATTCAAAACAATTTAATCTAAATAATAAACAGAATCAGATAATATAACAGTCAATAGAAGAAATGCATTTGGCCAATAATGCATTGTCTACCACTGTATTCATTTGTACCCTAAACAAGCACAGATTAATACATTAGCAGTCAATGGGCAATGAAAAAACAAAACAAAATAAAAAAACCTGTCAAAATGAAATTACATGCAGATGAGACCACGACTATTCTAAATCTTGCCTTAAACTACCCCGGTTATATTCTGGGTATGTGCTGGGTGTAACCTGGCTAGTTTAAGGCAAGTTTAAGGCATTTCTGCATTTACTAATGACCCATAGGATTAACACAGCAGGGGTCTCTGGTCAGTTTGAATGGGACTGCCAGGGACCCCTGCTGTTAATCTGATGGGCCATTAATCAATGCAGAAATGCTGGGTCTAGTTTAAGGCAAGTTTAAGGCATGTATCCAGCATGTACCTTGGTCTTTTTGGCGATTGCCACTGGTTTGTGTTAGAATAGGCGCAGTCTCTGCTGTATATTCAATATTGATCTTACCTTTAGTAGCGTTGGCCCTGTGGAATCAGGAAGCTCTCGTACCGTGACATCATGAAACTCAATCCAACGCCATCCACCTTGAACATCCAGGGCAGGTAACAAAATTCTTCTTTCTTTAATCTTCTATCATCTTCTTTGTTCATCTGTGATTATATTCTTCTGTCTGCATCTGTTAATCCAATAGCCCCATGTTAAATCCGCGATGTTCAGCCGTCGGCTTCTTGAGCTCAAATGAGTTGTTCCGGCCTTAAATATGGCCTGTGATGTCACATTTGAGCAGCAAATGGTTCACATGCCAACTGATTGGCTGTGAAAACCATGTACCATTTTATTTTTTATTTTTTTTATGTGACGTCATGTAAAGGGACTGAAGGAAGCCAATCAGAATGGCTGTGCTTCATTTCCCTTTCTTTGATCTCCAAGTTGATGGGGAGCGCAATCATGAAAGAGAAAACATATATCTGATGGTGCAATATGTTTCAAATGTTGTAAGGTTAATTCTTCCCAATGGATGGTACTCACAAATTCCAAATATTTTCAATACACATAAAGGTATCTTTAACGGCTTTCCCAACGTCAGCCTCAGGACAGGGTAATCAGGAAGCACACATGGATAGGACCTTCACAAGGTAAATAAAGGACCGAACATAGTATAGCCTGATGTGACACTTTATATTAGTAGATAAATGTTGAAATGCACTCACATGTTAGTGTATTTGAATAATAAACACAATTTTATCCAATGATCTACACCAACAACTGGAACCTGGAGTGCTTCCTCTCTTCTGCGGTCTCGCGTCTCCGTGCTTCTGGGTAGTGATCTCCCGGATGTTCGAACGGCAAATGATTCTCCCGGGCAGCAAACAGCGTGGCGTGCAGCATCTACCCCCGCATGGACACTCTACGCGTTTCACCTCAACAGGTCATTTCAGTACTGTAGTTATTCCTGTCTGACATGAGAAGCCTTAAATGTTAGTGTCCTGCTCATGGGATCATAGCATATTTAGAATGAGAAGGTTTAAATACACATCTTTCTAAATTATTTATTAAAGGGTGTGCTATGGTTTTGAAATCTCTAACTCACATTACACTCTAATATGGACAAACATTGTATTGTGTTGTATGTGTTTATTTATATAGCGCCATAAATGTACAAAGCGCTTCACAGTAGTAATACATATCATATAAATAACAAATAATATAAATAACAGATCATGGGAATAAGTGCTTCAGACATACTGTAAAAGTAACATTAAGGAAGGAGTCCCTGCTCCGAGGAGCTTACAATCTAATTGGTAGGTAGGGAGAACGTACAGAGACAGTAGGAGGGAATACTAGTAAGTGCGTCTGCAGGGGGCCAAGCTTTATGTGTCATGTGTCCATGATTATCCAGTGCTACTCAAATGCTTCTTTAAGCAGATGTGTCTTAAGGTGAGTCTTAAAGGTGGATAGCGAGGGGGCTAGTCGGGTATTGAGGGGAAGGGCATTCCAGAGGTGTGGGGCAGAAAGTGAGAAAGGTTTAAGGCGGGAGAGAGCTTTAGATACAAAGGGGGTAGAAAGAAGACATCCTTGAGAAGAACGCAAGAGTCGGGATGGTGCATAGCGAGAAATTAGGGCTGAGATGTAAGGAGGGGCAGAAGAATGTAAAGCTTTAAAAGTGAGCAGGAGAATTGAGTGTAAGATACGTGATTTAATCGGAAGCCAGGAGAGGGATTTCAGGTGGGGAGATGCGGAGACAGATTTAGGAAAGAGTAGAGTGATTCTGGCAGCAGCGTTTAGGATAGATTGTAGGGGAGACAGGTGAGAGGTAGGAAGGCTGAACAGCAGGAGGTTGCAGTAATCAAGACGTGAGAGAATGAGGGCCTGAGTCAGAGTTTTAGCAGTTGAGTAACAGAGGAAAGGGCATATATTTGTTATATTGCGGAGGAAAAAGCGACAACTTTTAGAAATGTTTTGAATATGAGAGGAGAATGAGAGTGAGGAATCAAATGTAACCCCTAGGCAGCATGCGTGGGCTACTGGGTGAATTATCATATTTCCAATAGCAATGTGGAAGGAGGTAGTAGGGCCAGGTTTGGGAGGAAGTATAAGGAGCTCTGTTTTTGCCATGTTAAGTTTCAGTCGGCGGATGGCCATCCAGGATGATATTCCAGAGAGGCATTCAGAAACTTTGGTCTGTATAGTAGGTGTAAGGTCAGGGGTTGAAAGTTATATTTGTGTGTCATCAGCATAGAGGTGATATTTAAACCCAAAAGATGTGATTAGGTCACCTAGAGAGAGTGTGTAGAGAGAAAAGAGAAGGGGTCCCAGACAGAGCCCTGGGGTACCCCGACAGAGAGATCAATAGAGGAGGAGGAGGTGTTAGGAAAAGAGGCATTGAAGGTACGATGGGAGAGGTAAGAGGAAATCCAGGATAAAGGTTTGTTCCGAATACCAAGAGTATGGAGAATGTGAAGGAGAAGACGGTGGTCCACGGTGTCGAATGCTGCAGAGAGGTCGAGTAATATGAGCAGAGTGTAATGACCTCTGTCTTTGGCAGCGTGGAGGTCGGCAGTTATTTTAATGAGGGATGTTTCAGTAGAGTGAGCAGTGCGGAAGCCAGATTGTAGAGGGTCTAGGACAGAATAGGTGTTGAGAAAGTGTAGCAATCGAGAGAATACAAGATGTTCAAGGAGTTTGGAGGCAAAAGGCAGGAGGGAGACAGGTCGATAGTTAGAAGGACAGGTAGGGTCAAGCTTGCTGTTTTTGAGTATGGTATGACTGTTGCATGCTTGAAGGATGATGGAAAGGTACCAGAGTAGAGGGAAGAGTTAAAGATCTGTGTGAGCATAGGGATTATAGAAGGAGCAAGTGGTTTTAGGAGATGGGAGGGAATGGGATCAAGAGGGCAAGTGGTAGAGGGAGAAGACGAGATCAGCAGTGACACGTTCTCCTCTGAGATAGTGGAAAAAGAATCAAGAAAGGCAGGAGGAGAGTTGGGAAGCATTGTGGGATGGGAGGAGGCAACAGATGGGATTTTCTGCCGTATGGACTCCACCTTTTCCTTTAAAAAGTCAGCAAAGTCCTGAGGTGAGATGGAGGAAGAAGAGGAGGCAGCTGAGGGTGGTCTGAGTAGAGAGTCAAAGACAGAAAAGAGACGTGTGGGTTAGACTTGTGTGTGTTTATTTGTGATGAAAAGTAGGTTTGTTTAGCTTGAGAGAGGGCAGAGATGAAACAGGCGAAATATGAAAAGAGTTAGAGACATGATGAGGCTGGTGGAAGGAAGTGCATAATTTGAAAATAAGTGAGGTTACAGCAAATATAAAAAGTAAAGGCGGCATCACAGCAATAGTAATGTGTTGAGATGTGCAGTCTGGGATGATATCCTCCTTTCCTGTGTAGATCAAATGCAGGAATCAGAAGCAGTAGATTGTGTCCACTTTTTCCACTTCTTTTTGAACTTCCTTTTTTTAAACTTCCATACTACTTTAAAGATTTCTACTTAAATGCATTTCTGCTTAAGAGCAAAGGCTGCATAAGTCTTTGTACACCTGACTGAATCATAGTCTGATATTAAGGAACAATACCTAGTTAGACTATGCAATGGACACGTAAATAGTCAGATTATATTACAGATAATGCTATCCTACCATACTCAATTCTAGATTGCAAGATTTTTATCTTATCAGTACACAGGTGGTCAGCATCCATGTAGGTAGGCGAGGCCATAGACATGGTAGAGTTAGCTTTTCCACCCTTTTCCACCCTCTATGGCACCACAGCCAGCTGAGATACCCAGTGCTTCAGCACATCCCACAGGAACTGAGTCAGCGCGGCACCGGCGAATTAATTGCCACGGACCGTACCATAATAAAAGCGATAATGAGCTAGTCCAATCAGCTGGTCTGTATGATACATGACGCCATTGAGGATCTTCGCTTTGTCTCGAGAGTGAAAACTACAATTTCTGGAGCCATCAGCTCTTCAGGGCAATCGGACGCTTCCCTTGAATATCTCCTAGCTAGGCAGCGTAGAGGTAATCATCAGCAAGCAAGGCAATGGTTTGGAATGACAATTGGTTGAACCTGGCCTTGTCCTTTATAAGGCCATTTCAGCTCAGTCCTTCGCTATGCAAAGTACTCTGCGCCTTTGATTCTGAACCCTGCCGTGTATCATGCTTGCTTTCTTGCCTATTTTGATCCAGTCGAAAAGGGGTAATGGAGTGCAAATAGTCACAGGTATTTATATAAAAAAGAAAAACAGGGAAATACTGTATAGTGCAATACTGTTGAAAAAAATATAAATAGAAAAATAGAAAAGGACTTTAAATTATCCCACTCATGTGGTATCTGAATTAAGCAGGCAATTAGGGGATAAAAACCTCTGTAACCAAGCAGCAGATGGTCAGAGGATAATCTTAGTTATGGCAGACATGATCTTCCCTCATGTAAATAGAAGAGAAAACAGAAAATAGTACAAATATGCTCTTATTGATAAATGCAAAATAAAGGGAAATATACAGATTAGGGCCTATTCTATAATCTTCAATACAACACTCATTGAGGATTTTGAGCACTTCACGTACGATTTGGCAAGTTTGCTATTCAGAAAGCTACGATGACCTGCCAAACTCGTTCGGGAAGTGCTTTTCCGAGCGCTCCTGCTCAAACACACAATTCAGTGCAATAAAAATATATTTACAGACAGCTTCATTACCTTAGCAGCTAACCGCTAAGGTAATGAAAGGGTTAAATACAAGTGCCCGGTTTATTGGGTTTAGCGGGGGTGGGTGAAGGTGGAATTTTGGCCCATGGTGGGTGTTTATGCCTACCGGGAGGGCAGCGAGAGGAGTTAACCCCTTAATTATATTAGATGTTACTAAAAAAATGGCTGCCATCACATGGTACTACAGCCAATCGGATTGTGAGATATACCATATGAGGGTGTACCATGTGGTATATCTCACAATCCGATTGGCTGTTGTGCCATTTGATGGCAGACATTTTTTTTAAGGATGTGATGTACCCTCTTAAAGATGCTGACATCACATGAGATGTCCCGTCTCATTTGAGCTTAAGAAGCCGATGGGACAACATCCACCCCATTGGATTACAAGTAAAGAAGATAGAAGAAAAGAAAGAAGAAATTAATGAAATTCTCACTGGGGGGACGACGTCTCTTCAATCAAGATTTGATCACAGACTTCGCATTGGCTGTTGAGGATCATTGCATCGAGTGTCAAGAGTTGATGCTCGCATAGGACGGGAGTGAAGACATCAATGATAAGAAAAATATTGATTGTATTTTATTTAATTGTGTACTTTTTTTAGGTTGCCATTGACAGCCAATGGGTTTATCTAGGCACCTTTCGGACTATAGAAAAACGCAGTGACAACCAATGCATTTTTGGGGGAAATGCTTGTTTTTATTTCATTCGTTTAGTTGACTTATTAGTCCTTTATAACTGCTGTCTGCAGCCCATGTTTGAAGTAGCCCAGTTTAAAGTAGCATGCAGTGCTGGGGTTTAAAAGGGAGTTCAAAAGGAGTGAACAAGTGGACAACACAACACCTACTGAACCTGAAGCCTGGATTTTGAACTACGCTTGAAAGGAGGACATTATCTACCCCAGACTGCACACCTCAGCACTTAACTGTTGCTTTGATGCCACCTTTACTCTTTCTATTTGCTGTGACCTCACTTCTTCTCAAATTACACACTTCTTTCTACCAGCCTCATTATGTCTAACTCTATTCATATATCTCCATCTCTACTTCCTTCACCACTTCTCAGTTCACATTAACTCCTTTCTTACCCGCACTCTCTGACACTACACACCTATACCCCCTGCACTAAAACACACCCCTACAAATCATCATCATACATTCTATTTCTTTCCATGCTTCTCCTCCTTGCTTCTGGGGCATCTCTCACAATCCTGGTTCCCGTCTTATTTTTACTTGCTCTTGTACTCACCTCCCATATGCAACTTCCACTCCCTCTGGTGTGAACCCCTCTAACCTCATACCTATCCCCTCTCACCCTCCCTCCTCTCTCCCATTCTCCTGTGCCCTTTGGAATGCTTGTTCCCTTTTTAACATGTTCCTCACTGTGCATGACTTATTTTTCTCTGCTTCTCTTTGCCAAGACTGAGATATAGCTCACTCAGTCTGACTCTGCTCTGGAAGCTGCCCACTCTTATGGTGGCCTCTCTTTCTCCTACACTCCTCACCCTGATGGCAGGGATGGCGGTGTGGGGCTCCTGCTCTCCTTTATCTGCCGCTACCGAACCCTTCCTATTCCTCCCTCTCTTGCTTTTCCCTCCTTTGAGGCTCACACTGTCCAGATTTTCTCCCATCTCCCTGTCCATGTGGCGGTCATCTATTGCCCGCCTACCTCTACTCATCCCCCTTCTGTCTTTCTCTCTCACTTTGAATCCTGGATTTCCTTTGTTCTCTCCTCTGACCTTGGGCACTTCCACTGCCATATTGATGACCCCTTTCTCCCTTGGGCCTCCCTTTTTCTCTCTCTAACCTCTTCTTTTGGGCTTCAACAGTGGACCAGCCAGCGCCCACAAGGATGGCCACTACCTAGACCTAGTTATACTAAAAATGTTTCTCTCTCTGATTTCTCCATTTCCCCCTTCCTCTCTCTAACCATTATCTCATCTCATTTTCTCTCTCTCGCTTCTCCCCTTCTCCACCTACATCTACCCCTCGCTTCTGCAGATACCTGCGCTCTATTAACTTACCAGATTTTGTTTACGCTCCTCCCTCTCCTCTCTCAGCCCTGCTTCAAACCCTGACAACCTGATCAAGAACTACAACTTTGCCCTATCCTCTCTTGATCTACATGCCCTCCTTTCTATCTGCAGTTCTCGGCCTTCTAACCCCAGACCCCTGCTAAATTCCCACATGCGCATGCTGCGTTCCTGCATTTGTTCCTCTGAATGCCTCACACTCTCGTAGACTTCCTTCACTACAAATGTATGCTATCCTGTTTCAACTCTGCCCTCTCTCAGGCTAAAAAAAAATACCCTACTTTTCTTCACTAATCAACACACACAAGTCTAACCCACGCCGACTCTTCTCTATCTGACTCCATATTCTTTTTTGTAACTTAAATTTTATTAGTTTATAATTTTATAATATTATACAATACAATACATTACAAAATACATTATGTCATGGTGATTCTCAGTGTATCTGGAAGTATAACGTTACTAATATCAATGGAAAAGAACATTAATCTGTGGTCAGACTGGTGGGCCTAAAGGGGTATCGAGACACGGCTCGCTTTCCGGGGTCCATATTATGGTGTCAAACCCCCCTTCTAATCGGGGGGGACCAGGTGTAAAAGCTCAGTCACCGATTCATTAACCGCCCGGCCGACTAGATGGCTGACACACGGCTGACACACGACTCGTCCAGACGACGTATACATAAACAGGTAGACAACTACATGGGTAGACAAACAAACGTGAAGACCGACAAACAATCAACCATAGACAAACATTGATCCAAGAGGAAGAGGGGGGAAGGGGGGGGGAAGAGGGGGTTGGGATGGATGCTAGTAATCGTGAGTGTGTCTCAGAGTTGTTACGCTGCCTCTCTAGGTATATTACCTGTTTGAAGTATAATCATCTTATGCCGAGCATGAGTGTAGCACACCTCTCCCAAGGAGAACGGACTTGGAAACTATCATAGCCAGATTGATGCCCTTTCTAACCCCGGGATGTCTGTCTGTGCCAACCAAGGCGTCCAGACTTTTAGATAATTGTCGCCAGTGTCGTTAACCAGACTCGTTAACTTTTCCATCTGGCAGATAAACCAAATACGATTCCGAATTTTTGGGATGGTTGGTATGTCTGAGCTTTTCCATAGTGCTGCGATCTCACACCGCGTTGCGAGTGCAAAGTGAGCAATAAGTTTATTATGAGCTTTAGAGAGACCCGCTAGTGGTCTGTTCAAGAGAAACAGCCACGGATCTGGGGGAATAGTGAGATCAAACAGTCTCTGTATCCAAAGTCTTATTGTCTCCCAGAATGAGGAGATCCGCGGGCAAGACCACAGCATATGTAGCAGGTCTGCTGATCCTCCACACTGGCGCGGGCACAGCGGGGAGGATCCCGGCACGAACCTTGATAATTTTAGTGGGGTAAGGTACCATCGCATCAGGACCTTATATGCATTTTCCTTGAGGGTGGTACATTGGAGCACTTTGCTGTGGCTAGAAAAATAGCACTCCAGTCCTCGTCTTCCAGACATTCTCCGATGTCTGTTTCCCAACGTGATCTAAATGAGGGTATCTCATGGGCTTGTTTGCTAGAACTGATCACTTCGCTGTATACACTGGCGACACACTTTATTCGAGCTCGGCTAGTCCCACGAATTCGGGTATACCCGGGTGTATTGAGGTTTGTGACTGTTTTCTGCCCGAGTGCATTGAGGTATTTTCCAGGCAGGGATTGAAGCATTTTATTCCTGCTGGCTGCAATACTGCACAGTATATATATATATATATACTGCATTACAATTCATGAATTTATGCCATCTGGTAGACACGCGAAGCATTGCAGCCTATTAAATCCTAATCATTATCATTTAACAGATCAGCCAGGCATGAACCCAGGCTGGGAAGGCAAATGCAACGGGGCTTGTCAGAGGTTAGGAGCGGCGCATTCCAGGTATCTGCCAGGTACATACCGGGTATTTGCTCGAATAAAGTGTGTCGGTGCAATAGCTGCGAGGTAAGTCCCTTTGTGTCGGTCTCTGCCAGACAGAGCTTTTCGAAGGATGTCAATTGTGGGTACGGGGCAAATTTGTTATAGAACGCCCTGATCTGGAGGTATCTAAAGAATTCTGAGTGGGGGATCTCTTTTTCTAATCTGATGTGATCAAACGTCTTAACTTTTCTGTCATGGCCTTCCAGATCTTTAATCCGATTATAACCTTTCTTTTTCCAAATTGATATATTACCTACCGATAGGCCCGGCACGAACTCGGAATTGTTCCACAGGGGTGACATCATAGAGCGTGTCGTTGTGAGGGAATGTTTAAATTTTGTGGCCTCCCAGATGGACAATGAGTTGGTCATTGAGGATAGCGGCATATTGGCGCCTTTTCGCACCATTTTGGGGAGCCAGATTAGATTACGTAATTCTATAGGTTCACAGGCTGCGCTCTCTAATTCGACCCATCTCTTAGATCTCGGGTCAGACTACCATTGCACAATTTGGCTCAACTGTGCCGCTTCGTAATATGATAACAGGCAGGGTACCGCTAGACCCCCAGCCAAGACCGGCCTTTTCATATTAATTTTGCTGACTCTTGGTTTTTTACCTCCCCATATAAACTTGGAGATGTCGGATTGAAGTGAGTGCAGTTCCTTCAATCTGAGTGGCACTGAGAGAGTTTGGAAGAGATATAAAATACGGGGGAGTAAGTTCATTTTAACACTATGGATTCTTCCTATCCAGGAGATCCTTTTAGATGTCCACTTTTGTAGGTCTGATTTTAGGGTCCGGATTAGGTTGGGTTAATTTGCGTCATATATTTCTTTGACGTTTCTGGTGATGTGGACACCCAGATATTTTATAGATTTGTGTTGCCAGTGAAATTTAAAGTTTAGTTTTAATAGTTTTTCTATATGGCTGGGGAGATTGACATTGAGAGCCTCAGATTTGGATTGATTGATTTTGAAGCCGGAAATTTTAGAAAACCTGTTTAGCAGGTCAAATAAGTTCGGTAGTGAGGTGAGGGGTTTCGTGATCATCAAGAGGATGTCATCTGCGTACAGGGCCGCTTTATGGGTTTGGGAGTATGCGTTTAACCCTGAGATGTCAGGGTTTCCTCTGATTTGCGCCGCCAGGGGTTCGATACAGAGGGCGAATAGGAGGGGAGATAATGGGCAACCCTGTCTCGTACCACTCCTAATTTGGAAGGGCCGAGAGGGGTAGCCTTGGTGTACAACCCTGGCGGTGGGGTTAGAGTACAGCGATAGAATCGCATCACTCACCCGATCTCCAAAGCCAAATGCCGCAAGCGTCTCCTTTAGGTAGGGCCAGTCTATCCTATCGAAAGCCTTTTCGGCGTCCAGACTTAACAACATACTTTGAGCAGTGTCAATAGTGGCCAAATCTATCAGATCTATAAATCGACGGGTATTATCTGCGGCTTGTCGGCCCTTGATAAATCCGACCTGATCTGGATGTATGAGTCTGGGTAGGATAAGACATATTCTATTGGCCAATAACTTTGCATATAGCTTGATATCCGTATTGATTAGTGATATGGGCCTGTAACTTTTGCAGTATAGTGGGTCTTTCCCTGGTTTCGGGATGATTGATATAGACGCCTGTAACATCTCCTTGGGGATGGGGGCTCCCGCTAAAATAGCGTTGAATACTTGGAGCAACCTTGGGGCAAGTAATTTGATAAATTTATTGTAGTATAACCCTGAGAAGCCGTCCGGCCCCGGTGCCTTTGAAGGTTTAAGTTCCGTAATGGCCTGTGTCAACTCCTCGTGTGTGAAGTCGGCATTTAGGGAGGCTCTGTCTGATTCTGTCAATCTCACCAGGTTGGAGCTAGCCAGGAAATCTCTTAGCTTACTGCTCGTGCTAGGATTATGTGCCACTTTCTCACCATTATAGAGTGTCTCATAGAAGGAGCCGAATTCATCTACTATTTTCTGTGGGTTTGAAGTAGGGGTACCAGATTTTAAGCGTAAAGCTTGGATGTTGTATTTAGTTTGCCTGTCTTTCAGCATGCGGGCCAGCATCGTATCTGGCCTGTTTGCCTTTTCGTAAAATTTCCTCTTTGACCAACTCAATGAATTATCAGCCCTGGAGGTCAGTATCATGTTTAATTCAATTTTAGTGTCTTTTACCTCTTGTAGGGTTTGCGGGTCTAGTTTCTTTTTATGTTTGGCGGAGAGAGTTTGTAATTTAGTTTGGAGTGTGACAATTTTTGCCTCTCTCTCTTTTTTTCGTCTAGCCGTGATATTTATGAGGGTACCTCGGAGAGTCGCTTTATGCGCCTCCCAGAGGACCAGATGTGAGGAGACAGGCATTTACTTTGAAAAATTGGTCTATCTCATTACCCACAGTATCACAGATCTCAGGAATTTTTAGAATGGATTCATTTAGCTTCCAGTTCGTTCCTGGTCTACCCGTTTGAATATTGTTGCACCGGAGCTCTATGGGTGCGTGGTCAGACCATGAAATATCATGGATCTCCGCTTGGGTGACCTTGGGGACCAGGTGACAGGACACTGCGAAGTAATCAATCCTACTGTATGAGCAATGTGGGTGCGAGAAGAATGTGTAATTCCTATCTGCTGGATGTAGCTCTCTCCAAATGTCTATTAGTTGGTTACATTTGAGACCTCTTCGTAGGGATATACCTGCTCCTTTATTGTGTAGGGTAGCTCCACCTGATCTGTCCATGTGAGGTTGTAGGACTATATTAAAATCTCCTGCTAAGACCACGCTTCCCTGCGCAACCGAGTTTAGGATTCTAAAGAATTTCTCGAAGAAGATTGCACTCTTTTCGCACGGGGCATATATACAGGCGATTGTGACCTTCTGTCCCCTAATAGTTCCTACTATTATAATAAATCTGCCATCGTTATTCCGTTTGGTTATCAGGCCTTCAAAAGGGATGCTATTACGGAATAGGATGGCAACTCCACGCTTTTTGACTTCAGCAGAGGCCAAAAAAACCTGGGAGAAGTCTTTATCAAGATATTTGGGGGTATTGGTTTTGCTGAAATGTGTCTCCTGTAGGAGCAACACATCTGCATGTTTTCTTTTATAATCTGTGAAGGCTAGTTTGCGTTTAGTGGGGTTGTTAAAGCCCTGCACATTGTGAGATATAAATGTCAACGCCATTTATTGCTGTGTGTGACTACGTGCATCACTATGTTGCTTGACTTACCCGTGGCTTCCATGTGTAGGGCCGGATGATCACTGCCTTCAGGGCGCTTATTCGTAGATAGGTATTTGAGGGAAGGGTAAGGAGGGAGTGGGAGGCAACGGGGAGGGAGGGGGAGGGGAGGGGGGGACTGGGAGTAGCACATGAGGGTAAACAACAAGGGGATTGGGTTCACGACACATAACAACAAGTACTCTAATGTACAAAAAACAAATAGGAACATGAAGACAAGAGCCCACTCCGGGAGCCCCCGGGAGTGGCCCTTGCGCCCAAGGGATGGGTCCTTTGGCCCAGACTGACGACGGGATCTCCCCTGCCTGCTGGGTCCTGGCTTCCCTTGCACTTGTTTGCGACCCCTACTCTGTAGGGATCGTAGCGGAGGACACATACACGCCGATCAGGGAACTGTCCTGTCGGCGCATCTCCTTTAAACAGACAACAGTTAAATAACAGTATAACTTATAACTTTAGCAATAAAAAACTCTCATTTACATAACATCCACCTAAAGAGTTTCTCCCAAAACTCCACCTCTCTCTACTCCTCCTGTTTTTGCCCTCTATGTGAGTATAGGTTGTAAGGAGCACCGTGACCCCCCAAATTGTTTCTTTTGTGCGGTCCTCGTAGCGCCAATCCCGACCACTCTTGTTGGTGAGGAGTTCAGAGGACCGGCTACCTAATTTTCATTATCCTCTTATATGTGAATGTCTACTCTCTATATGGTAGGGTGCCGGACTCCCCTCCTTTAAGTGCCTATGTGTTTTAATGTGTGGGTGGTGAACGTTTAATGTGCTGGTGGTCTGCATGTATTGTAACCATATAGCGGCATCCAAGAAGGCGGAGGGGCCACTGGCGCACATGACGCTGACGTTAGTCAACAACATGCAGACCTATCTCCCTATGGTGGTCCATGTTCCCATGTGGGGTCAAGCAGGAGGCAGCCACCGACTCCCTAACCCTCGGATGGCCCCGGCATACATTTGCACCCCCCCTCCCCCGCCCACCAGCCCACTCCGTCAGCACTCTAAGGTCAAGGCCCCGCTCCCTCCCTCAGCACTCCTGCATTGCCGACAGGAGGGGCGATATGCGGTCTGCAGGGAACGGGAGATGGAGCGGGGGGTGGTCGGGATCGGGAGGCCTGAACGGTAGGGGGCGTGGCCTGAGTGGAGGGACCCGCTACTCTCCCCCTCCTCCACCTTTCACGGGCTTGGGCTGGGGTTGCTGATCACAAGCAACACACATATTCAATCACACACGCAGGCATTCTCACACACACACCCAGGTTCTCTCACACACCCACAGGCACTCTCACGCATACACAGGCACTCTCTCACACATACACACAGGTTCTCTTATACACACACATATGCTCTCTCACTCACACACGAGTTCTCTCACATACACACACACACACATACAGGCTCTCTCACATACCCACAGGCACTTTCATACATACACAGACACAGGCACTCTCACACACACACACACACACACAGGCTCCCTCACATACCCACAGGCATTCCTACATATATACAGGTACTCTCATATACACACATACCCACACACACATAGGTAGGCAGGCACTTATACACATACACACGCACACACACAGACAGAGGCAGGCACTCACGCACTCAGGCACACACACACAGGCATCTAGACATCCAGACACATATACAGATAGGCATCCCTGTTACTCCACACCCCACCACCCACCACACACTCCTCCCCGCTTCCCCCCCTCCCCTATGGCCCTCAGCCACATTGCACGACGTGCCGGAGCCAGGGAACACAATTCTCCTGCGTCCCCCAGTGGCCGACGCGTAACCGCATGCAGTTAGCTGCGCAGTCGAAGGGGATCGGGACCGGCCCGGAAGGGTTCCCCTGCTGCGGGTCCCATCTCATTCTGCTCTCCGGTCCGGCCCACCCTGACGTCATTATCACGCCCACCCTGACATCACCATCCAGCTCCTCCTGACCCTGGACGTGTCCCATCGCCGGGTGCGCCGCCTGGTATGTCCGGCTGCTAGGTCTCGCCGGTTCAGGGACATATTTGGGTCTCGGGGGGGGAGGGAGGGAGTTCGGGTGCTGGTGAGACTCCGTTGGCGCCGTCTAGGGCTTCGGCCACGTCATCGCCCGGTGCCGTCGCCGCTGTGTCCCTCTGCGCATGCGTCCCGCTTCAAGTCTCGCGGGAGCCAGTGACGTCATCGAGGCATCCCGCGAAGAACAGGGCTGCTCCCGCTCGCCTCGGGGAAGGAGCAGGAGAAGATGGCTGCCCCTCAAAAAAAGTGAGTAGACCTGCGGGGTTCTGAAAGTTTTCTTAATCTCCATGGGGGGATCAATGGGGGTTCCCAGACAAGCACCCCTTGGCTTGGGCCTTCCAGAGGATCCTGCTGGGGAGTTTGGGGGAAAATGTAGATGTTTATTAGGGTGGTATAGCAGAGTCTATGTGGAGCTCGGCGGTTCCTCTACAACTCTAGCTGCGGATCGTAGGCTCCCAGCTGCGCGCCATGAGGTTGAGGGGGCGCCATCTTCAGCAGCTACCAGGTGAGGGGGGCTTTGCGGGGAGCCAAGGACCTAACGGAGGAATCCCTCTCCATCCTCCACATGTTTCAGTGTGTGTGCAACACCGTTTTTCACAACCAGAACTGCACATGGGAACAGCCATCTGTAGCGCACTTCTTTGTCCCGGAACGCTCTAGTTATGGGGGCCATTGCCTTTCTTTTTGCCAGGGTAGCTGGGGACAAATCTTGGTATACTTGGAATTTGATGTGTTCAAACTCCACTGTTTTCATCTCTCTGGCGATTCTGCATGTTTGTTCTTTTGTCCGATAGCAGTGGATCCGCATAACGATGTCTCTGGGGGGGTCCCCCTGCTGGGGTCTTCCTCTGAGTGCCCTATGGCATCTGTCTAGCATTAAGTCCCTTTCTGTCAGGTCTGGGAACAGATGCTCCAACCACTTAGCGGCGAAGTCTTCCGGATCTGTGACCGATTCTGGCACCCCGCGCAGGCGGATATTGCAGCGACGGTCGCGATTCTCCCCGTCTTCGATCTTTTCCTCCAGGGATCTGATTTGATCTTTAAGGGTGGACACTTGTGTTTGTGTCTGGGATATGGCGCTGGTGTTCTCTTCTGCCCTAGACTCCAGGGTATCAGTACGCTCCCCCAGGGCATCCACATCTTTTCTTAGTGCCCAGAGCTCTGTCTTGAAGAACTTTTTCATGTTGGAGCAAAACTCCTTCATGTCTTTCCTCCGCACCACTGCCATATCATCCTGCTCCTCTGCAGGACTGTCCATATCAGGGTCTGCTGCTGGATGCTGCTCAGGGGAATCGGGAGTCCCGGCCTTAGCTGTACCTTTACTTTTAAAAAATGTAGATACTGGCTGTGTTTTTCTACGCACCGTTTTGGTAGAAGTCATCTCTGTAGGTTGATGTATGTTGCGCTTAGCTTTTATTAAGGAGACGATAGCGTTTTAACTGTTATTTTACACTATTATGCACCGGGGGGAATGGAGCTCTCACTCTAAGCTGCCATTCACTATCGGGGGGGCGTGTCCTACCTGACTCCATATTCTGAACACCCTCAGCTGCCTCTTCTTCCTCCTCCATCTCCCTTCAGGACTTTGCTGACTATGGGCCTAATGCAGTAAGCACCGATAAGTGGGAATTATCGGCAACTTTTCTTCCCGATAAGTGGCTTATCGGCAGCCGGCTGCCGATAAGCCACTTATCGGCACTTTTTGAACTCGGTGGAATTCAGGTAGTCCCGATCAGCTTTTCGCTGCTGATCGGCACCCCAGAATGGAGAGTTTTTCGGCAATCCAGCCCGCCAACTAAAGTTGGCAACTTGGTGGAGGAGAAGCATCGGCAAGGGCGACACTTAGAAAAAATAAGGCCTTTTTCCTGTCTGTGACTGATGCCGGGGGTCTCCGGAGCTGATACCTGCACCAGAGCCCCCCGGCATGCATCCGAGGCAGGAAAAATGCATGTAAAGGCCACTTCATTACCATAGCGGCTAACCGCTAACGCAATGAAGGGGTTAACCCACCGTGCCAGCTTTATTGTGGGTAGCGGTGTGGGTGAAAGGGGTATTTGGCCCTTGTTGTTTGTTTAAGGCTTGCGGGGGGGTTGCGGGTGCGCTTAATCCCTTCACGACCATAGCAATTAATACCGCTACGGTCAATAACCACCGTTTGGGCTAATACCCCTTTCACCCACCCCCACTACCCACAATAAAAAATAATCACACACAGCAGCCCCACACTAAATAAATAAATAAATATAAATAAATAAATAAATATCTCTATATAAATAAATAAATAAATATATATATATATATATATATATATATATAACCCCAACAACCCCTTACATACACATATATGCACATGAATGATACTATAGGCCGGCGGGGGCCCTCGGGTGTTACCCGCAGGCGTGCAGTACCAATTATGTGCCCCCCCAAATTAATGTCTAAACACATACATACTTATAAAAAAATAATTCCCCCCCCCTTTAACACATACAGTATAGTAATGGCCACAATTACTATTATCCACAAAGGGATAATAGTGAATGTGACCATTTTAAATACATAAACAGCAATAAATACATTAAATACATATAGCACTCACCCATCTCCGGCTGCCACGATGAAGGCCATCCTCCTCTTCATCCTGCCCATGGCCCCCTCCGCTGCTGCAAAACAGACACAAGAATGAAAACATCCAATGTAGTGTCCCCTAACCCCTTAATCACAATAGCGGTTATTAACCGCTACAGTCATTAAGGGTTAACCCACCCTCACCCACCACTCGGGACGCCTTCATACCCTCCCACACTAACCCCCCACCCCGTGAGGCCTAACCACCCTCACCCACTACCCACAAGGGAGGCCTACCCACATACCGTTGGGGACCCCCCCCCCGCCACCCCCAGTACCCACAATAAAGATAATACAGTGACACACAATAAAATTCATTCTATTTATTAAATACATTACCCACCCCCTGTGCCCCCACATAAATACAAGATTTATCATTTTACAAACAGGGTTCATAACACAGCCCCACACGAGACCCCGGTGGGCTGGCGGGGCACCTGACAGACCTACAGGGTACCAGAAGCCCTTTTCAAACAGGTTCTGGAGGCCTGTTGGTGGGTCCCGCCAAGCGCCATGGCCCCCAGGTGGTCTCCTTGGTCACCGTGGGCCACAATTGGGTCCCCACGGTAGGCCCAAGGATGTCTGGGAGCCCCGGGTCAGACCCACAGGTGTCTGCGGGGCCTCGGGTGGTTCCCACGGGGTCTGGGGAACTCACGAGTGCTCACTACGGGTCCGCGGTCCCCCACAGATGTGGGACCACCGCTTCATCCCCGCACCTACGGGTCCGTGGTGCCCCCACAGATGTGAGGCCACCGCTTCATCCCCGCATGTGTCACCCGTGGAACCACCAGCCTGATACGCGTGAGATACCCGAGGAGAACGTAGGTGGTCTCCAGAGGTCTCACGCAGAACCACGGAACAAACCCTGAATGTAAAAAAAATAAACCTGGCCTATACATTCAATACATAACCCCCCCCAACACCTACAGTACAATAATGTGCAAAATAACTATTATCCAGATAGGGATAATAGATTAATTGCCCATTATTAAAAACATTAACTAGCATATTCAAATAAATAAATTTCTACTGTCCTCATCAATAAGAAGTCTCCGTCGCCAGCAACCTTCTTGTCTTGCCCACAAAATACATAGCCAAAACAAAGCCAATACATTGCAATTACATTCAGATATCAACTAACCCCTTAAACACCTTATCGGATAATAATCGCAAAGGTAATTAAGGGGTTAAGCCACACTGGCCCGATACCCACCCTTCACCCATGAATTTGTACAGTGGCTTCATCATGCAAATATATATATATATATATATAAAAACAGAAAAAGAGAGAGAGCGCACGCCCCATAGCATAACACTGTATGTTTATTATAAAAAAGGGGGAAGGAGGATGGGGGGTGGGGGGGATTGGAAACGCACTCACAAGATTAAGATATAAAAAATGCAGTTTGTGATTTCATATCACCACCATCCGGTTCTGAATACGGTATAACGTCTCTGTGGACTCCTCCAGGACTGCCAGACGTGTTCACCACGAACCAGATATCAGGGGGCTCCGTTCGCCGTCTTTATGCTGTCCCGAAATCAGCTCTCCACTTCCAATGGCCGCTTGTAGTAGATGTGTCAAATTGCCTATCTAGCACATGACATTAGGGTATTAAAAAGCCCATTAGTAATATCACGTAGCTTTAAGCTTATCTGTGGTTTCAATATAATATATAATAATATCAAATAATATATATATAGAAATATATTATATTATTTAAAAAAAAATGCGGATCTTATACGTTGATATAGCTTCTAGTTCTAGTTAAACTAATGTAGAAAATTCATTAGCTTAATATGCAAGATTATGATGTTTTAATTGAAACAATACTATTTAGCATATACATATATAACGACTATTAAATCAGGAATTTTGGGTTATCCTGTTCTATTTACAATTGTTATTTGTCATCATGTACCTAATTTCATTCATTTTTTAATTTTATGTAATGTCTTTTATAATAATATAGATATTTTTTGAAATACAATGTACAATAGAAGGATTGATAATAATTAGGAGTATAAACAATCATCTTTATGTTTTAATTTTTATGTTAGCCTTTCTATTAGGATATTAAATATGTTGTCTCATTTTGAAGCCAGCCGCCGAGGAGGAAGGACCTCCTACAGAAGAAAGAAGACCAGGACGTGGCCGAAGATGGGAAGAAGACCCCGGAAGAAGATAGAAGAAAGAAGAATACAGATCAAGATGGATTACAATTAGAAGACCCGTTGATTGATTTGGATTTTTATTTTAATGTTTATTTTTTTATGGTTTTTTATTTTATGGGTTCCTGTGCCTGTTGGATTGGTTCGTGAGTAAGCTGTTCAACGGGAGTCGGTGGGGTCAAGTAATGGTAAGTGAACTAAAGAAATGTATTTTATTTAACTTGTTAATTTTTTTAAAGCTTTTTTAACATGTGTATTTTTTTATTTGTGGTATATCATTTCTTGCCACTGTATGTATGTATGTATGTATGTCTAGAGAGATATATATACATACAGGGTAAGAAATGATGTTGTTTTAAAAGCTTGATTTGATGTGTTTTAAATGAATTGTCTATGCTGCTATGCTTAAATGTGTGTATAATGTATTTTAAAATTAGATAGATGTAATTGTTGATATTGTATGGTGTACTTGAGGTCAGGGTTAGCTTTGGTTTTCAATTTTGTATTCTTGTTGGTACTTATATTTTTTCACAGGCTAAATTGTTATGTTAAAGGCATGAATTTGTTAATTGTTTAATTGTTAGGGATGTAATGTAAATTGTTTAGGGATGTCATTAATGAATGTTAATTGATTTATGTTACTGGATTGGTTAAAATTGTATACTTGTTGGGAGGTATTTGTATTTTGCTTGCAATATTATTGTTAACATTCATTTGCAGAATGTATATGGTGCATAGATTGTAGGGATACCGATGAGCCCCCACAAAATTTTGTGGGCAAGACAAGAATGTTGCTGGCGACGGAGACTTCTTATTGATGAGGTCAGTAGAACTTTATTTGAATATGCTAGTTAATGTTTTTAATAATGGGCAAATAATCTATTATCCCTATCTGGATAATAGTTATTTTGCACATTATTGTACTGTAGGTGTTGGGGGGGGGGGGGGTTATGTATTGAATGTATATGCCAGGTGTATATTTTTTACATTCAGGGTTTGTTCCGTGGTTCTGCGTGAGACCTCTGGAGACCACCTATGGTCTCCTCGGGTATCTCACGGGTATCAGGCTGGTGGTTTCACGGGTGACACATGCGGGGATGAAGCGGTGGCCTCACATCTGTGGGGGCACCGCCGACCCATAGGTACGGGGAGGAAGCGGTGGTCCCACATCCGTGGGGGCACCGCGGACCCATAGTGAGCACTCGTGAGTTCCCCAGACCCCCATGGGAACCACCCGAGGCCCCGCAGACACCTGTGGGTCTGACCCGGGGCTCCCAGACATCCTTGGGCCTACCGTGGGGACCCAATTGTGGCCACGGTGACCAAGGTGACCACCTGGGGGCCATGGCGCTTGGCGGGACCCACCAACAGGCCTCCAGAACCTGTTTGAAAAGGGCTGCTGGTACCCTGTAGGTCTGTCAGGTGCCCCGCCAGCCCACCGGGGTCTCGTGTGGGGCTGTGTTATGAACCCTGTTTGTAAAAGGATAAATCTTGTATTTATGTGGGGGCACAGGGGGTGGGTAATGTATTTAATAAATAGAATGAAGTTTATTGTGTGTCACTGTATTGTTTTTAATGTGGGTACTGGGGGTGGGGGGTGGGGTTCCCCAACGGTATGTGGGTTGGCCTCCCTTGTGGGTAGTGGTTGAGGGTGGTTAGGCCTCACGGGGTGGGGGGTTAGTGTGGGAGAGTATGTAGGCATCCCGAGTGGTGGGTGAGGGTGGGTTAACCCCTTAATGACTGTAGCGGTTAATAACCGCTATGGTGATTAAGGGGTTAGGGGACATTACATTGGATGTTTTCATTTTTGTGTCTGTTTTGCAGCAGCGGAGGGGACATGGGCAGGATGAAGAGGAGGATGGCCTTCATCGTGGCAGCCGGAAATGGGTGGTGAGTACTATATGTATTTAATGTATTTATTGTTGTTTATGTATTTTAAATACACAGGGGGTGTATGTTGTTTATTGCTATGTTTATTGGGGCAAATGTCCCCAATAAACATGCTATTCTGCCTTAACCCCTTCATTGCCTTAGCGGCTATCCGCTATGGTAATGAAGCAGCATTTATGTATTTTTAATAATATTGTGCGGAAGCAGGGGGTCCCCTGAGCTGAACCGCATTGATTTGTGGCTCAGAGACCCCCTGCTTCCCGAGTTACAGGCCCCGGTTTGGGGCACTGGTGCCAGTGTCGCCGCCATATTTATAGCGGACACGGCGCGAATGGGACGCTATAAAGTTGGCGGCGACACTGCCACTCGATGACACATACCGGGGCCTGTAACTTGGGAAGCAGGGGGTCCCTGGTCCACAAAGCAATGCGGTTCAGCTCAGGGGACCCCCTGCTCACAGTACACTATTATTAAAAATACATTCATGCTGCTTCATTACCGTAGCACATAGCCGCAAAGGTAAGAAACAAGTCTTTATTGATATGTGTGTTTTACTGATAGTGTAGATGTGCAGAGGGTCCCCGGAGCTGAACCACTTTGGTTTTAGGTCCGGGGACCCCCTGCTTCCCGAGATAAAGGCCACTTTAGGGGGTGCCGGCATCATTCAGCTTTGTTTAAATTTTTGCGGTCACGTGATCGGGACCTTGAAATGCAGAGGGATACCAGCACCTCATAAAGGGGCCTGTATCTCGGGAAGCAGGGGGTCCCCGGACCTGAAACCAATGCGGTTCAGCTCCGGAGACCCCCTGCACATGTACGCTATCAGTAAAAGTTGTTTATAAATACTTTTTATTTTGCCGATGTTTGCGCTGAGAGAGCGGTTTGTCTCTCTCTGCTGCAAACATCAATCGGCACAAAAGGCGTATGGGAAGGCTTATCGGGAGCCAGGCTGTATCGGCACAGGCTCATCGGCAGTTTTGCTTTCGCACTGATTCGGCAGGGATCGGCATGGATTCGGCCCTTACTGAATACTGCGAGGGCAAATCGCCAAAAAAAGGCCTATCCGCAACCCTTGCCGAAAAGATTTTATCGGGGCTTACTGCATGAGGCCCTATATCAGGAAAGTAGTGGAATCCATACATCAGAACATCACCTTTGTTTCCTCCTCCCATCCTACACCTCTTTCTAACTCTCCTCCTGCCTTCCTTGACTCTTTTTCCACTGTCACAGAGGAGGATGTGGCACTGTTGCTCTCCACTTCTCCATCTATCACCTGCCCTCTTGAACTCATTCCCTCCCATCTCCTAAAACCACTTGCTCCTACTATAATCCCTATGCTCACACACATTTTTAACTCCTCCCTATACTCTGGTACCTTTCCCTCCTCCTTCAAACATGCAACAGTCATACCATTACTCACAAACAACAAGCTTTACCCTACCTGTCTTTCTAACTATAAGCCTGTCTCCCTCCTGCCTTTTGCCTCTAGTCTCCTTGAATGTCTTGTACTCTCTCGCTTGCTCCACCCTGGGGCAACTATCCCCTTCATCCACCCCCTGTACCTCCAGCAAAGCGGGTGCTTAGGTTTAACCCTTTCATTGCCTAAGTGGCTAGCCACCAAAGTAATGAAGCTGTTTTAATTTACATTTTAATACTAGTATAAGGGAGCGGGGAGTCTCTTGAGCTGATCCACATTGATTTCAGCCCTGGGGACCCCCTGCTTCTTGAGTTACAGGCCCCGGTATGGAGTGTCAGTATCCCCCTGCAATGTTTAAATCTCATGCATCAATTGACCGGGGCATTTAAATGCACAGGAGATACCGGAACCCCATTCCTGGGCCTGTAACTCAGGAAGCAAAGGGTACCCGGAACTGAAATTAATGCGGTTCTGCTCTGGAGACCCCCTTTTACAGTACACTGTTATTAAAATTTTAATATAAACACTGCGATCACCTGTAAGAGCTGTGCAGAGAGATGCAGCTCTCTATGTGCAGGTCTTTATGCAGCGCTTACAGACTGCGGCCACATCACACGGGGGAGAACTTTAAGAGGGGCTGAGATACCATTGCTGCTGTCCCCTACAATATTGGCATTTTCCTGCCTCACAGTTTGAGACTTGTGGAAATGGTTTCAGATTTTTTTGGGAATACCATGATAACACAAATGACAAAGCGTTCATGTGGCCACATCGTTCGAGATAGCAGCATTTTTATCAAAGCTACTAGAATTGGCCCCATAGAGTCATGTAATGGCGCTTTTCGCTTGCAGGTTGCGTATGTGCCCCCGATATTTTTTTGGCTGCTCGCTGCTGACCAGCAAAAGCATTACAGGAAAGGAAAATTGAATTGTAGCGTTGGTTGCCTTACTCCGCAGAAATGCTTCTAGGCACTAGTGTGCTAGTGTTTCTTCAAAATCTAATGCAATGTAACCCGCCCCTTATTCTCATTAATTTCGTACAATATGATATTTAACGGTATTTTAATGTAATTCACCACTTATTCCCTTAATAACTTCAGATGACTAAAAAATATTTTAAAATATGAAATATTTGTTATTAGATTAGAGTAACTGACTTTATGAAAAATACAATACACATTTCTTTGCTCTTCTTCCAAGTGTAAAATCTTCTTCAATCAGCATCTTTTTCGGGCTGGTAAATGGACATTTTCATCTATAAAGACAATATGTTGTATAGAAATAATCAAAATACAGTAGTGTAGTGCATGAATTACTCTATATTGTGTGGTACGTGTGTATTTCTATGGGACCTGGTTGAAACGCATATGCATATCATTGAAGTACTGTGCATGTGTGTTTCTATAGAACCTGGTTACAATGCATATGCATACAGTATCATTGAATTTCAGTACGCGTATTCAGAGTACTGTCAAAAATAAAATAGATGCATGAATTACATTAGAGTACCTGACAGTATCGTTGGATGTATTTCCTGAATGTACTGTACTGTACTTGGTATTGATGTTTATCCGCCCGCCAAACCTGCTAAACATAAATTAGAACAAGAACTAAACAATGACTACAATAGGTAGGCATTTTTTTATTATTTATTAATACAATAGAGAAGGAGAACTAGTGACTCAGTGAGTAAAGACACCGAGTGGCACTGAGTTTGAAGCAGGTTCAATTCCTGGTGTCGGCTCCTTGTGACTTTAAGCAAATACTTTATCTCCCTGTGCCACAGGCACCAAAAGCATAGCTTATAAGGTCTACAGGGCAGGGAATGTGTCTGCAAAATATCTCTGTAAAGCACTACGCAAAACTAGCAGAACTATTATTATTATTATTAATAATAATAATAATAATAATAAAATAAAAATAATATTGTCTTCAACCGCCAACTGTTTGTTTTACATGTACAAATGTTAAATAATTGTAAGATTGTTTTTAGAGAAGAAAATACTGTATATGCATGAATTACCGTACAGTACATCGCATTATCGCAGGATGTGTTTTCTGCACAAACACCGAGTTGTCATCAGTCCACCAAACCTGCAAAACAAAAATGGAAAAAAAAAAGAATTAAACAATAACTACAATAAAGTACTTAAGTAAAAACATTTTCTGTTGAACGGAATTTATTAGACTATAAACATTTTAGAGAAAACTTTATTTATTTAGTTCATCATGTTGTCTTTTTCGCCTAAGCACTCCAGTACAGAGCCGTCTAATACCGCTTTAAATTTAATATTTCATTGATGCTGTCTTTGCCGGTCTTGAATTGTGTTACTGTATGCTCATTTTAAACTGCTTCTTCAGTTTGTCTATAATGGTTCTCCTCAAATTGGTTGAATCGCCCTCTTCCCCTCGAGTCGTCAAAGTGTACTTGTTTGCACCACAGGGAATAATGCTTAAAATTGACATGGTGCTTGAAAATTAGCACAGCAAATCGATGCAACTCTCCTGCGCAGTTTGTTTACATATACATATCTTGACAGAGTTTCCGTTGGTATAACAGAAAGATGGATGTCCCCTGTGGCATTCCCATGGATTCTTTACCTCTGTGGTGCCGCAGGTTCCAGCTTTGTAAATCAGGCACAGCTAATTGCCTTGGGATGATACTTTCCTGGAGGTCTCTCCTTCTATCAGGGGGGCTTGTAGCCAAAATGTCCCCCTTGTCTCTGATGTTCTGTAAAATCAGTGTACACTGATGTAGCCAGATATACTGTTGAGTATTCCGCCACGAAACCGCAGTTGAAAGCTGCCTGTCTACTGCCTGCTCACAGATTCCCCATGGCAAGAAAAATTGTCCAGCAGGATTAACACAGAAGAGGTCCCTGCTTCCGAATGGGACTCTGGTAGGAATACTACCAGGCTGCAACAGTTTGGAAGAGCTGCCCAGTGAGAGCAGACAAAAAGCAGTCCCTCTCCCCGTGCATGTTTAACAGGCAATCACAATGGTTTATTTTTATTTTTATAGTGTAAAGTGTTTACCCTACCCTCTGGGAGATCTGCCTGTTACAGGGTGTGTAGTGCTGTTTACCTGCTGGCTCACAGGATGCTGAGCTTTCTACCGGTGGTGTGGGGAAGACAGGACAGGCTTTTGGGGTGATGTTTAGTCCTTCTCTCGTTGGTTCAGTGCCTCCATCTCCTGCAGGCTCCAGGAGTGCCGGAGGCAATCCCTGCAGGAGAGCGAATACTCTCCCTGATAGATTGCACTCAAAGGCAGGAGTATATTTTATAAACAGGAACATTCTTTATTGTCCAACAGCAACAATCAACATACACTGCATACTCTGTATACACCTGGTTCCCAGTCTTGTGATGGTCCCTGGAGTCAAACCCTGGGCTTGAGGCCTCCAGAGTCGGTCCAATGCTCTTGCCTCACCCCTTGATGGGATTAGGGGTATAGACCTAAAGGGGGGGATAGAAGGGGGGATACAAGTCTCTCGCAGGGGAGAGACAACACTCCCTCAATTTAGGAAGTGCAGCCACTTAAGTACCCTAGGTGAGGGTCCAAGGTCTGAGCCCAGAATTGGGCAGAACAGAGGCCTTGTCCCGCCCTCCCCTGTCACTCAAGAGAGCTGCTCACTGCTGGAGAAAATCCAGATTGGGCCTAACACTGCCTGGGCTGTACCAGGATTTACATGTTAGGCAGGGCAGGGTATTAGCCAAAACCAGACATGGCTACAATAGTATTGAATCAGAGGGTCTCTATAGTTGAACGTATTAATGTCAGCCCTGGGGACCCCTCCTGGGCCACCAACAGGGGAGGGGAAGACGGAACAACTGTGCTGGGCCCAGCCAGCCAAGGGACATGGCCTCTCTGCCAGAAACCCAACAGTTTACTCTCAGCAGGCAAGAAGGGCCCTCCCCTTTTCTAGCTGCCACACACATTTGTCCCTCTCCTCCCTCCTCTCCACCATGACTGAAGGGCCCCACCTTTGATCAGCACCTGCCATCTGTCCTTCCCTTCCTTAGGCCTCCACAGGCCTGCAGGGCTCTCCTGTTCACATAGTACTTCAGCCTATCGGATTGGAGATGTACTATTTTACACTCAAATGTGATGTCACAAGCCTAGGCCAGTCCCGTCTCATTTGAGCCCAAGAAGATGAAGAGAACACATCTGCCCCGCATTGGATTACAAAGAAAGAAGAAGAAAAGAACTAAATAACTTACCGGTGGACCATCGGCTGTTGAGGAGCATTGCATCAGGGAACAAAAGTTGCTGCTGTTGCTGCTGGAGTCGGATTCGGAGGATGAAGACATCAAAAGTAAGAAACACGTGGATTGTATTTTATTTCATTGTGTATTTTTTTTAGGTTGGCATTTGCATTGGCATTTTTTTTAATTCAAATGTAATGTCTTTTATTTGCTGCTTGGTTTTTTATTTGCAGCTTGCCCATTGACTACCATAGTGACAAGCCATGACCATAGGGTATGATGTGTCACTATGACAATCAATTGTTTTATGGGCATTTCTTTATTATTATTGAAATGTTGTGTCTTTTATTTGGTGCTGTTTTTTGCATTCACAGCTTTTACATTGACTGCCACTGTGCCAATAAATTGGTTTATTGGCATTTTTTTAATTGAAATTGAATGTCTTTTTCATTTGGTGCTTTTTTTTCAGCTTTCACATTGACTGCCATAGTTGCAACCTATGCCCATATGGCATTGGTGTGCCATTGTGCCAATCAATTGGTTTATTGGATTTTTAAAAAAAAAATTAAATTGATGGTTTTTTTTTTGGTGCTGTTTTTTTTATTTACAGCTTTGACATTGACTGCCATAGTTGCAACCCTTGACCATAGGGCATTAGTGTGCCACTAGTCCAATCAATTGGTAGAGGAGGTTGGGGCAGTTGCCCCGGGAATGGTGGTTAGGTCTCCCAGGTGGGTAGCAAGGGGGGTTAATTACTATTGGGTTAATAACAGCTAAGGTGATTAAGGGGATGGTGGCCTGTAGTTTTTTTATTTTATTTTTATTGTTGGTGCCCACTGAAGAAGAGGAAGATGAGGAGGAGGAGGATGACGGCCTTCATCCTGACAGGGTTAAGTAGAACTTAATTTACTATATGCTGGCTGGGTAGTGTTTTGGTTATGTTTTACCATTAATGTCTGTATGGGTACAGATGCAGCAGCCATAAACCGACCATTTATTGAATTCGTTTTCGAGATCTCCCCGACATCCTTTCAACATTTGCAATGACAGACTAATGGCCCATCGGATTAACACAGCAGGTGTCCCTGCAGTGTTAATCCTATCGGGGTCTACCTGTCTGTAAGAGACGCGCAGTAAGAGATAGGCTGAATCAGTCATTCTACCTGCGCACCTCTAACAGGCAATCGTTGGGGTTTTATTTACATTTTAACACTACAGTATTGTAGCAGGGGGTCTCCAGAGCTGAACCGCATTGATTTCAGGTCCGGGAACACTCTACTTCCCGCGATACAGGCCCCGTTATGGGGTGCCGGTATCCTCGCCATGTTAAAATCCTGTGGGTCACGTTTAACATTTCAAGAGATAACGGGGCCTGTATCTCAGGAAGTAGGGGGTTCCTGAAGCTGAAATCAACTTTATTCAGCTCAGAAGACTGCCTGTTCCCACACACTAGTATCAAACACCCCACCCTCCCCCCCTACCCCCCCAAAGTAAAAATCATTACCTTAGCGGATAACTGTTCAGGTAATGAAGCTGCTTACAATATTATTTTTATTCATAGTGTGCATGAGCAGGTGGTATACTGAGCTGAACAAAGTTGATTTCAGCCCCAGGGACCCTCTGCTTCCCAGATATAGTCCCCAGTATGGGGGGCCGGTATCCCGCAATGTTAAAGGCCTTCAGTCACGTGATGCGGAGAATTTTAACATGCGGGGATACCGGCACCCCATAACGGGATTGTATCTCAGGAAGCAGGGGGTCCCTAAGGCTGAAATAAATATGGTTCAGCTCAGGAGGTGGGTGGGTGGGTTATCTGCTAAGTTAATGATTTTTTCTTTGGGGTGGGGAGAGGGGGTGTTTATAGTATTGTGCGGGAGCAGGCAGTCTTCTGAGTTGAAAAAAGTTATTTTAGCCTCAGCAACCCCTTACTCCCCAAGATATGGGGTGCCATTATCTCCTACAATGTAAACACCTCTTGCTACCCCCTGGGAGTCCTAACCACACACCCAGGTTCAACTTTCCCCTTCATCAACCTCCTCTTCCCCCAATACCACACACAGGAATGGTGGGGTTGTTGGGGGAGAGTGAGTGTTAACAATTGATGGTGGGCCCATTGATTGCCAATGTGGCGGGCACAGATAACCTGTTGAGGGCACAGATAAAACCAGTGACAATCAGTGGATTAAATGGCTAGTGTTTGTTTTGATTGCATTTTAATTTGTATTTTATTGTAATTTTAATATAGCATATTTGAACGGGATAAAGCGCTATTAGCAATATTTGACTTAAAGGGCTTTTACCGATTGTGTGTGTGTGTGGGGGGTGGGGGGGTGTATGTGGGTGAAGGTTTGAGTAACCCATTGTGGGTTATTAATAATCCCTGGTGGGTAACGGGAGGGGTTAACACCTTTATTACCTTAGTAGTAATGATAGCTAACACAATTAAGGGCTTAACCCCTCCCACTACCCACCCAGGAGGCTAACCCTCCAACCTAGAGAAACTACACTCTTCACCCACCCCTCTACCATCAACAAACAGGTACTGGGGTTTTTAACGGTTGGGCACTGACCCTTTCTGGAATGTTGGTGCCGGTGAGGACGGACTTCATCCTGGCAGGGATAAGTAAAACATATATTAATGTAATTTGTATTTTATTTTATTGTACTGCAAAATGATTGGCCATATTTGGCTTATTGGGATATTGCCTATTCCTTTGTGATGTTGAGGTTAGAGGGGTGGGTAAAGGGTGTACTTGCCCCGGGGTGGCGGGAAGTGTAATAACCTTAATAACCTTAGAAGTAGTGACTGCTACGGTAATTAAGGGGTTAACCCCACCCGCGAGGCATAACTACCCACCCTGGGACAACTATACCCTTTACCACCCCCTCTACCACCAACACAACAGGATCCTGTTTTTTAACCCCTTCATTACATTAACGTTTAGTCTGTATTTTTTCGCTGAAAATTATTTTTGCGGCAGTAGGGATTTGGTGATATATATATATATATATATATATGATATTATTTAACAATTTATTTTATATAATCTTTACAATATCTATTATCTATTCTTATTGTTGTTGCTTTAGATTGTACTTTATTTACAATGTTACAAAGTGTTTTACTAGTTTAAGTCAAATAATCTATATATTTTTTAAATATTAGAAAAATATTTTTTACTTGGTGTTATCACATAAAACACATGATCTCCAGATCCATTCATATAATTTTTCAATAAATAACATTTGAACATCTTCAATCTATCAATTGTGTATTTGCTTTTATTATTTTGAAATCCATGTTTAAAATCTAAAGTACTTTTTGTAGGTTGACCTGTATCCTGTTACTTCTTCCTATATGATGACTGCATTACTTTTACATTTAGGTGATACCGATGTAAATATAAATTCTTCATTAGGGTTATTTAGTTGCGTACACTGAAGATAATATTTGAATCAATATTTATATAAATGGAGTGTATAAAAATCATAGTTTAGACCAGGCATGTCAAACTCCAGTCCTCGATGGCCGCAAACAGGCCAGGTTTTCAGGATATCCCTACTTCAGCACAGCTGGCTCAATTAGTGGCTCAGTCATACTGTGCTGTAGTAGGGATATCCTTAAAACCTGGCCTGTTTGTGGCCCTCGAGGACTGAAGTTTGCCATGCCTGGTTTAGACCATTTGGACTAAGTTTACTTAGGTTATTGATCTATTTTGGTGACCTTGTTAATCACAGGTATCAAAAGGGTTCATGTTATTTCGATCATAGGCTTCTCTAATCATCATTATTGCTAAAGCCTATGACAGAAATAGTATTACTTTGATCGTAATGCAGTAATTAAATCAAATGAATGGTAGTAAAGACTTGCTAAATCTGGGCACCCTTTAGTGAAAATGAGTCATAAATGAGCATTAAAATGGTAAGGAGCAGGGCATTTACAAAATGCTCGTGTTTATTTAATGGTATGCTGTTCCGTAATTATTAACCTAAAATCTGATGAACTACTGTAGTTTTCCACTTTATAATGAATCCTGTATCTGAAATTCCAATGTTTCTAAATCCATAGTTCCAATGCATGCCAAGACTACATCTTCACTGGGTGAACCTTATAGATTTTTCAGCAAGCCATTGATGCACGTACATGAGATAGTCAATCTTGTTCTCACTCAGTCCTGCAGTTTTCATTGAAATCTAAAAAACACAACAAGGAAAGGCTTGTATGCATAAGCAGCAGCAGGATATTACTTTGTATAATCCCTTGCCATATTTAAAGCTTAGCCGTCAGTGTCGGTAGATCTGATAAAAAAAACAGTTGGAATGATGGGTTTTCTGAATGGATGGGAGTAGGCTGACCCTGAAAATCCATGCTTAATCTTTTCTCAGATTCCATCAACAAATGACAGTCATCATTATGCAACACGCCTAGAAAGCTATCAGCTGGGATTTCTGCCAGTGGGCTGCATATATGCCATCTGAGTATAAAAGATTATATCACACACAAAGTGTGTTTCTTATCTATTTATATTATGAGTGTGTTTCACTAAAGTCTAATGGTAAAATGTTCATACGGTATGTTGCTTTGTGAAAGTATTTAACATTATCTCTGATATGCTTTTTACCATGTAAGTAAGGTGTATGCTTGTCAAGCAAATACATAGAAGAATTGGGTCTGCAATAAAACATTCCCATCTAAAAATAGAATTTTGTTTGTATTATACTCACCATTCATACTAAGGGCCTCATGCAGTAAACTCCGCTAGAAAATTTTGCCACGATTTTTAATTTGTCATGTTTTACAGCATTGCCATCACGGTATGCAGAGAGCCCCGAATATCTGTGATAGCAAAATTTTTCAAAATTGTGAATAGCTGGTGACGTGATGATCGTCTCTCTGAGAACTAGGAAATGGTGTGGCATGTTCAACAATGTTATTGTGGCATTGGGCGAGAATCTCGCGAGTGGCTTATTTAAATGCTGCATTTATTTGTAATCTTTCTCTGTGTTGTTGGGAGTGAGTGAGAGACAGACAGAGCTGGTCGTTTGGAGGATTTCTGATTGCTACAGTTGTGTATTTTGAGAGATTTGTCTTGTGTTGCTTTGTTTACACATTTTTGTTATTGTGAGTTTGAAGGTGTTTTGTAAGTGTGTTGTTTAATTTGTTTATCTGTTATTTGTGAGTTGTTGAGGTATGGGCGGGAGGTGTGGGAGTCAGAGGAGTGATGGTGGGGTGACTGGTGGGGTGAGTGGTGGTTCTGAGGTGAGTGGTGTTCTGGTGAGTAGGCATGGTAGTGTCTGTGTGAGTCAGCTGAGTGATGGTGGCGTAACTGGTGGTGGTGGGGGGGAGTGCGGTTGATGGTGTGAGTGGTGTTGGTGGTGTTGGTGGAGTGAGTGCTGTTGGTGGGGTGAGTGGGGGTGCTGAGGTGCTGAGGTGAGTGGTGTTCATATGAGTAGGCATGTGAGTACCTGTGTGAGTCAGGGGTGTGACTGGTGGTGGGGGGGGGTGGCTTTGGTGGTGGGGGGACTGGTGGTGGTGGTGGTAGTGATGGTATTAGACTCCTGCAGTCTGTTGCCATGGAAGAAGTGGAGTTCAGTCAACAGCAGCCAAGCTCAGTGGTTGCAGCTGGGCGTAAGAAGCGTATTGAAAAAAAACTAAATTTACGTTTCAATGATGAAGAGAATAAAGTCCTTGTTACTGGTATTTTGGAGCATTATGATTAGCTGTAAGGGAACTTAGTAGGAACAAAAATCATTTACAATGACGTGAAAATTTTTAATAGCCATTTTTGACCTAACATTTATGAATTCACATTGCACAGATATTTACATATAAATGTCCTTGTTTATATACACGTGCTATCATTGAGTTTTTACAACCAGGATACAAATCGAGCAATTTTATAATTGTAGGTAAATATTACATATTCTCATTCATCATTTGCTTAGTATGTATCCACATTTTTTTAATCTTCATGTGCCACACATTATTTGTCAAACAACATTTTAAAGAAATGTTAGAAGTGTTATCACATTTATTTTAAAATACATTTTGAATATAAGATATTTACATGGACAACTTTATTTTGTTATATCTATAGGAAGACCAGTTCATATGTCATAAAGGATTTGTGGGAACAGATTAGACTGTCTGTGTCCGCCTGTGGAAATCAGGTCAGAACTCATGATAACTTCCGAAAGCAATTTGATGATATTATATGGATTATTGAAGTATAAATTGCAAAGTGCACATTTACATGCTTCAGGCACTGGAGGGGGACCTCCAGCCCCTAATCTAAGGCTCACTCCATTGTAGGAGCAGCTGAGTGAAAAAGTCTTACCGGTCATAGTTGAAGGCTTGTCTGGTAATAGGGAAATCGGGGTGTACGATCACCCGTTTCCCCCAGGTCAGTACTTTTACAGGAGTAACCGTTTTCAAAAGGAATGTTGTTAAATAAAAATTAAAACAACAATATCATTATTGTGGAAATCCAGTGTGGAATGGAACGGGGACATCTCACTGGTGCAGTATTCCTAGATTTTGCAAAGGCTTTTGACACAGTTGATCATGCTATCCTGCGTAACAAACTCCAGAGCTCTGGAATAGGGAAGCATGCTTTAAACTGGTTTCAGTCCTACCTATCAGGAAGATCCCAACATGTGTCCATCTCAGGCTCTAACTCTAACCCCCTGGATATCACCTGTGGTGTCCCGCAAGGCTCTGTTCTGGGGCCCCTACTCTTCTCAGTGTTCATTAATGATCTTCTCACAGCTTGTAAGGAAGCCTCAATACACATGTATGCAGATGACACAATTCTATATGCACACAGCAATAGCCTCTCTGACCTTCAACACATACTTCAGTCTGACTGTTTGAGACTCGAAAACTGGATTTCCCAAAACAAACTGTTTTTAAACACTGACAAGACTGTAACAATGGTATTTGGGACCAAGACTAAATTTGTAAAGCTTCCAGTGACTGAGCTCCTTATTAGAACCAACGCTAACACCACCCTAACCCCTGTCACTAGTTTTAAATACCTGGGCTTATGGTTTGACTCTCACTTAATATTCGGAATGCACATTGATACCCTGACAACCAAGATCATGCCAAACTAGGGGTACTTTACAAGAACAAATCCTCCCTAAATCTCCTGGTCAGAAAGCGTATCGCACAGCAGATGCTAATGCCAATTATTGACTATGGAGACACAGTAAATGGCTCGGCACTTCAAACCCACCTTAGCAAACTTGACACCCTCTACAATTCAATTTGTCGTTTTGTTCTCCAATGCAACTACAACACACATCACTGCGAAATGCTCAAAGAACTAGATTGGTCATCACTGGAGCCTAGGCGCAAGGTTCACCATTCCTGTCTTGCCTTTAAATTCTTCATGGGCAAGCTACCCAGCTATCTGAACATGCTCCACACCCCTACCACTTGCAGCACTTATCACCTGAGATCTCACTCCAAAAGACTGTTCATGGTCCCAAGGCTCAATAAAGTATTCGGCCGTTCCTCCTTTTCCTACTGTGCACCCCAAAACTGGAACAACCTACCAGAGACTCTCACATCCCCTACCAGTTTAAGTTCTTTCAAATCTAAGGCTGTCTCACATTTTAATCTGGTCTGTAACTGTTTCATACGCCCATAATATATATTTTCTTTAACAATGTCTTGTATATAATGTATACCCTGTTCATTTATGTAACTGTATTTGAAACCATGTATTATTTGTCTTACTCTGTGCCCAGGACATACTTGAAAACGAGAGGTAACTCTCAATGTATTACTTCCTGGTAAAATATTTTATAAATAAATAAATAAATAATTGTTTCAGATTGGTTATTGTATTATAATGACATTATTGTATAGTGTATGTGAACAAAATAATACTTAATAAATACTGTTTATGTAGACTCACAGAAGAAACGGTGTTACACACCCCTGCATTCACATAGATGTAGTAGTATTCACATTGTATTTTACATTATTATATGTCTTAATTTCATTTTTTTTAAAAATATGTAGCATATACAGCTGCTGATGATCCCAGTTAAACTTTCACATATACAAAGATTAGAATTAATTATATAACTCTGACTACAGATAATGTTATGTTAACATACTTGACAATATTAACAACTGTCTTCTCTGAAAGTGGCCCATGCATCTCCCGTCAGACAACAGGTGGATACACCTGCATCCCAAGTGTCATCAACATTAATGGAAGGTGAGACCATGAAGTTTGTACAATATTATGTGTCAATTTATATGCCACAACTACACATTCATATGACCATAGGACAGTTGCAGATGTGAGTGACATCAGCAGAGTTAGTTAATAAAAGTTATCACATCTGATGTTGCAGTCACATAAATGTAGTTATTGAGTTGTCCAATCAATAACACTCAATAGATACCATTTAAATGTTGTTAAATTAGACATGCGCAATTGTATTTCAGACATTACATTCATTATGACTATGATGTCAAAATTGAATGTGTTACTGACAATGAAATCAACACTCATTGTTAAAGCAAATGATGTGAACAATATTTTAGATGTGACAATCAATTAATGTTGTCCTCATTTTTGACAAACAGATATCCAATCTCCTGGACACATCTTATGGCTTGATGATTCACCATGTATGTCTTTTGTTACGGATGTTGTGAGCCCGGAATTAAGCCATCATCAACCTGCTAGCGCACATCGTGATACTGCCACCAAGATCATTTGGCCTCAAAAGAGCAATCTGAAGTTTGTATAATGCAAAGCCAAATCTCACGTCATCAACAATTTATGGGTGTTCAGGAAAGAATGGTAGCTGAAATGAAAAAATATAAAAGAAAAATTAATACAGAATACAGCATAATTTCAAATTCTCGATAGCTCTATGCAATCTATTGCTGCAAGTTTCATTAAGCAAAATGAGATTCGTGCCTCTGAAATTGCCTCTGAAGTACGCTTTCCTGCCTCATCAGAAGTTGGATCCTTAGATTGTGCTGTCTTTTCACCGGAGACATCTGTAGCACATTCTCCAAAAACAGACAGTGAAGTGTCTCCCCAAAGAGTCAATTATCTTCTCCAACTGTCACTGAAGCATCGCCGGCATCCGATATTGAAGCTTCTCCACAAGCACTCATTGCAGACACACCTGCAAAAAGTTAAAAAAACAACAACACAGAAGAGAAAATTAGTTATAAAATATTGGTGCACACAATCATCAACATGGAAGAAACGTTTGGTACTAAACACTATGAAGACATCTGTCAAAATGTCTAATGCACCGTTGCCACAGACCGATCAACTAATGCCATTAAGTCCCCCCTTGGCACATCCAACGAACAATATTCATGCAACACCACCCTTATATATAACGTTGGACTTTTCCTCTAAGGGTATTTGCCAGTATCCTTTTGTCAAGTCCAACGTGGATATATATTCCGCGTTACCAAGGGCGTCAATTAATTCGTCCACCCTTGGCATCGGATATGCGTCAAACTTGGATACCGCATTGACCTTTTGGAGGTCCACACAAAATCTTACCTTCCCATCGGGTTTAGGGACCATAATTAGTGGACTGCACCACTCACTGCATGATTCCTCAATCACTCCTAAGTGTAACATCTCTTGTACCTCCTTCTCTACCAGAGCCTTACGACTTTTAAGCAACCTATAAGGAGGGGAACGTACTTCTCCCCCAGGTGCTGTCTCGATTGCATGGGAAATTAAGTTAGTTTGTCCTGATAAGTCAGAAAAAACATCCTGGAATTGTGTAATTATTGCTAACAAGTCCCCTTTTTGTTCAGAGGACAACTGTTTACCCATTGGGATTTTATCGTCACTCACGATGTTCTCCCGTGGAGGCTGAGGACCCAAGTCCGTTTCCTCCTCCACCGGGTGGATGAATAAAGACCGCTGCATCTTCCAGGGTTTCAGCAAGTTCACATGGTAAATTTGTTTATCCTTCCTGGACCCTGGTTGAGCGATCTCGTAATCCACATCACCCGTATGGCAGAATACTTCGAATGGGCCCTGCCATTTGGCCAGGAGTTTACTCTCGCAACTGGGTAACAATAACATGACCTGGTCTCCTGGGTGAAACACTCTCATGCGAGCATTCTGATTGTAATGTCTCTCCTGACTGTCCTGGGCTGATCTAAGATTCTCCCTGGCAAAATGGCCGACCACATTTAGGCGCTTCCTAAGGTCTAGTACATATTGCAGGGTATTCTTAGAAGGGGACTTCTGTTCCTCCCAGGACTCCTTTAGGAGGTCTAGGATACCCTGGGGTTGGCGGCCATAGAGCAATTCAAATGGAGAGAATCCCATGGAGGCCTGGGGAACTTCCCGCAATGCAAACAGCAGAAAAGGGAGAAGTTCATCCCAGGCTCTCTTCTCTGAATCAACAAATTTCCTCAGCATCCCTTTTAAAGTTCGGTTAAATCTTTCCACCAATCCGTCAGTCTGTGGATGGTAGACCGATGTCCGAACAGACTTGACCTCTAGTAACTTTAAGACATCCTGCATCAGTTTAGCCATGAAATTTGTACCTTGGTCTGTCAACATACTGAACCTGGGGAAGTCCAACCCGTGAGAATAGTTCCAACAACTTGTTGGCTACTTGCTTCGCCGTTGCTGTTCTCAGGGGGAACGCCTCAGGATATCTTGTCGCATAATCAACTATTACAAGGATAAACCTGTGTCCTTTCGCAGAAGGTTCTAGAGGTCCTACCAAGTCTACCCCAATCCTCTCAAAGGGAACTGACACCAAGGGTAGAGGAACCAAAGGGGCTGGTTTTTGTCCTTTTGGACTAGTTAGCTGGCACTCTGGACATGCTGCACATAGCTTAGCAATATCACTATGCATCCCTGGCCAATAGAATCGGGATGAAATACAGTCCAATATTTTATCCCTGCCCAAGATATCCTTTGATAGCTCAAAATGGGGGAATACTATCACCCCCTGTGCATCTAAAATCTGTTCATCAATTTTCACCACCTTGTCATACTGTCTAGCAAGGACTGGGTCTTCCCTTTGCTTCTGGCGAAAGTCAGGGAGGTACAGGTCTGGTAAATCTCCAGGGCCCATATCCCCCTCCCGTTGGCCATCCCCAGCCATCACTTGTGACCTCTGACTACTAGAATGGTCACCTTGAGACCCAGATTTCTGAAACCAGTCCTGTTTGTCAAGCGTCTTTGCCTCCGAGGCTCCTTGTGAAAGACTGTGGCCATTAGGTCCGAAAAGAAAGGCCAGTCCCGACCGAGCACAACGGGGGTAGGGAGCCAAGGAGCGACTCCTACTTCGAGGTAAGCCTCCTGACCTTTTACCCGTAGCCGGATTTTGGCCGTCGGATAGCGTTTTACATCAACGGCCGGAAATTCCGGGAAATGGATTTGGACTGCATCACCCATCCGTATTCACTTTTCTGATATTGGGAATGATATACTGATCCTGGCATGGTAAAATATGTTGGAGAAGTAGTTTAAGGTCAGTTAAAATACTGTACCTTGCTGGTAAAGGGAGTAGTATGACACAGAGGGGGATTGAGTATTGGCTCCTTGGTGGAGAGGTGTTTGACCTCTTAACTGCAAGTATTGGGGAAAGCAATGTCATTTCTGTCTCAGGGGGCTGGAATGGGAGTGTCCTTCCATATGGTATATTTATGTACCATGTGGCTTTTATGTACCATTTGTCCTTGGCAGCTAGTAGCAATGTGGGCACGAGCCAAGGGTATCCCTAGGGCTCTTGGTTTTTGGTTATGGAGCAATCTGACTAGGTCCTTTGTTTCTGTTAAATGGTTGTGTTTAATGTGTTGATTGTCATTTATATAGCTGTTTCTGGTATATCTTCCAAAGAAGTTGTGTGGCATAATAATAATAATAATAATAATAATAATAATAATAATAATAATTATTATTATTATTATAATAATACATTTTATAGATAAATAGATTATAGGGAATATATCACAATTAGAGATTTTACAGTCAAAATAAAGGTTTTGGGTATTACTGCAATCATTTTAAATAATTGTAGTGGGTGTCCTTTTTCTTTGTAAAGTGCAGGCAGTTAAAGAGTGGCTGGGATCCCACTTCGGCCCTGTTGTTAAACTTGAAGCTGGATATCTTCTTGCCGCACATATCTTATTGCACCTGAGGAAGGGAGATCCCCGAAACGTTGTGCAGTTGCAACCTGCAAATAAACCACTATATTACACTATAAGGTCTATTTCAGACTTTATTAGAACAGTGCGACAATTAGAGATTTGATAGAATGTCAACCACCTCATTATTCACAATTGTAACACAAACTTTCATATGACTTAAATATTTTTGACTTTTACATACATATTATGGTAATAAAGTACATACGTATATGTAAGTTTCATAATTCAAGGACCCTAGATGGTGGCTTCAATATTTTTTGATTACAGTACTATTTTACCTCACATTCATGCTTTATATTAATTTCGTTAGTGATTTGTCCTTAGAGCGTATTTGAAGGACAATGTCTATTTGTGATGTAGATCACACAACAAATGAAAGCCATTACATTTTCATTAGTTTCTAAGAGGATCAATTTAGTCATAGACCTTGTTGTCAGTGATGATAGTGAAACTCATTAATCTCACAGGTTCCACATGTGCTGGTGTGAATGTGGATGGAAAGGATGCTGATATCTTGTTTGCATGACATTTTAAATATGCAATCTAAAGGGCTTTAGTAAGCATGGTCATTGGTTTCAGAAGTGGTATTTCAGCGTAATCTTCAATGTGTGCAGCATTGAGTATGCTCATTTAACTACATTATTTTCTTAATTTTACTTTGTTTCTTGTATTCAAATCTCAGACCATTTGGCTGTGGCTTGAATAATTCCTCCTACACTTTGACTTGGATGTTTCTGTGATACCATTGCCCCTTAGCATAGCATCTTATATCACCTTTGCCATTAATACTTTTTTAAGAGGACATTTCTTGACTGCTTATCTAAGAGCGAATCACATGGCATCCCAAGACTAAAGCACGGTATATATAATAGCACATTCATGTACAGTAGTATTATAAAATAACCACAAGATGGCAGTACCACATAGCTTGTGGTATATGGATATACTGTACTCATAAAAAACCAAGCGATAAAATAATAATACATATGTATAGAGGTATATACATTAAATAAATATAAAAATTAAGTACAAAGAACCATGAATGAGATAAAAAAGAAAGAAAGAAAAGGCACAGTTGGTTGATAAAGGAGTTGATATCAATATCAATGTTTAGTCCGTTTGGATTATATATCCAGAATTATTCTCTCTGGGAAAGATCAATCAACCTGTCACGCTCTCTCTGATTGGTAGACTCAGATTCTATCCCCAAATATGATAGACCGGCTGGATCAGGTGTGGTATTTTTAAAAATGTAATGAGACATTATGGGTTTCTAAACCCATAATAATGTTTCTGATATGCTCCAAAATTCGTACCCTTAAGGGTCTTGTGGATCTTCCCACGTATGGAAGTCGCAAGAACATAGTAGTAAGTTTACCACATAATCGGATTTGCAATTAATTAATTGTATTATTTTAAATTGTTTTTTAGTCCTGTTAGAGCAAAAAGAATATGACTTAGTTTTGCAAAATTGACATGCTTTACATTTAAAACATTTGAAAAAACCCTACGATCTGCTGATCATCCAATTTGATCTACTGTTACATTCTTTCTTTTTTAAAGCTGTTTTTTGTTTTTTAAATTGTTAGCTTTTGACATTTATTTTTTTAAGAAAATCATCGTTTTGAAGTATATGCCAATGATTTCTAATTATTTTTTGATCTTTGTTTGGGGTGGGAAGGGAGCGATCCAATCAGGAACACCTCATGTGAATAAAAAACATAAAAAACAATAATGGTGCAGTATGTTGATACAGTGTGGGCAAGATGCAAGTCTTGGCTCTTAAGGATTTCCTACTTACAAACA
The DNA here is from genome assembly GCF_040206685.1 of Ascaphus truei. Lineage (NCBI taxonomy): Eukaryota > Metazoa > Chordata > Amphibia > Anura > Ascaphidae > Ascaphus > Ascaphus truei. Next base: position 195,155,297 of record NC_134483.1, on the reverse strand, counting down.
GGAATAAAAAGTAGAGCTTTGGTCTGACTCAGTCAGGAGGTATATATGTAGTTTGGTGTTCCTTTTAAGTATATATTGGTCCCATTCTGTTCTTATGCAGAGAGACTGTTCCAGAGATGTTGGCACTCAAATCTCCATGTGGTATATGCAATATAAAAAAACACAGAAAAGCCCAATAGTGCAGGTTGCGAAAACAAAGGATTTATATAAATGAAGGGGTAAGAGTTGTACTCACACTAAGTACAAATGGCTTGTACACATAAAGGTATCTTTAGCAATCTAATGCTTATATCTGCGGCGGTGTTCTCTCCCGATTCCCCTCTGTTGCCAGCGTGTCGCCGGCGGTGGCGTCTGACGTCACTACCGTCTCGCGGGTGACCGCATCCGGTGGAGATGGATGGCGACGCGCTGGGGGAGAGTCTGCAGACTGCAGAGGGAGAAACAGTAAAATAGGGGATGGGAGAGGGAGAGACAGCAAGAAGGGGAGAGCCCACAGGGAGGGGAGAGACTGCAAAGAAAAGGGGGAGAAGCCGGGGGAGGGCAGAAGGAGAGACAATAATGAGGGGATGGGAGAGGGAGAGATAGCAAGGAGAAAAGAGGGTGAGACAGCAAGGAGAAGAGGAGAGAGACCACAAGAATGGGGAGGAAGAGACAATGAGGAGGGGAGAGACAGCAAGTAGGGGAGAAACAGCAAGGAGGGGAGAGACTGCAAGAAGAGAAGAGGTGGCAGGGAGGGGGAGACCGCAAGAAGGGGAGGGTAGACTCCAAGGGAAGGGGAGAGCCCGCAAGGAGGGGAGAGGGAGAGACAGCAAGGAGGGGAGGGGAGAGACAGAGGGGAGGGAGAGACCACAGGGAGGGGAGAAACAGCAGGGAGGAGAGAGATCCAAAGGAGGGAGGGGAGAGACCATGGGGAGGGGAGAGGGAGAGACTGTAAAGAGGGGATGGGAGAGGGAGAGACAGCAAGTAGGGGAGATGGAGAGAAAGCAAGGAGCAGGGAGGGAGAGGCAGCAAGGAGAGGAGAGGGAGAGACAGCAATGAGGGAATGGGAGAGACAGCAAGGATAAGAGGGGGTTGGAGAGATAGCGGGGAGGGGAGAGACAGCAATGGGGAGGAGATGGGAGAGACAGCAAGGAGGGATGGGAGAGAGATACAGCAAGGAGGAGAGGGTGAGACAGTAAAGAAGGGATAGGAGAGACTGCATGTAGGGGATGAGAGAGACAGCAAGGAGGGGAGATGGAGAGACAGCAAAGAGGGGATAGGAGAAAGAGCAAGGAAGGGAGGGGATAGGAGAGGGAGAGATAGCAAGTAGTGGAGGGGAGAGATAGCAAGAAGGGGAGAGACAACAACAAGGAAGGGAATGGGGTGAGGGAGAGACAGCAAGGAGGGGAGAGTGAGAGGCAGCAAGGAGGGGAGAGTGAGAGACAGCAAGGAGGGGATGGAAGAGACAGCAAGTAAGGGAGGCAAGGGGAGGGTAGAGAAAGTCTGCATGGGTGGGATAGGAGAGACAGCAAGAAGGGGATGGGAGAGGGAGAGAAAGCAAGGAGGCGATGGGAGAGTCAGAAAAGAGGGGATGGGACAGACAGCATGGAGGGTATGGGAGAGACAAGGAGGGGGTGGGAAAGAGCAAGGAAGGGAGAGGGAGATACAGCAAATAGGGGATGGGATATACAGCAAGGAGGGGATGAGAGAGACAGCAAGGAGAGGATGGAAGAGACAGCAAGGAGAGGAGAGGGAGAGACAGCAAGGAGAGAATGGGAGAGACAGCAAGGAAAGCATGCTCTACTATATAAAGTACATATATACTATGATATAAAATATAAAACAAAAAGCACATAGTTGATAATATTCAAGAAAAATTGATACATATGCAGTATATCTATCCATCTATCATTAAGGATTTCTGTATCTCATAATGTTACTACCACTATGATATCACAAGCCGGATATATAGAGCACAAAATAAAGTGACTGTTACACATTCTGAAACATCTATCTGTATATGTTAATGTCTAACAATGTCAGAAAAGAGGGGATGGGACAGACAGCATGGAGGGTATGAGAGAGACAACAAGGAGGGGGTGGGAAAGTGCAAGGAGGGGAGAGGGAGAGACAGCAAATAGGGGATCAGATATACAGCAAGGTGGGGATGAGAGAGACAGCAAGGAGAGGATGGAAGAGACAGCGAGGAGAGGGAGAGACAGCAAGGAGAGAATGGGAGAGACAGCAAGGAGGGTATGCTCTACTATATAAAGTACATATATAATATGATATAAAATATAAAACAAAAACAAAAAGCACATAGTTGATAACATTCAAGAAAAAATTATAAATATACAGTATATCTATCCATTTATAATTAAGGATTTCTGTATCTCATTGTGTTATCACAAGCCAGATATATAGAGCACAACATAAAGTGACTGACATAGCATAGACACACATTCTGAAACATCTATCGGTATATGTTAAAGGCTAATAATGTCACCTCGAGGAAAGGAGAGCCAGCACAGAGGGGTTGGAGAAATAGTAAGATGGAAGAGGAGATACATCAGGGACTGGAAAGATGGAGGGGAGAGACAGAGATAGTCGAATTGAGAACTTTTTTGGGCCCAGTTATTTTTTCTAAGGAGTTTATGGAAGGTTTTGCCAGAAAAGCAAGACTTCTGTATAATTTTTTAAAGGGAGATTCCCACATTCACAGCGAACTAGTACTGTGGACTGCGGAATGCCATAGGTTTTAGGAAGGCCTGAAAACATCACTGATACAGGCCTCAGCCTTATATTCTGTTCGAAAAGAGGCTCCTTTTTGTATTCAGTTGCATGCCTCACTTATACAGAAAGCCTTAGACTGAATTACAAGACAAATCTCAGAGTAGAGCACAATGCAAAGTACATTTTGCCTCAGCTATGCAATATGAAGGAGAAACCCATATTTGTACTTAGATGGTAGCCATGGAAAAAAACCTCCTCCTTTCCAAACGTAGGACAGAGGGAGAACCTGCAGTTTTTTGTAAACGGGGACAGATTATGGGATGAAGGTTAATTATGGAAAGGTTTTGCCATTCACGTCCATGCGGACTCAGCATAATTTTTGTTTTGGAAAACAAATAGGTAGCGCTATATCCCACAATGGGCAGGCAGCCTGTGATATAACCCTGACCCCCAGTCAGGTAATGAATAGGAAAAATAGTTATATCTATTGCGCTCTGCACTGATGATGTGTATTATAATATATAAAATATATAATAAATAATATATAAATAAATTATTTATACAACCAGTATCACGGATTTCGCCCTTCTGTATAGATGCTCCACACGAGGTGGGTAAACATGTAAGGGAAGAAAATCAAAACATAGTATAATACTGTTAAACATACATACAAACATACAACATGAGACAAACGCTGAGAACAACAGGTGACAAACTACAAACACATTTAATAAGGTATATCATTAAAAATACATAAAAACATATGTAAGTATGTTCTAGTAAGACGCTCCAACTCAGGTGGGGGTACCTGCTTACCAAATGTAAGAAGGTATCAGGCGGTGGATATTTCAAAGAGTATCCCCTCTTGTGGATAGCTGCTGCTGTAGAAAACTCCTGGGCTCAGACTTGTTGTCTCCTGTGTGAAGAATACAGGCTCCTCCAGCCCGCGGCATCCGCCTCTGTCCGCAGTGGACACGTGATGATGGCTTGTGGACTGGCAGCTGCAGGTACTTCCTGCCCGACCGCGTGAAGCGCGCCAAACGGAGCAAATTCAAATGCAGAGTGTTCGTGCACCAGAAAACAGCAGCCCACGGGTAACAGCTATCAACTCCAAGGGGGACAGTAATCACCACTGAGTGGGAAGGACCTCACGGAACCACCCCACGCGTTTCGAAAGTCTTGCTTTCTTCCTCAGGGGTAAACGTAATAAAAAAGTAGTCCCTGTATGTCCCGGTATATGTAGTCCCAATTTAAAGATACAGTGCACCATTGCGAGCTTAGTCATGCGCAGATGGATGCGCTGGGACACTCAGCGTCACAGACATAAATATAAGACAAAAAACAAATAGAAAATGACAAAAAACAAAAAACAAAAGCAATTGGTTAATATATTACACAGAAATATGCTATTAATACATACATGATTGCAGGAACCATTAAATATGTTAAAATATTATCATTAAATAACATGTGATAATAAACGAAGTTGACTGACCTCATTAGTCTTAGTATATGTGGCCAAACAACATTTGTGTTTAGAAGTATATTGAGCAGAATGTAACCTTATATAACCTAAACAGGCTCAAGCTAACTGTATATAATGGGTGAATGTTGGGTAAAGTGTACCCCATCGTGTGTTACATATATAATAAATGTGCTTATGTGTATAAGGATAGTGATGTGTGTAAATATATACAAATATGGCATATTCAAAAGGAATATGGGGTATATCGTGAACAATAATATGAATTGATAAGACATATAAATAATAAATGCATTACTATAATGGATAAAAGTGACTTGTTATAAAGGTGAGTATATAAAAGTAAATAGAAATATTTTAAAAAAATTATATAATATAATTAAGTGATTATTATCAATTTCTTGTACAATTATATGTGAATATTTATTATTAAATTATATATCACAATAAGTGAAGTGTACCAATAAAAATTAGATCTGATGCCTAGTGTATGGCCTAGAATAAACCGCCAAAGAAAACCTATGTAGTGGAATATAGATTTATAGATTTATCTCATCAGCCCACGGGGATGGATGTTTTATCTGTCCAGAAGGAATGGCTTCAGGTCGAATTCTATATTTAATCCCAGAGGGGTTAATGTTTGTAATTCGTAAATCCAGAAGGATTCTCTCTTTCCTAACGCACCTCCCCTATCCCCTCCACGCCAGTTAGTCGTAACAGCCTCTATCGCTACACATTTTAAACCTCTAGGATTTTTACCGTGTACCTGGAGAAAATGGCTCGATACGCTGTGTGAATCCAGACCTCTTTTGATATTATAAATATGTTCGTAGAACCGACGTTTAATCGGTCTAGTGGTCATGCCCACATACTGCAGACCACAAGGACATTCAAGGAGGTAAATAATATTTGTGCTATTGCATGTGATATGTTGTTGAATGGTATATTTTTTTAGAGTTTGGGTTGAAGTAAAGGTTAATTGTTTGGAACTGAATTTACATGCTGTGCATGTGTTACATGTGTAATACCCTTTGATAACATTTTTATTTGTATTTGTATTTGATCGACATTTAGATTTGAGTGGACAGCTGGGAGCTAACCTTTTGCCTATGTTTGGTGCCTTGGTGAATATTATTTTTGGTTTCAGAGGGAGTATTTTTGATAGATCAGTATCTTTTCTCAGAATTGGCCAATACTTTTGAATAGTTTTCCTTATCCCTGGTGCCATCTGGTTGAATTGTGTTATAAATGGTATTTGTGTTTGTGTATTAGAAGATTTAGGTTTATACTCTAGCAATGTTGATCTGTCTATTGCTTCGACCTCTGATATAATTTTATCAAGATGATTTGATGGATAATTTCTGTCGATAAATCTATTTTTGAAGTCCTGTGCTTGAGTTTTAAATGCTTCTATTGTGGAACTATTTCTTTTGAGTCTGATAAATTGACCTTTGGGAATGTTATCGATCCACGCAGGGTTGTGATGGCTATTGGCATGTAGATAGTTGTTCGCCTGAACCTTCTTGAAATGAGTTTTAGTATGTATAGTGTTGTTGCAAATATATATATAACTAAATCTAAAAATTCTAACGAAGTATTACTTGAAGCAAATGAAAATTTTAAATTAAATGGATTATTATTAATATACATTTGAAACCTGTCTAGTTCTTCTAATGAGCCAGACCAAATGAAAAAAATATCGTCGATGTAGCGCCACCATAGTACCAGGTTCGCTCCAAAGGGGCAGCTGGACCAGATGAATTTATTTTCCCAGCTGCCCATAAATAGATTTGCATAGCTAGGAGCAAACCTGGTACCCATGGCGGTGCCACATATCTGCAAAAAATATAAATCATTAAAATTAAAATAATTGTGTGAAAGTATAAATTGAATCCCTAAGGTAAGAAATGATTTAAGTGATGCTGTAATAGAAGGATCTTTATCTAAAAAATGGCCAATAGCCTCACAACCCTGAACGTGGTCGATAACTGTATATAGTGATGTGACGTCGGCTGTGACTAAATAATAATGTGGTTGCCATTGAATGTCCTTTAGTGTCTGCAGCATGTGGGTAGTATCCCTAAGATATGAGGGGAGTTTGATAACATACGGTTGTAGATGGTGATCAATGAATTGCGACAAATTTGATGTGAGAGATCGGATGCCTGATACAATGGGGTGTCCCGGCGGTTGATTTAAATTTTTGTGGATTTTGGGTATTATATAAAAGATAGGGATAATTGGAAACTGGTTATACAAGAATTCAAATTCCTGTTTGGTAATGGCATTTGTATCCAAACCGGTGTTTAAAAATACAGATAATTGTTGCAGATAAGTGTCAGTGGGATTGGAGGAGAGGGGTTGGTAAGTAGAGACATCCCCAAGAATACGCATTGATTCCTGGAGATAATTAGTTTTGTCCATAATTACCAGCCCCCCTCCTTTATCAGCTGGCTTCATTACGATCGAGCCATTTTCTCCAAGTGTCCGTAACAGATGTTTTTCCTCCATACTAAGGTTATGTTTTTTTATTTTGTAGTTTCGACTCTGCTGTTCCAAGTCGTCGGTGACCATTTGTGCAAAAGCATTAACAAATGGCCCACCTACAAACCTGGGAAAGAAAGTGGAAGGTTTTTAAAAAATTTGTAGTAGTAGTCGGTACAGGGTTAATAGGGAGATTTAAACTACTGTCCTGACGTGACACTGCGTCTTTGACAAAATATTTTTTGAGACATAGCTTTCTGACATATCTCTGTACATCCACATAAAGTTGAAAGCTATTCGGGCCTATAACAGGGGCAAAGGACAGTCCTTTAGAGAGTACCTCCTTTTCTTTATTAGATATTGGCTGTTGACTAATGTTAAATATGTTGGTGTAGATGGGAGTTACCGTCTGAGTTGTTTCCCTAGTCTTTCTGCCTCCTCTCTTTCCTCTATTGTGTTTTTTCTTTTTCTGTCTCTTGATGTCCCTTCTTTCCCTAGCAGATCTTTTATTGCTTCTCTGGCGTTCTGCTGCTCTCTTGTCCTTCTCCAGTCTAAAAAAGAAAAGATAGGTTTATCCTCTCTAGTCTGGTTAGAGCTATTATTTTCTTGTTCAAAGTCTACCAGTGGTTGGTACTTATTGCTTTGCTGGTACTGCTCGAAGATGCTGTCAATTTCCCTTTCTAATTGTACAACTGGTGTTTCAGGTTTATTTGTCTGATTAGGCTTCGTACGTTTATCCACTCTCTTAGGTTTGGGGGACAAAAATTGAACTGGTTTAGGAAGAAAACAACAAAAGAAAATGTTAAATATAGACACCCTAAAGCCAAAACTCCTAAGGATTACTCTCATAAGATACCGAATCACTATAAAAAGTGATTATCAGCAATAAAGAGACTACTCCTAAACCAGTTCAATTTTTGTCCCCCAAACCTAAGAGAGTGGATGAAAAAGCGAGCTATTGCGGAGCGAGCTACTGCAGCACCTCGAGCCCTGCTAAAGATCCCATAGAGACTGGCCTTTAACCCCATTCCACACCGCAGCTCACTGGTTGAGCAAGCGGGGGGTCTGTTGTATATCCTTGTTTTATATCCTTGTTTTATTGTTTAAATAAAGACTATAGCCTTGACTCGCTGGGCTCACTATTTTTATCACCATTCTGGGAGTAATCAACACTAGAGACGGCTACCTATTTTCCATCCTAGGACGATTGAAACAACTAAAGATACCTTTCCAAGTGTGCACTCACACTTGGCCGTGTGAGTAGTAATACTTTGAACTATCTTTTTCATCCCCTCTACCACTTGCCACTGAGTCAAGTTTTGCCATTTGGAGCAGTGGGACTACCCCTGAGAGCCCAAAGATACCATCCCTTAGAGTGCACCTACACATGCCCGTGTGAGTGTTTGGTTATATATCTTAATTTTGAAGATCATCTTTGGTTATATTGTTCCCCTAGAATTTGTTCTTGTTTGTTCATATTCTGTTCCTATTTCCATGCATTTATTTCGAGGGTGATACCGCACACAAGAAAAAGGAGAGAAAAAGCACGGACGAGAGGCGGAGACCGAACCTACAGGACAAAGAAGGTGACATCACACCAATAAAGAAAGAAAGGAAGAGATCAGACGTGAAGCGGAGATCGAATCCATAAAGAAAAGAAGGGAGGACGCAAAGATACCTTGATGCTCAAGCATTCACACAAGGCCGTGTGAGTGTTTGAAACTATTTTAGATTTATAACACCCACCTCAGCTCTTCAGAGTCATACACACCTGAATCAGATTGTACCATACTCTATTATTCCACCAGTGCTCCCCCATTCCCTTCTTCTGTCACCTTTACTTTGAAGGATCCTGGGTAGATCCTTCTTTGGGGTCGTTAGAGTCACAGGAGGAAAAGAAACAGAGGGATACTTTGCCCACCACCAAGGTTGCTATTACACCGTTATTCAACTTTTAAGTATCTACAGGTAGCGCCCGGGTTTTTCTGTTCCATGAACATTGAAAGAGGCCTGAACCACTTTCTATAGACCCTATTTTGTTATTAAATTATTACATCAAGATAAAAACCTTTGAAATTGACTTATGTTAGAAAGAAGAGAGGAAAATGAGGGAATACAAGTCCGTTAAAAACAAGTTTGTTTTTAACATACTGTATGAGCGAATGGACATCTGGCAAATTAGTATGTTACAAGTTGTTTTGCAAATGTTAAATGTCAAATGAAATCACATGTACACAATGGGGATTATGCACTAAGCAGTAATAACGGCTTTTAAGACCGATACTGCCTGCTGCGCGATTCACTAAGCAGTGATAACAGAGCTTTATCGGCCTTAAAAGGCATTTTTTCAGCCATGGGAAAAAAATACGTCCGATCAGGCAAAAAACGGTAAACGCGCCGTTTTTTGCCAGTCAGCGGGATTCACAAAGCAGTGATAAGTCAATCGTACTTTGAAAGCACGACAGATTTTCGCACCAGCTAAAGGCTGGCGCAGAAGAGATGGAGACAGTCACAATATCATTGTTTACCTATTTGTCAGCACACCATTACAGTAATACAACAGGCCGGCGGTTGTCCCCGGGTGATCCCCGCGTAAATCCGTGGGCCCTCGGGTGATCCCTGCGGGGGTCCCTGCTGGCCTGCGGTACCAATCGTGTGCCCCCCAAAAAATAAACAATACTTTTAAATAAATGCACCCCCCCCCCCCCCACCCCTTAAGTACAATAATGGGCAAAATTACTATTATCCAGCTATGGATAATAGTGCATTTGTTCATTTAAAATACAACATTAAGCAACATTAAATAAAGTAAATAAATCTTGCACTCACCCTTGCCAGGCTGCCATGATGAAGACCGTCCTCATCCTCATCACGTCCATGTCCTCCATTGCCACAAACCATACAGTACATAGAAAAAAAAATCTAATGCCCCCTAACCCCTTAATCACCTTAGCGGTTAGTAACCGCTATAGAAATTAAGGGGTTAAACCACCCTCTGCCACTACCCACCCAGGAGGCCTAACCACCCCCCCCCCTCCCCAAGCAACTACCCCCACGTTCACCCATTCATTGATACAGTGGGTACATCATGCTCATATAATATGGGCATGATTTACCACTATAGCAAGTAATGAGGAAGGAATAAAAACAGGCCCAAATCAAAAACATTACATAGCTAAATAAAACACATTACAATCCAAAAGGATTGGTAAAGGCAATGATGCAAATATGCTACTATTGTCCTTGAAAGTATCCAGAAACAAATACAACCAGTGTCTAGTTGTTTACAGTACAGGCACAGATCACAAAACTGCAAACATGAAAAGCTGGGGGAACATTGTCACTCATCACACAAAGGAAGACTATATCACTATCACACCTGGTGAGTGAGCGTGTAAAGACTGAGGTCAATCTTCTTCTTTTTTCTGGAAACTACTGTATAGAGGTTTGCGGGTCAAGAAGAGAACATAAATGTTGGAGTTGTGCAACTGCAGTTACTTAAAGGTACTGTGGTGTAAATTGTGTATTGGAAGATACGTGCAACTTTTCCAACCCATCAATCATTTAGAAAGGCCAGGTTTTTCTTTGCTTAATCTCCAACTTGCATTTTTTTCGTTTGCATTAAACTACAGCCACAGCTCAGTGCTTTAAAGCACAGTATAATGGGTGGGGCAGGGGGGATGTTAGTGTCAGACTATTAATTCTGTAATAGCAAGTTCCTGATGTTGTTTTTTTCCTACCAGTGAAAGATCACTTAAATAACTGCACAGTAGCTGTGATGGCTTCGATTTTTGTAAATGATGTGATGTCATCTTAAAGGGAGGGAAGCCAGCCAATCAGGTGGGATATGCTTCCCTCCATTTAAGATGTTGTCACTTCAGGAAAAAAAATGGAACCCAAAACATGGTATAGCCACCAATCAAATTGGTGGAAGTACCATGTGATGTCTTTCCATTTTGGAGTGATTTGAAATCATCAAAAAGGGAGAGAGGCATTCTACCTGATTGACTGGCTTCCTGTCAGGATCGCCACCAGGCTTCGCCCCCAGCACTCGTCACACGGCTGTACCTCTGACATTCACAGACCACTATCGGTGCGCACGCAGCTGCGCAATGCTTCATCCGCGGAGGCGCGCTCCCACAGTATCATCACAGCACCCACTCTGCATCGCACTCCTCGTATGCGCGCACGCCAACGAACACTAGCAGCATCAGCTGTGTTACACCAGTAGTCAATCCTGCACTACCCTATCGGCTCGTGGCTTATGTGTGAGGTCATCATCTGCTAGTTCCTGATTGGTGCTTTCCCCTTTAAATACCTTCCTGTTTCACTTTCACTTTGCTGGACATAAAAACTGTTGTGCTGTGCTTGCTGCTTCTTGGATCTTGTCTGTTCCTTTGCCTTGCCTGACTCGTGTTGTGACCCCTGCTCTTACCTGGACCTGTCTCTTCTCTACCCCTGGACTTGGGCTTGTTATTGGACCCCCGCTCTCTCCAACCCCGGATCACGGCTTCAGATATACGACGATTCTTCTCTCTCTAACCCCGGAACACGGCAAGTAGCACGGCTCCCCCGAACTCTCCTGCCCCGACCCAGCTCCACGACTCCGACAACGCGTTCCGGACCTGGCTCTGTGGTTGTAGGGCGGCGGTTATATACATCCCCACCTCAGCCCCGCGGTCTAGTCCTGTTTGTGGTGAGCGCGTGACACTATGTCCAGCCACACAAACTCGAACCCTGTCTGGGAAAGAGCTCCGTAAAGAACTCCTGATTAAGGCCCAGCGCCTTAGGGAATTAAAACAGACTATGATTTCCTATGTTCTTGCCCCTGGCTCCCCTGTGACCTGGGAAGACGTAAATCCTGTGAAACTGATGCAGAATCAAGATACTGTACCTTTCATGAATTATCCCTGTCTTTGGACCAGTACATAAGAAAGCAGGATCCTATCGTCGCCTGCGATGCTGTTTTGGGACTGTTTCCTTGCGCTACCAGTCCTATTGCTAAACCGCTGGACTTACCTCCTTCTCCTGGTAATTACCAAGCTGACTTTGTTCCTCTTAAAGCACCAATGCTAGATGAACCTAGGCAACTAGGAGGGACCAGGCTTTCGTTTGGTGAGAGGCAGCGCAGACGACGCGCAGGTCTATGCCTATACTGCGGGAACAATGGGCACCTACTGACTACCTGCCAGCTGAGACCGGGAAAACTCCACAACCCAGTAAAAGTTGGGAGGATCACGCCGGGCACCGCATCCCCACCACCCGTGCAACCTTCCACTAGGATCAACCTCCCCATCACCATTTCTGGAGAGACCTTCCGAGTCATGACACAGGGCTTTCTGGACTCCGGGTCAGGGGGAAACTTTATTGACCAAGAATTCGCGGAGAGACACCGAATACCCTTGGTACTTAAGGATCGTCCCGTTGCTCTCGAAGCAATAGATGGCCGTCCGCTGCAACCCGCGTTCATCTCCGTTTAGACTGTACCCATCCAGATTTTGACCGGGGAGTCTCACTCCGAGACTATACAATTGGACCCCATTCATGGCCGCTCGGCAGACGTCATACTGGGGCTTCCGTGGCTGCGGACACACAACCCCCTAATCGACTGGACGGAGTCTTTGCCTATCCGCTGGAGCCCTCAATGTCAGAAGCATTGCTTACCCCCTTCAAAGACTTTGGCGGGAGTATCTGTACCTGATCCAGACAGAGTACAACTTCCAGTAGAATACGAGGACTTCTGGGATGTGTTCAACAAACAGCAAGCAGAGGAACTTCCACCGCATCGCCCGTATGACTGCCCCATCGATTTGTTGCCCGGTGCCATTCCGCCTAGAGGTTGCTCTTATCCACTGTCTCTGCCTGAGACTAAAGCTATGAAAGACTACATTCAGGAGAATCTTCAGAGGGGTTTTATTCGAAAATCTTCCTCACCTGCTGGCGCAGGCTTCATTTTTGTAAAAAAGACGGATGGCTCGCTCCGCCCTTGTATTCACTATCGCGGCCTCAACAAGATTACCGTAAAGAATCGTTATCCTCTCCCGTTAATCTCAGAACTGTTCGATAGGCTACAAGGCGCCAACATCTTTACCAAGTTGGATCTACGAGGGGCCTACAACTTGGTAAGGATTCGTCAGGGAGATGAATGAAAGACGGCCCTCAATACTCGTGATAGGCACTACGAGTACCTAGTGATGCCGTTTGGTCTCTGCAATGCACCAGCTGTATTTCAAGACTTCGTTAATGAAATCTTCAGGGACCTGTTAGACCAACATGTAATCATGTACCTGGATGACATTTTGATCTACTCCAAAGATGTTCAGGAACATCCAGTACATGTTAAACAAGTTCTTCAAAGGCTATGGGAGAATAAGCTCTTTGCCAAACTGGAGAAATGCCACTTTCATCAGTCTTCAACCTCCTTCCTCGGTTACATTATTTCGGACACCGGACTCGCCATGGATCCCAACAAGGTCAAAGCAGTTACGGACTGGCCGTGTCCATTATCTCTCAAAGCCGTGCAAAGATTTCTTGGGTTCGCAAATTACTATCGGCGGTTTATTCAAAACTTCTCCTCTATAGTGGCACCCATTACGGCTTTAACCCAAAAAGGGGCGGATCCAACACACTGGTCTCCCGAAGCCTCCAGAGCGTTTGAAAGATTAAAGAAAGCTTTTTCTTCTGCTCCCATCTTGGTACACCCAGATCCAGTGTTACCTTTTACGCTGGAAGTGGATGCCTCCGACGTAGGAGTTGGGGCAATACTGTCTCAGAGGAAAAACCCACAATCCTGTCTGCATCCTTGTGCATTTTTTTACAATTTTTTTTTTTCTGCGGAGAGAAACTAAGATGTAGGAAACCGCGAACTCCTCGCAATAAAGATGGCCTTAGAAGAATGGCGACACCTTATCGAGGGTACTGAGATACCAGTCACTATCCTGACTGACCACAAGAATTTACTCTACATTGAAGGTGCGCATCGCTTGGGGTCACAACAGGCACGGTGGTCCCTAGTTTTCACCCGTTTTAACTTTCTTATATCGTATATTCCTGGTTCCAAAAACGTAAAAGCTGATGCACTATCCAGACAATTCCTGGTTGAGGATAGAGCAGAGGATCATCAACAGACTATACTTCCTCCCGCATGTATTTTGTCTGCCACCACCTTTGACGCCTTACCACACATTACCAGGGCTCAACGTAACATCTCTGTAGGCCTCAAGGTTCCAGAAGGACGTCTGTTCACTCCCACGAACTTCCATAGGAAAGTGATGGAATGGGGTCATGCTTCCAGGACCGCTGGTCATCCTGGCACCAGGAGAACAATCGACTTGCTGGAGCGCACCTTCTGGTGGTCAGGCATGCGCAAAGACATTGAAAGATTTGTGGCTTCATGTCCCATATGCGCTCAGAATAAAACGCCTCGCAATAGGCCGGCAGGCCTTCTTCAACCACTACCAATTCCAGATCGTCCATGGACACATCTCTCCATGGATTTTATCGTGGAGTTACCCAGCTCTAAAGGGATGAACACCATACTGGTGGTTGTGGATCGCTTTGCTAAACAGGCGCATTTCATCCCACTTAAAGGTTTGCCCAGCGCACCTAAACTCTCAGAAGTCTTCATCAAGGAGATTTTCAGACTCTACGGTACTCCACAAGTCATAGTCTCGGATCGAGGTTCGCAATTTATCTCCAGATTCTGGAGAGCCTTCTGCCAACGTCTGGGCATTTCACTTCATTTCTCCGCTGGGTACCATCCACAAACGAATGGACAAACGGAAAGGATCAATCAGTCCTTAGAACAGTTCATTCGCTGTTTTGTCTTGGATTCACAGGACAATTGGTCTGATCTCCTCCCATGGGCAGAATTTTCTCATAATAACCTTAGAAATGAGTCCACTCAACAGTCCCCCTTTTTCACGAATTATGGATTTCATTCCTCGGCCTTTCCTTCCACAGTCTCCAGTTCGGGAGTTCCCGCCGCCGAGGACAGAATCCAGTGCCTCCAGGACTCTTGGGAGAAGATTCAGGGGAACTTGAAACAAGCCATCAGTATGCAGAAGAAACAAGCCGATCGTCACTGTCGGGAGGTTCCATCTTTTACTCCTGGACAAAAGGTCTGGCTTTCAACGAAGAATATTCGTCTCAAGGTCTCTTCACCCAAATTGGCACCCAGATTCATTGGCCCATTCGTCATTACGGAGAGGATCAATCTTGTCACATACCGGCTTAAATTGCCGGCAACCATGAAGATTCCTTCCGCTTTTCACATTTCTCTTTTGAAACCCTTTATCCAGGATCCCCAATCATCCATTCGAGACTTGCCACCTCAGCCTGTTCTTGTGGAGGGTCAGCAGGAGTTTGAGGTGCAGACAATCCTCAACTCCAGAGTATCAAGGGGGAAACTGCAATACCTCGTGCATTGGAGGAGTTTTGGTCCAGAGGAACGTGAATGGATCCCTCGGGAACAAGTACACGCTTCCAGATTGGTCAGGGCTTTTCATCACAGATACCCTTTGAAGCCTGCCCTGGGTCATCCGGAGGTCTCCCCTGAAGTGGGGGGTACTGTCAGGATCGCCGCCAGGCTCCGCCCCCAGCACGCGTCACACGGCTGTACCTCTGACATTCACAGACCGCTATCGGTGCGCACGCAGCTGCACAATGCTTCATCCGGAGAGGCGCGCTCCCGCAGTATCACCACAGCACCCACTCTGCATCCCACTCCTCGTACGCGCGCACGCCGCACGCCAACGAACACTAGCAGCATCAACTGTGTTACACCAGTAGTCAATCCTGCACTACCCTATCGGCTCGTGGCTTACGTGTGAGGTCATCATCTGCTAGTTCCTGATTGGTGCTTTCCCCGTTAAATACCTTCCTATTTCACTTTCACTTTGCTGGACATAAACACTGTTGTGCTGTGCTTGCTGCTTCTTGATCTTGTCTGTTCCTGTGCCTTGCCTGACTCGTGTTGTGACCCCTGCTTGTACCTGGACCTGTCTCTTCTCTACCCCTGGACTTCGGCTTGTTATTGGACCACCGCTCAATTCCATCACATAGTAGACCCACCAACCGGATTGGTGGATACCCCATGGGATGCCTTTCCTTTTTTGGAATTATGCGACTCATCAAAAAGGGAGGGGGATATGCTGATTGGCTGGATTCCCCCCTTTTTTGATGACATCACATCATTAAATCAAATCGAAACATTACATGGTACATCCACTAATCATATTGCTGAATGTACCATTTGGCATTCAAATGTGATGTCACAGGCTTTATATAAGATCTGCCACGTCTCATTTGAGCCCAAGAAGCCGTCGGATCAACATCTCCTGGACCTGTTGGAGAAGAATAAAGAAGAAACAAGAGCTACTTACCAAGCCTCCTCTTCAAGAAACTGAGGATCATGGACTTCTCAGCATCATGCTGTTGAGGATGATTGTATCGTGGAGGAGGAGTTGGTGCCGCAGTTGGACGAGGAGGGTGAATGTTCATCCCGGCAAAGGTAAGAAACACGTTGATTGTATTTTATTTAATTGCGTATTTTTTAGGCTGCCCATTGACTGTATCAATCGATAAACACATTGACAATCAAGGCATTTTTTCGACAAATGTTTGTTCTTATTAAAATGTAATGTATTTTATTTAGTGGTTGTTTTTTTTTATTTTAGGTTGCCCATGTTTTGCCATTGTGGCAATCCATGCCAATATTGTGGGAATGGTTTACCACAGTGACAATCAATGGGTTTATTGGCAAGTGTAATGTATTGTACTGTTATATCAATGTTATTTTATTGTATTTCTTTTGTTTTGCAAACAAATGGGCAAATGTGCTATTAGCCATTTTTGGCTTCTTGCCCTTTTTTATGTGTGGGGATGGGGCAGAGGGGGTGGGGTAGATGACCCAGAGAAGGTAGAAGATCCAAACAGGTAAAGAAATGGAGCACAGCATTCACAAAAATAGGGGCTACAAACCAAGAGCTAAATTAAAAATACCTTTATTTACTCTGGTGACAGCATGGATAGACAGGTCAGTCACCCTAACGCATTTTGCTCGTTTGACGCTTTTTTGAAACGCATTAGAGTGACTGATCTGTCTGCCCATGCTTTCAGCAGAGTAAATAAAGGTGTTTTTAATTTAAGTGAACAGAGGTAGGAAAGAATCCCAAAATTCAGTGCTCAGCTATATTGGACCACTGTAATGCAATAATATCTTGAAAGGTGCTATTGATCAGCTTGGGGAGCAACTTGAATCCAGCCTCATGAGATTTGTTAATCCAATATGCCTTTATTGACCTCCTCAGTGTGGGGACATGTGGTGTGTAGCTTTAAACATAAGGGGGAAATGTATATATACAAGACCCTGTGTGGACACCACAATATGAATAGTCACCCTGGAGAATGGCACATATAAATGCAAAATAAACCCCCAATCCTTTGTATGAAGGAGAGGGGTACTCACGGTTCTAAGGCAGTAGTTCCGTCGGCGTGCATCACGCTTGTTGTGCGAGACAGCAGGATCTTACCTGCCACCACACCATGATGTCTAAAGATGTCATGATGAATAAAGTATTTTTAACCCTTTTTCAACCCTTCATTTACCGGTGTTTAGCCCCAAGTTTTTTGCTGTGCTCCGCTTTCTTCTCCTGGTGTTTTTAATTTAGCGCTTGGTTTGTAGCCCCATATTTTTGTGAATGCTGTGCTCTGTTTTTTACCTATTTGGATCTCTCTAAGCATGCTGTCAACGTGATGCCCGCACTGATACCGGACTGCCTCAGATTGTGAGTACATCTTTCTTGTCTTTATGCATATGGAGACAAGATTGTATATATGTGTGTTGCTCTGGGGAGGTTGTCCCTTAAGGTGATAGACGGGGCCAGACTGTTTATATACAGTTTGTCCTAATATACACCATAGGACTTTATATATACACACTACCCCCTTCATCTGAGTTTATTTACACACTAAATCATGGATACTCACTTTGGCTTTTATGTCCATCTTCAAGCAAGTTGAATATCCTGAGCAGTTATATACCCATGGTCATCATTGATTCATGGATCTTGAGCACTATTTAGAATTTTGTTCTTTTTTTCTCTATTTGTGGACACAGAGAGGGTAGTTAGGCCTATCGGGTGGGTAGCGGGGGTTAACCCCTTAATTACCATAGCGGTTACTAAACGCTATAGTGATTAAGAGGTTACTGGCCACTAGTTCATGTTTTTATTGTAAAATTGCTGCCCATGGAGGATGAGGATGACAAAAATGAGGATGGCCTTCATCCTGGCAAGGGTAAGTACAAATTTAATTTACAATATGCTGCCTGGACACTGTTTTATTTTTAATGGGCAAAGGCTCCATTATCCTATTATCCAGATCTCGAATATAGGGATTTTATCCATTAGTGTACGGTATGTGTTGGGGGGGAGTGGGGGGGGGGGAGGTTGGGGTAGAAGGGTGTGGAAGTAGGGTGCCCATTCATTGCTTTTAGGGTTATCATTGCTCCCATTAAGGGCATAGGTAACCAAAGTGGCAATTAATGGGTGTATTGGATTGTATTTATTGATGTATTTTAATGTTTATTGAGGGTAGAAGGGGTGTGTGAAGGTGTTATTTGGCCCAGTGTGGGTGTTTAGGCCTACCAGGTGGGAAGCGGGAGAGATTAACCCCTTGATTGCCTTACCGGTAGGAACTGCTAAGTAATGAGGAGGTTAACTCCTCCCACAAACCTCCCGATAGGCATAAACACTCACCCTGGGCAAAACCTGAAATACAGGTTAAGAATACTAAAAATCTTCTTTGTCCTAGCGTGAGTAAATGTGTCACATACAACATACTATTGGATTGAGCACAGTTGCCATGCATGAACAACCTATTTGTTTCAGGCAGCCATGTTGTCTTGCCCGTTGTTTGTGGGATTATGCTTTAACCAATCTGTTAATAATGTTTTACACCTTTTTGTATCTCACCATTGTAGTTTGTTATTGTTCTATAATTGTTTTTTTTTTTCATGCAGAATTTCTTGTGGTATGTTAATAATATGTGTAAAGAACATTGTTTTTCTCTTTTCTCATACCTTAGGATCAATACATAATTTCTTGCACATTTGGATAATGTGGGTTTCATTTACTCATTTGTACTGGAATATAAGGCACCTTAAAGTCCTTTCACTTTAATGCCATATATCTCTTAACAAGGTTTTTTTTAATGTACACTTAATTAGTTGTAGCATGTTAATCTTCAATCAATAATCCGCATGCTTTGTTCCATGTATCTTTGACCCTACACTGTTACTTAATATTTACACAGTAATAATGGGAGCAGTACAATAAAGTCCTCTGTTTCTTTTCTTCACTGTGAAGTTGTACACTAGCTGCAGATTGCTAAAATACTGTAGTCTCATGTAGCAATGCATACAATGATTCCATGATTTCCATTTTCTTTCCACACATTTAGAAACTTTGTGGGATTGTGGGATATGTATAAACATTTGTTTTACACATCTTGTAATAATATTGTGCTAACTCTCTCCTCTCTTAACTTCTCCTATAACCACTCCCCAAAAAGTTAATGGAGCAAATTATGGAGCAAATATTGGAGTAATGCACCTTGCTACCTTGACCTAGAGTAAATAATGATGCGATTTGCACAGATGTCCAATTTGCAACACAAAACATATTCCCCATTATGTGAACAGTAAGATCAAATGTTATTCCAATTAAACACTAGAGGGCAGCAAAGGACATGTTATTGAAATGTTTTAACAAATGTAACGTAGACTAAAACTTTAGACTACATACAGTATACACATCTCACAGAGACCCATATTAACTCAATGGTGCTAAGATTTAGCATATCTTATCTCCCAGGGAAAGGGGGGGAGGGGGGAGAGGGTGGAAGAGAGGAAGTGAGGGACTCTTTTTGAAAATGCTATATATACAACCCCACCACCCCAAACACACTTTGAAGACATACCTGTGCACAAAAAGGAGCACAAATCAGATACCTGAGATATATGCTAATATGGATATGCAAAGTATATTTAAAGAAGTTAAATTAGCATATCCCCCAGGCAGGGCCGTGCAAGGGTACTCCACGCCCTAGGCGAACCAACAGCCTTGCGAAACCTCCCCCCCCAACTCCTCCACTACATTGAACTTTGAGATGAAAAAAAAAATCCAATTCTGTCTCTCCCCCTTGCTCATCCTCTCACTCCTCCTCCTCATCCTCTTACACCCCCCCCCCCACACCACCCCCTCATACTCCTATAAACCCACTTTCTCATCCCCCCAATCTCATTCTCCTCTCACCCCATCCTCATCCTCTCTCTCACCTTACACATTCTCTAACCCATCCTAATCATCTCGTCACACCTCCTCACCCTCCTATCCTCACCCCTCCTTACCCTCCTATTACCACCTTCCTCATCCGTATCCACCCCCTTCTCATCCTCCCCTCATCCCCCTCTCTCTGAACCTTCTCATCCGTTCACCCCCCTACTCAGTCTCTCAGCCCCCTCATCCTCTCCCCCCGTCCTCATCTTCTCACACCCCCTTATCACCTCTCTATTCCCCTCATCCTCTCTCACCCCCTTCTAATCCTCTCACACCAGCCTCCTCATTCTCTCTCACCCCCTCATCATCCTCTCTCACCCCCTTCTAATCCTCTCACACCAGCCGCCTCATTCTCTCTCACCCCCTCATCATCCTCTCTCATCCCCATTCACAGCCTCCCCATCCTCTCTCTCACTCCCCACCTCACCCTCTCTCTCAGCACCCTCTTCATCCTCTCTCACCCCCTTCTCATCCTCTCACCCCACCCCCTTCTCATCCTCTCACCCCCTCGTCCTCCTCTCGCCCCTCATCCTCATCCACTCGCACCCAATCATCATCTCTCAGCTCCCCTCCCCCTCCTCTAGCTCACTCATCCTCTTTTACCCCTCCTCATCCTCTCTCTCACCCCCTCTTCCTCTTCCCCCTCCTCCTCTCTCAACCCCCCGCCTCCTCCTCCTCTTTCATGCCCCTTATCCTCCAAATCCTCCACCCTTCCTCATTCTCTCACCCTCTTCTCATTCAAAAATGCCTACCTAGCATCAAGGCTGGCAGCAGTCTTAAAATGGAGCAAGTGCTGGGGCGGTAGTGGACACCGGTAGTCAGTGAAGACGTCTAGGTTCACCAGGTGGGGGGGTGCTCCCGCAGCCTTGTTCTGTTCCCACCGGCGCTCTCTTCCTCTGATCCCACGACCGCCATTATCCTCTCCCACCACCCTGATACACAATGACCACCGATCATCATCCTCCTCCACTTCCGCCACCCACCAAAATGTGCCCCACTAGGCAATCATCTAAGTTGCTTTGTGGTTGCATTGGTCTTGCTCCCAGATATCTCAGGTGTGATCCTTTTGTGCATAAGTACAGTATCTCTCAACATGTTGTCTAAAGGTTTGTTTGGGGTGGTAGACAAAATCTTTGCCCCATATTACAGGCTGTGGAGGGAGCAAACATCGAGTATAGGCATGACCTCACTAACGCATCGTTAACTCCTTGTTTCAACTATAATGGAGTTCTGTAATTAGGCGTTAGTAATGGGAACAACCCATTCACTGATGTCATCTAAAAGTGCAAGAAACACATGGTACATCAATTTGCACCATTTGATCTCATGGCAGATCTTCTGCAACCTTGGCCTGGGCCCTTACAGACATCAGAAGTTACTGAAAAGGCCAAAACTGGAGGCTGAAGACTAAAGAAGAAAAGAAGAAGTAAAAAATTGTATTTTTGAAGAACAGAAATGCTTACAAAAGAGGATCGATTGCTTTGTGGCAAATTGAGGATCCAATGTCGTAGCCCCAGGATGGCACTGGATTACTATAACAATGTAGATGCTCCACCTAATAACTATGCATAAGACTGTATACTCTATTATATAACTGTTGAGCACAGCACTGATCAGGTTATTCTCAGCCTGACAGCAGGCTGACTTAATTAACTAGGTTTCAGCTGGCTCGTTAGAGGGCTTTAAAAGCCTGGATCTCCCAATAGTATGTGGTCTACATGAACTAGGGATACACACACCCTGGAGCTCTGAAGAAGCAGATAGGAAAACCTTGTTACAAGGTCTGTTTGTTTTGGATGTTTTGGATTTACTACCTGTGAGAGAGCAAGACTTGATCCCCCCCTTTTTCCTGCAAGGGCTTGTCGACTGATTTATTTTTAACTTTATTTGGTATGTATAATGTTTATGACATGTATGATTTTGGGGTGTTTTGAATGACCAAATGCACTATTAGTCACATTTGTCTAATAAGGCTATTGCACATTAGTCTACTGGGGGAGGAGGTTTGTTGGGGGGAATTAGGGTAGGAGGATTGGTGACGGGGGTAGGTGCTCTGGGGCGATGGTAGGGATTAACCCCTTGATAACCCTAGCAGTTAGAAAAGCATTGCATGGTTAGACAATCATTGCTTTACTAGTCACTAAGGTAGCCACTAGGTGTAGCTAGTGTAGTTTAATGTTCATAAGTAAGTCAATTTGTTTTACAGGTCAACATTGATTGCCAATGTAGCTTTTTAGGTCTCCATAGAGAGGGACTAGGTAGCCACAGTGGTAATCTATAGCTTTATGCTTAAAAGTATTTTTTTTTAATTTGTTATCTAGTGGGAAACATTTAATGAAGGTTTTTTTTTTAATTTGGAATGGTCAAAGTATTATAAGTCTGCAACAAAGTCATGGTATGCCCTTTTTGCAGACCCCATCAATACCTGTAAATGTTCTCTTCACCTCTCTAATACGGATAGAATTGTCTCAATAGACTAGTCATTCATAGGAGCCTAATAAGACCTGCTATTTAAAATCTACGATGGGTGAGTTTAAAACCAGGGTGGAGGTGTCACAAACTTCAAAGCAATTGTTACCAATTGATATTTACAACCACACACTATCCCTACAAGCTCAGAGGTTTGTGACCTCTCCTCCCTGGTTATAAGCTCACCCATCTTACCTTTTAAATAGCAAGTCTAGCTATTCACCTGTGAATGAACAATCTATTGATTCATTTCTCCCTCTATTAGAGAGGTGAAGAGAACGTTCAGGGGAGGGCAGGGAGTGGCTGTGTTGAGTGACAGTGCCAACCCCTCAGCAAGCAGAGACGGGGTCAGTGAAAAAAACCCGGAGCAGTAGGGAAAAAGAGGTGACAGTATGCCGTATTGGGGTACACCATCAGACCAAAAATCTGGCTGTCAGTAGGTCTTTGGCCATGTTTGCTAGTGTTGACTTAGTGGAGTGTAGAGGATGGAAACCAGATTGCAAATGGACAAGCAGGTAGCTGGAGAAGAGAAAATAAATTTGACGCTTGTATACAAGTCACTCAAGTATCATGGAGGCAAAAGGGAGAAGAGAAATAGGGTGGTAGTAAGAGAGGGAGGCTGTGTAAATAGAGGGTTTCTTTAGAATCAGAGTGATGTTTTCATGTTTAAAAGAAGATGTAAATGTGCCGGAGCGAGAGAGGTTGAAAAGGTCACTTAGGCTGGGGCTTAGTGTGCCAGAGAGGGTGCAGAGGAGATGTGAGGGAATAGGATTAAGGTGGCAGGTTTTAGGATGAGATGATTAGAGGCGCACAGAGACTTCATCCTCGGGGGGAAATTAGCTGAGGGTGAAGTTAGGTGTACAAGGTGAGGTAGGTGTTGTGTGTGGAACTTAACACATATAGATGAGATGTCTGATTGAATTAATCTGTCTGTAAAGTAGGTAGTGAGGTCTTGGGCTGTGAGGTTAGAAGGAGGTGCAGATTAGTTAAAGGTGGTGAATATAACAGTGCTCATCTCAGATCATGAAGCGAACCTGCAGGGCTACGGTATGGGTATATATTATCCAATAAGAGCAAAGGGAAAGAGTAAACATAATCAGGTTGTGTGCAGAGGAACAGAGACAGCAGCAGAGGTGCAGAGTCAGGGTCACAGACAGTGGTCAAGGCAGGTGGCAAAGGTGGATGGTCGGAGTCACAGGCAGAGGTCAGAAACAGGGAATCCAGAAGGAAACTAAGTAACATGGCTCAAACTGCAATAGAAACAGGAACATTGCTCAGCAGCTTCCTGTTGGAAGTGCAGCCTTAAATAGGAGGCTGCCAGGAACCAAGATGGCCAAAAATAGCCAACAGAGATCAAGCCCCAGAAAAACCTGGATTAAAGCAAAAAACAGGCACGGACCAAGCGGAATCCTTACAGAACCCCCATCACTCCCCCTTCAGGAAAGAAATCTGGGTGACCAAGGCTGTCTTTGAGGAGAATTTCTGATGTAAACCATGGACCAGAGAGGGGGCATGTAAATCCCTGGAATTGATCCAGGAATTCTTCTTCGGGTCATATCCCCTCCAGTGGACTAGGTACTGTAGTCTGCCCCTGGATTTTCTGTAATCCCAAATCCTGTACTTTAAATTCTTCCTGGCCTTCCACCAGGAGAGGACAAGGAGAAGTGGGAATAGGTGAGAAGTGGTTCAGAATGGAGGGCTAGAGGAGGGAGACATGGAACATTGGGGGTATTTTCAAATTTGTCGGAAGCTCCAATTTAAAAGTCACAGAGTTAATTTGTCTCACGTTTTTGTAGGATCCAATGAAACTGCGACCAAGTTTGGAGGATGGCATCTTCAGACAGATGTTTTTCATTGAAAGCCAAACCTCTTCTTCAAACAGAGGGGGTGGCTGTCTATGCTTATCCACCTGGGTTTTCTACTGAAGAGCACCCTTGGATAAGTTAATGTGGATCCTTATCCAGACCTTTAAAGCTCTCAGGACCTGAGATCCACCACGGAAACTCTGGAAGGAGAGGCACAAGACGGAACAACCAAAGGGTGATACCTGTAGGCACAAAAAAAGGGTATTCCAGTGTGTAATCATGTTGAAGTGGGTTGCAGAAAAACAGCCCGTGCAAGCAGGCATAACAAGTCATCAAGAAGCTCGGACAAATATACAGTGAAGAAACTGTTCCAAAGACTGATTGGTCCTTTACGTGAGTCCATTGGATTAAGGATGGTACGATGCTGAGAAGTGGAGAAGATTCCCATATTTAGGCACATAACCCTCCAAACTTTCGAAGTCAATTGAAACCAAAAGGTTAAAGTGATGTCACATCCTTTTGAATTAATGTGACATATCACATGGTACAGCAACCAATGGGATTGTCTTCAATCACATTGGCTGTAATACCATGTGATATAGCCATGTGGTTTTAATGATGTGACGTACCTCTCTTCGAGTTAACGTCACATCCTTAAAAAAATAAAAAAGTGGGCACATGACACACTATCCAATCAGATTGGAGCTGTACCATCTGACCCTAAAATGTGACATCACGGGACATATATAAAGCACTTATGTCTCACTTTACCTCAAGAAGCCGACGAGACAACATCCGTTGTGGATTTACCATGGGGTTTTGGATTGAAGGAAGAAGATAGAAGATTAAAGAAAAGATAAAAAAGTATTACAGATGCAGATAGAAGACGGTGATAGAAGATAAAAGAAAGAAGTTTTTTTTACCTGATGCTGGTCTTCAAGATGAATGGCATAGGATTGCGGCCGGTGCCATCTTAGTACGAGAGATTGCACATACACCGAGATTCGGAGGGTGAAGACTTCTAAAGGTAAGATAAATATTGAATCTATGTAATTGTCTTTTTTCAGGTTTTTTTATTGTATTTATTTATTTTTATGTTGTGATTGCCCATTGATTGATAATGTATTAATCTGTGCCCAGGGTACAGATAAATTCAGTGACAGTCAATTCATTTTTTGGCAAATGTTTTTTTTTTTCAATTGATAGTTGTTTTTTCTATTTCTGTTGATTGCTTGGATTAAATTGTTTGTAATTTGGATGTCTTGTTTTTATAACATTTTAGGATTGGTTAGTATTTGAAAATAATTAATTGATTTGTTGGCTGGTGCTTTTATTTATTTTAAATGTATTTTGGTTGTTTGCTTGTATTTATCTCTGGTATTTCTTTAGTGGTTTGCTTTTTAATTGTGGTTTATTTTTGCTGTTTTGCTTTTTAATAACGGTGTTTATTTGGTGTGTTATTTTTATAAATTGATTTTTTTGGGTGTTTAAATTTTTAATTCTGTTGTTTATTTAGTATTTGCTTCATTGATTGCTGGTAATTTGTTGTGTTTACTTGTTTATTGTAGTTTATTTGGTGATTGCTTTGATAAAATTTGATATTGCTGGTGGTTGTTTATTTTTAAGGTTAACCATTGACTGTCATAGTGGTAAATCATGCCCATATTATATAGGTATGAGATACCACTGTGCCAATTAATTGTTTTCTTTGCATTTGGAATGTTTATATTTTTAATGTAATGTGTTTTATTTTGGACCTGTTTTTTTAAGCTTCCCCATTTATTGCTATAGTGGCAAAGCATGCACATACTGTATATGGGCATGCTTTAACACTGTGCCTATGAATGGGTAGTAGGGCCCTGGTTGGTGGTTAGGCCTCAGGGTGTGTATTGGGGGAGGGTGGTTAACCCTTAATTACCATTGTGGTTAATAACCGCTAAGGTGATTAAGGGTTTAGGGGCCCTTAGATTATATTTTTTATTGTATTGTTGCTGGCAACGGAAGACAAGGATTGTGATGAGGATGCCCTGCATCCTGGCATGCCGGCAGGGGTGAGTGCAAGATTTATTTACTTTATGCTGCTGGTTGGTGTTTTATTTTAAATGGGCAAATGCACTATTGTCCATATTTGGATAATAGTAATTTTGCCCATTACAGTACTGTATGTGTTAGGGTGGTGAGGGGGGGGTGTATATTGGTGGGTAGTAGGTATTCTAATGTTTATTGGGGCTAGAGGGATTGGGTGAAGGGGGAACTTGGCCCAGGATGGCTGGTTAGGCCCACCGGGTGGGTCACGGGTAGTTTAACCCCTCCATTACCATAGCAGACACTAACGCTATGGTAATGAAGGGGTTAACTCCTCCTGCAACCTTCTCAGTATGCCTAAAAACCCACCCTGGGCCAAGTACCCCATTCACTCACCCCCTCTGCCCCCAATAAGCTGTTATTGTGCCTTGATCATTTTTGATCGTTAGTAAGGAAATCTTGCACGGTTTTAACTTGATCTAATTGTTCTTGATATTTTCTTCTAGGGACACTTTCTCCATAATTTTTGATTGTATTATAAGTCCCATAAATATCATTGAACAATCATCCAGGATTTTTACCCAGTTATCTTCAAACTCTTTTGACTGAAACCCGAATGAAGGTATCTTTTTGATTCTTAAGTCGCGAGGTATGCGTTTAACCTTAAAAAAAAATTCTAAGGTGGTTATGTCCCACCACCAGCGGACATCTTGTCTTAGGAGTTTTTCTATTTTGCTAAAATGCAAGGATATGTTCATCCTATCGTCACAGGGAATTTCTTTGGAATCCTCAAACATATGCCACTTTTTTCTGGTGCTCTGTGTTGTCAGCACAGTTAAAGACGTAAGTGTTTGTTTTCAAAACATTGTCCAGTTTCTCTGAATCATTAGCCATTTCTTAATATATGTGTTGTCTTCACAAATTCACTTGAAAAGCTTATGTACCTAGTGACTACAATAAAATATTTACATTGAATGCACAAAAACAGACCAAGTGCACACGATCCTTATATATATCAAAAAAGATATAACATAATTGCTTATCTTGGTACCTCGAGCTACCAGTAAGTTCTGCACAATACGAAAAGAAGGGAATATGATTCCCAAATGACCGGTGCTCCAGAGTGTACTGGTGATAGTCATATGTTTATATAATGTTCATAAATTCAGTAAATCCGGATCACCCATAATGACAATGGAAAGGATAAATACCATAATAAATAATATTCCCATTTTTTTGTAGAAAACTGCTTGAGTCACAGTATCTAGAGGGGATATCAGCAGAATGCCAAATACGACAGGCTTTAACACCCTCACAGCATGCAAGTAACAAACTCCGGGGATATGGCTCACATTGCAGCAAAATATGAGTCCTTTTACTCACAACCATTTGGAAGGTGTCCGACAGTAGCGTTCTCCATGCACACAATTGAAAACCGCCTGGCCGACCAATAATTTTGAGCATTGGGTCTTTGGGGGATGGTCTATCAAGATACATAGATGTTCTTCTTCAATCCCAAGCACAAACACGTTTATTTTAGAATCTATACTATTTTTACTTACACATAATTATTTCTTATTTGATGCACATTATTAATTACAAAAAAGAGGCACGGCCAAGGGCACAGCATTTGCACTGTCATTTGTAAACTTATTTATGGGACAATGGGAGTCTACACATTTATGGTCATACTAAGATTATCGGAAAAATATTATTTTTTACCGCAGATTTATTGATGACCTCATTTTCTTCTGGGAGGGGGATATCAATACATTGTTGGAATTTGTGAACTCTCTTAACAAAAATTAGTATAATTTATCATTCACATACACTGTTCATGGCCATCATATAAACTATTTGGACTTACTATTATTATATGTCGACCTGGATCTTCAAATCCAGTCTGACCTATTTCGGAAGCCAAATTCTAGAAACACCTTCTTGAGGACAAACAGTGGCCACCCTACAGTAAATCCCTCCTGAGAGGGATACCTAAAGGACCATTCCTAAGGTTGAAATGCATATGTTCAACTACTGAATCATTTATTGGTCAATCTACAGATGCAGCCATGAGTATCCTAACACTTTCCTTGAAAAATCTGGGGCAATCTCCCAGCAATGCTGCAACATTTCTGTGACATTTCTGCAGACAGACTAATGGCCCATTGGATTAACACAGTGGGGGTCCCTGGCAGTCCCATTCAGTTTGAATGAGATATCCCCAGATTTCCCAAGGTAACTGTTCGGATACTTGTGGCTGCAGCTGTAGAACCTAGTGAAGAGATTTATTCAAAGAGGATATAAAGAGAATGACAGTGTGCCTTTGAGAATGCATTATTTGTCAATAGATCTGATTTATTGGCCACTAATCCCAAATCCAAAAGGTAAATGATAACTATGCTCCTTTGTTTTTATAGCGCAGCATAGTAGGCAAGCAAAAGTCTCGCATTAAAACCATTTGTTCAAAATACTCCCAAACTTGTATTTTAAAAACAAGCACATTATCCACACATCTCTCACCGAGCTTGTATAAAACCAATCACCCTGCAACAAGAGGCTTTACACCTCCTGTGGGTTTTTATAGATGTGGGTTTTGTAGCATATGCACTCATGCTAAACCCTTAAAATCTGTCATGTCAAAGAAAAGTAAGGACAAATTCAAGATCAAGACCTTTATTACACGTAACACAAATTTTGTAATCTACTGTACCTCCTTAGATGTCGATGTGGCAAAAGCTACATAGGGCGGACAATCAGCCAATTAAAAATTCATATTATGGGGGGTATGGCCAGGATGTTAACCAGAGCAGCCGCATGTCACCTCAGCTCCGGCTATAAACGGGGCATAAACACCCCAAAAACATCAAAAAACGCCCCCAAAACTATTTTAATAACAACACATAAGTCCCAGTAGCCAAAGAGAGTGAAACGGACCCCAAATAAGAACAGGAGGAGTACCGGACTCCAATTCGGCCCCATAGCCAAGAGAGCGCCAACCAATCTAAGATGGCCATCATACCCACGTGACGGCTCCAGGATACATACCGGATAGACATCCAACCGGATAGTCGCAGAGGTGAGATCTGCGTTCCCGGAGGCGATCACAGCACGGGGAAGATGAGCGGTGCTGCCCTCTGAAGGAGTGGATCTGACAGAGGACAGAGGCAGCGGCGGATGGCTGGCACTGAACTCTGCCGTAACAGTGGACTGACTGCCATGGTCCTATAAGGTGAGCCGGAGGCGAAACAGAGGGAGGCTACAAGGCAGGGGAGCAGTGTGAACTGCCAAAATAAATGTAAAGCCTCACAGAGAGACAGTTGTCTTGAGAAGAGGTGTGAGCCATCCCGATCTTGTCCCAAAATGGCTGCCGGTGGCCCACGATAGGAGAGAGACGGAGGAGACGGCCACCCTGCACCAGAATACCCCATTAGAGGGATATAATATAAACACAAAAAAAGAAAAAGAGATAGACTGTACAAGTACACTCCTCTCCCGACTGACATTTAAAGGCACAGTCCAGTAGAGATTAGGGTTGCAGTCAGGACCCAGAAAAGGGGGGAGCAGAGACCAGGGCCCATCAACCCCGAAAGAGAATAAATCCATGCTACTAACATCTCTAGTCCAGCCACAACATAACATATTAAAACACATATAATTCTGATTAGGCGACGTGGATACCAACAACAATGGTAGTGTAATTCTTAAACACAACCTGTACTTGGACTACTAGAATCAAGCATCCTATTATAACATACGACAAAGGGGAGCATATGCACGATTTACAATATGACTGCCCAACACGCATGTGTGTCAAGGAACGAGATGGTCACCTGATTCTATAGCTCCGCCCCAAGACTCCACATCTAACCACTTTTCAGCAATAATCCAGCCAAAGCCAACCTACTATTTCCCCTCCAAACATGCCTGCAGCTCTACGCCCAAAAGTATGCCTCACAAGGTTAAAAAAAACATCCCCCGGGCTGGTCTGTCAGACTTCTTCGGAAGGCAGCCAGGGCAAGTCAAGAAAATGGTGGGATGCAAAGTGAGGGGGAGTCTTAACAGAGGAGGGCTCTGGTCCCCTAAATTGCACCAAGCAAGATATAGATGACTTATACATGAAACTAAAATCTGTGTTCCAAATTGAAATTCAAAAAGCTGTAAAAGACCTCCACAGTGATCTGGCCCATGTAGAGGAACGAACTTCTGATTTGGAGGCCAGGGTCACAGAGTTTGGGGAGGTGCAGGACTCTTTAGTGAAGGGCATGGCCACTATGAAAGACCAAATGGCAGACCTCAGAGAGATGCAGGAAGACCAGGGCAATCGCTCCCGAAGGAATAATATTCGTGTGCGGGGCATACCTGAGGAGGTAGATGACCTCAATGACTTCCTAACAAGGCTATTTACCATGTTATGCCCTGATCTGGCTGAATCTCAAATGCTAATGGATAGAGCATATAGGACTCTGAGACCTAGGGCCCCTAATCAGGACAAACCGAGGGATGTCATCCTGCGCTTCCATTATTACAGAACAAAAGAATCAATCATGACGGCGGCCAGAAATCGTGAGTCTATTGAATTTGACTCCATAAAATTACAGCAATTCCCAGATTTGGCTGCAATCACACAACAAAAACGCAGAAATCTAAAGAGGATCACAGAAATCCTCGGATATTGGTGGGGTTTCCCCTTCCACATCACAGTACTCAAAGATGGCACCCAATTTTCAATTAAAGATCCAATTGAGGCCCCAAGCTTTCTGGCGAGATTAGGGCTGTAGGAAAGGCCATCAGACCAACTGAAATGAGTGAGTGAATAGTCAAAGTGGGCGCTCAGAGCAGTTCACAATATCCTCCGGAGGTGCCGACATGAGATCTGTCAGCAGATAGGGAGGCCAGACGGGGTTATCCTTTGCAAGATAACCCATGAGATAAGTGGTTCTTTACTTGGACTGTTTGGCGTTATGGACAGTGGTCAGTATGTATCCCTGTGTATGATCCAACTCCTCGTTAGGTATCCCGAGCTCCTAGGAGCCAAGAACGAAATCATACTACTGCAATGTCATAAGCCAGAGCCATCGTTGTAAAGTTCTGAATGTTTTCATGCATATATTACAATGTTTAAACAAATTAGGGGCCCAACCTCTCTCCTAGTTAAATTTGGGCCTGGTCTCTCAGTGAGAGAGGAGGGATAAAATGTTTTTTTTTAGATAAGGGTAGGTTGCCTATTGTCCAAGTTGTGAGTTCTTGGGGCTATGGCCAGGCTGCCGCTGGTGTTACGTCGCGGGTGATTAACCCAAACTATTGTTTGACTCAAGCCAAATCCAGCTTTACTGAATTTATGTACATTATGTACATTATACAAACATATGACTATGACCAGTACACTCTGGAGCACCTATCATTTGGGAATCATATTCCCTTCTATTCCTATTGTAGACCACTACTAGAATGGTTGTCATACCTTTGAATGAAGGCAGTTCCAAAAAAACATCCATGAATAAATGGGTCCAAGGATAAACAGGTAGTGGTTGTTGCCAGCCACAAGGACCTTAGTCAGCGCAACTTAGTCTGAGCACAGACAATGGAGGCTACCATGAATTCCTTTACATTTCATAGAGGGAAGGGTGTATTAGAAGAGTTTAAGACTGAGCAGAAGTAGATGAAAACCAGATAAATGGAGTCTCCATCGCAGTGTTGGAGAGGTGGTCCACTGGGAGAGACCATAGACCATAGGAGGTTAAAGAAATAAGATGGGCAGCTGTAGTGGCATTGGGATTGTCAATATGTACAGTATTTTAAAGACTTCAAGGAATAGAGTAGGTATGTCAGAGGAGAGTAAGTAATGATTCAAGCAGCAAAGTTGTCAGTGGGTCCAGGGGACAATAGATGACAGCAACACGGAGAGAAAGAGAGGACAAAAGAGATAGATAGCGTGGACTTCGAAGGATGAGAGGGAGGGAAAGGGGCGTATGACATGTATAGCCTGGGTCCCACCTGGTCCCCCATCTACCGCCTACATCTGCCTGCAGCTGTGACTGGCAGCGGAGGCTGGGTGAGAGTGTGGGAGGTTGCTGTAGGCAACTCGATTGCCAGAGGTTAGCGGTAGCTCCCTTGCAGGGTGCCGCCATCTTGGTTACGATCACGCATGTTCAAGATGCTGCGCAAGCGCAGTAAAGGCGCATGAGGTGACCATTAGTGAGAATAGATCTGCAGGGGACTACAGCCCCCAGGATGCAATAGGGTGAAGGACCACATGGGCTGCCGCAGCAATAGCATGGCTGGATTCTCCTGCTCTGGAGAATGATACTTTTCGCGTGCATAGGAGCACGCCAGTCAGAGCTGGGATGCGGAAGGGGTAGGATTTGCATGTGCAGGGAGTCAGTGACCCCTGCACTAGGCCAGAGATCCTTTTAGGCCCCAGCTAGGCCCCGACTCCCCTCAGTTTGTGGATGCTGCTGGGACTGGCGCATCAGTTAGGTACACGGCCCCTGTAGTGCCAGAGAGAGGGACACAGCCAGGAAGCAGTGCCGAACTGGCAATCCGGTGGTCTGAGACCAGACCACCATATTGAGAGACTTTCTTCATGGTGGAACATCCACACGGGGCATCACTCCACATAGAGGTGGAAGCTACTGTACGTCGACATCACTGGATCAGTGGATTCGTTTCATCTTCCGACCATACCCGGGTGCAGTAGCCCCAGGGCAGGTACCAACAAGTGCACCAACTGTACACACGCTAATGGGGCAGCGCTGTCTAACACACTTGGGTGGGAATTGCTACTTGGGGACACCAGGGTGGTTGGGTGCCCTTGGGACTCAGGACTTTGAGGGACTATCTCGCTTGTGTGAGTGGACTTGGCATTGTGGGTTATTGGAGAGTACGGCCGTGCATGGCCTGGTTGGTGGGACTGTATATATCTACTATTCTTTTGCATGTAGTAAAACTGCTACTCTTAGTCACATGTGTTTAATTGCATGGGGTCCTGTACTGGGGTTATCCCACATAGTAGGATCCCATACAGGTAGTGGCACTGTCGACTGACAACTCAGGCACATCCCAGGCGTCCAGCAACGGAGGTTCTGGCCTCCTGTGAGCCGCAGGTAACACGCCACATATGTAATAGTAGCCATATCTCCCAGGGGTGGGGGAAAGTGCGCTACACATGGAATGTGCAATGTGGAGAAAGTAGTTTGCCAGCTCCTCTGCCCTGTCTTATCACTGGTCTGGGGCTGTGGCTAAGGGAGAGACAACCATAGGACTGTGCAGCAGAAGAGGTGGTGTCTGACGGAGTAAGCCAGGTTTCTGTAATGGTTAGAAGATTGAGAGTTGAAAATGAATGTCATGTTTTGCAGTAAGACAGATCATACATTCCATAGGGCAATGGAAAAGGGAAGGGAGAGATGAAATGTGGATAAGGTTGGAGTGATTGACCATAGTGATATGACTACTGTATATGGACTGATAGTGTTTGAGATAGAGAAGAGGATAAAGTAAATTATCAAATATGTATATATCCTTGACTAAATACTGTAACTGTATGCACTCTCTTATTTCTAGAATATACTTTACTTCACTCTGTTTCTTTACTACCATATACAGTACAATTGGCCATCGTGTACAATCAACATTCTTGTCCAAATTTAATCAGCTTCTTTAATTTTATTATGGTAACAGCTCTCAAATTAATTGTTATCATTAAATAAATATTTTATTGTAAAATTATTCTGAAAATCTAATTATGAAAGCTCAAACCACAGTTGGTCAATAAATCTGGCCAGAGATTGTGGTGGGCATTTATCAGAGCCAAATTTACATTGTTTTTCTTATTGGTTGAATTGGAAATAGTGTGCGCTCTCCTCTGCTTAACAGGCAGCGATGGAGGGTTTGTGATGACGGACTCCGGAAGCTGCGCGCACACACACACCCACAAGGGCGCCATTTGGAGGATTTGGGTCGGCTGATATCTATCCCGTAAGCCCCCACTCTCCGTTCCTTAAGATCTTTGGACATAACGAGTGTCTTGGTAATATTGAGGCTTGCCCTCTGGTAGTGTTGTGTGGTCTATCGGATATTGTGATCCGTTCTTAATTTTAAATGTGTTGTACCTGGTCATTAGTGTACATATAAATTGTGTTTGATTGCATTTTTGTCTCTGTGTTTTTTCTCATGCGCCCCTTTTATGGTTTCATTTTTTTTTTCTTATTGGTTGCATTAGTTTATCAGAAGGCATATTGAAAAAGAGTCCCTGCCTCAATGGATAGGAGCACAAGAAGTGATGCCTGAGAAGTGTTGTTAGCAAGAAGAAAAGTTACTGAACATTTCTTTGCATTTTCAGGGAAACAGAATGTCATGTTCTCTAGAAGAGAATATCATGTGAGATTCTGTAAGGAGTACGATAAAGAAACACAATGATTTGCTGTAAAGACATTACTGAGTAATCTATTCCAAATAGAGGTGAACAAAATGCTTTGCAAACATCTGAATAAAACATGACATCATTTCATGTTCAGAGCAAAGCTTTGCTCTCTCTCTCTTTCTCTCCAGTACAGTGCTTGTAAATGTAAATGCTGTTGCTGGGAATAGGTGAAAGTACCAGAAACCTGAGTCACATGTAAATTATGCCAGTACAGGATGGGATCCAAAGCAATGATTAGGCTCATGGCATTTTGTGAGCTCATTTCTGCAAATCAGTGGCATTCTGCATGATACTTAGAAATATTACAGGAATATATATGCACAAATAAAAATAACATCTGAAGTCACACTTACAGCGTAGTGATCATATACAGTATATAAACATACAATTGTTTCTCACATTTTTACTGTAATGTACTGTATGTTTGGGGAAGATTAATTGGCCAGAAAGTAAGCACAGGTAAAATGTAAAATTGCCAAAGAAATTGTTTCGTAAATATGGGCACTAAAATTGGACTAATTTTATGTACAGTCCCGGCCAAGCTTATTCTAAAGCTTGCCGGGTGCATAGCGGGTTAGCTGCGGCTCTATTCTCCGTTTAAAATGGAGTTTCCCGCGCGGCGGCCGCTTCAATAGATAAGCGCTAATGGCGCTTACTATTGAAAGCACCCGAGGCGCGGGTAAACCGGGCAAAAACGGCTAAAGACAGCCGCGCGACGCCCGCTGCTACTCTTAAACTGCGGCGGCAGCCGCATTAGTATTACGCCGGCCGCCACTGTACAAAATTAATTTATATGTAGCACACTTTCCCCTACCTCCTGGGTCACGGCTGCTCTGCGCTGCGTGATGACGTCACCTCTACGCGTTTCGCTTCATATGACGCTTCTTCAGGAGAATATGACTAACCACTCCCATAGCTGCTTTTAAATAGCAAGACAGAAAATTCCTCTCTCTGCTGCATGCTTTTCCTCCTCCGAGAGAGAGGAATTGTCTGTCTTGCTATTTAAGAGCAGTTTTGGTAGTGGTTAGTCATACCTCCTGAAGAAGCGTCATATGACGTGAAACGCGTAGAGGTGACGTCATCACGCAGCGCAGAGCAGCCGTGACGACGGGAGCTCGAGAGACTGCGGTGTTTTTTCCCCTACCTTGCATGGAGTGCGGCCCCTGTTTGCAATCAATGTAAGCTGTGGTGCAATCTGACCATATCCCAGCACTTTTTAACATCACTAGACCTATGGGCTTTGAATCAGGGTATTCTTGATAGTGCTCTGCAATTGTGGGAGTGTGGGTTCATGTGATGATTTTTAGTATATATTTTTAATATAAAGGTTATATTCTTTATTAATTGTGTTTTTCCCTTTTTGCGCTTACTTTTTGTTTCCATAATCCTAAATTGTACAAACCTGGCCTCCACTAATACATCCTCGTTCTGCCCCCACTATCTTTTCCAGCATGGTTGCCAAAATTATGGCGCACTCATTCGTTGATCTAGCTACTGTACCTCCCCCTTGTTATTGGTCCTAAAGATGACCTACCTATTTGCCAGTTGGTCCACAAAGCTCCACCGCCACTAACAGAGGAAAGAGCTCCTGTAAGGTAAATTTCCCCACAAATCCTTGCTGCGCCCAATTTGCTTGGCTTTTGCTCCACGCACCAGCAGCCCTGAAAGAATGCCCTTAAACACCTAAGGATCTGACGCATCGGTAAAGAGCTGTCATTCCACTACCCCAAGCAAAGGTAGCATCTGACCATTGTATCTCCCCAAAAAGATATCAAAAACCCAAAGGTCCCCTTTTTACATTCTTTGACACCCTGATAGACTGGTGTGGCAATTTCATCCCTGCCATTGCAAACACCAATCCCCATCCTTAAATACCCATCTAAAAACCCCACCCCTAAACTGACCTCACAGCTCCTTAGGGAGGGGCCGCTCTATAAAAATCCAAATCCTCAGTGGAATGTTTAAAGAATGGAAAACATTTGAGCTAAAAATGATAATGCTCTTTGATACTAAAACAAGAGGACATAATGTTGATATGGGGTTTCTTACACATTATTATAACTTTCTGTAATGTTTCTACCCACCTCTGTTAATTTTTACATTTCATAAACCACCGATGATAGATGTTTGGTTCTTGAAGCTCTCCACTTTTCTCACTTTTCCTTTCATCCATTGATTGCCCTGTCTGTTAATTTACCATCCCCTCTGCAATTACTTCTCTACATCTTCTGGCTAAAATTGTTATGTTGAATTTTTCATCTCTGTTAAACTCCTGTGTGCTCATTTGCATGCCATTTCCCAGAATCCCTGGCTGCAGTGGAAGCACTGTATGCTAGAAGATAATAGTAAAAAGCAGGGTTGCAGTTCTGAGATGGGTATGTGCTCACAAGTGATATTTTCATTTGCTGTTAAGCGCCTGGAATCTTTTGTAAATTATTATTGCTTGACCTGAGGAAGAGAGTATAACTCTCAGAATCTAGTTGTATAATATCAATTGTTAGTCTAATTAAAAAAGATATTACCATAATACTGATGTAGTCATTTACTTTGCACAGTATATTTGGAAATTCTCACTTTTTCTCTGTATGTCAATTATCATGTGGTGGGCTAAAATAATTGCTTAGATCCATTCATAAACATATTTTAATTATAGATTGAAGAATTGTTACTGACATTCTAATTTGTTGCGAATGTGGTATTTTTTCACAGCTATTGATATTTGCAGCATTGTTTTAAAAAGTGACATTTGCCTACCTTTGTTCAAGTGTATGCAATACCACTTGCTGAAACAGAACATTAGATTCATTTGTGAATGTTGTGATATTAGATTCACCCAGAAATTCCAGAGCGAGAGGGAGAGGGCGAAGGTGGGGTGCTCGAGCTGGGCTACTGTACCCGGAGGGAAGGGCTTCAAGGGCTGGGCAACAACACTTGGATAAAGGCATTGAGTTGTGGCAGGCTTCTGCTCCAAGGTATGGGGTGCACAAGCTGCAACAAAGCGTGTGGCGCCATGGGCCAATGCACTATAGTGGAAGAATTTAGGGCTATGGAGGACGAGCCTGCGCTGGGCCTGGACTTGGAAGGGGCTATGGCAGGACTGGACCCAGAGGAAGCCGGAACACTTTCCTTACTGGGTCTGGTACAGCCAGTCTAGCTGAACCCCCACCTTTCATGTCAGAGGCCCCTAAGAGATCATGTTTGTCCAGAAACAACAGTATAAGAATGGTTGTAATATTCAAATTTGATTGTCAGATATGACAATTTCTTTCTTAAATATCACCATTACCAGAAGATGGCAGCAAAATACTATACAGATATAGCAGTCTTCATTCTTCCCTTTCGGTTGGATATGGTGCGATATGTTGTCATAATCTGCACTAACCCTGTCATTGAATTCTATGGAAACTCTGTGATATTCTGCATTATAACAGGATATGTTGTGCTGTCTGTGGGAATAATGAAGTCTGCTACATCTATTAAGACACCAATATCAGTTGGACAGATTAAGTGGCTGCCCTTCTGGTTGTATATTTAAGTAGGGACATCAACAGCTTTTTATTGCAACATACCAGTACATGAATAATTATGTTGTTTCAAAAAAGTTTTCACAGGCTATATCTAACTTTTTCTAGGACCATTAGATATGTAACTATGATTATTATTGCCTTAAATGTTTAACTTTATGGGCTCAGGCAGGGTAACACCCTTAGCCCGTCACCTGGCATAGAATGCCCAAGTATAATTCAAGCCACTCCCCATGTATGCATGGTGACTTGTGATGTCACTAGTAGTTATATATAGTGAGGGTAGAAGATTCTTGGTTCAAGTTCCTGGAGGAGTGCCAGTGGAGGAGCTTCATTGTAAGTTATGTTTAAGTGTATAAGTTTTGTGGTGAATTCGCTGATAGATAACATCCTGCTTCTTCCTGGACTCAGAGTTTCCCGCTGCTCCAATGCTCTCCCGTGATCCAACGGGACAAAAAAGCACAATATACAAAAAAAGAGAGAAAAAAAAAGAAAGAGCTCACAGAAAGAACTCTGTTAGGTATATAATTCACATGAATATTTAATGTAGTATATAACATCACAATATGGGCATCGCTGGTATCCTTTCCCCGTATCACCCGATGGTGAGAACTGTGCAACCCCCGGCTCCTAGGTCCACTCTCTGTGCTCCGTTCTTGTTGGAGCACCGAACAACCACCCTGCTTGAGGCAGCTGAACTACGGATCCCAGGATGCACTGCGGGTCCAGCCAATCTCGCGAGAGCTGTCGATGAGCTAGAAGGGCTCTCCCGCGGTTCTAACAGTGAACGGACGGACAGTGTCTGGACGGGCTTTAACACCACATCCAGCCCTTGGACTCTGAGAAGGCTTATTTCCCTCTATACATTTCTCGTGAACTCACGCTTCATCACGAGGTATTATGTTTACGTGTATAGCAATTGTACTAAGGATGTCTTGTCACCTTTATTATTTTATAGTTAGGGGATGTACCCATCAAATCATAGCCCAAAGTAGTGCTCAGAGATTGTTCTTCATCCCTGAAAGAGGAATATGCAGGGTATTCTGGAAGGTGTTCTTTTGAATAAGGTGCTCCAGAGCAACACGGGATTGGTCCATACGAAAAAGTCTCAATACAAATCTAACTCACGTACTGTAGGGACAAGGAGGAAAATGCACCAAATGATGGGGATACTGGTCCCTGAGGATAGGAGTATCCCTACCATAGGTCCTAGTGGGAAGTAGGCAACTCCAAAAGCAAAGCAGGAGACTACCATGCAGACCAATATAAATGATAACAATCCTAATACAGTACCTCCCTGTATAGTAATGAGAGCTAGAAAAATGTATATGCGGCAGTATTATTTGACACTCCTTACTGTCTAAAGAGATGTCTTTGTATGAGGTGCCTAATCAATGCAATACGACCCTTATTCGTACAAAAAGCTTTTTTCATTCTATATTCTGGTTTGTACGAATAGGGTCCCTGGCACCTTCATTACTGTATCTTAGCACAGGGTTTTGGAAACTGGGGGGTTGCAGAGGCCCTGCACTCTTCCCAAAGACATTTAAATTAAATACCGGGGGATCGAGTGAGGCTCCTGCAACCTGAACTTACCAAGATCCAGCCAGATTCTGGAAGCGTCTCCATGGCAACGCTGCGTCAAAAGTTTGCGCACCTCTGTCTTAGCATACACACCCAGCCCGCATGAGTCCAGCACCCTGAGAAAGGTAATGAAAGAGACTGAGCACCACTGCCACTGTGTAAATAAATGACCTTAATGTAGCACACCTTTTGAGCCGAGTAACATAATAACATTGCAGTATTGTGTATCTTCTATTTGAGATATTTTGGTAATTTAGGTATGAAAAAGATCTGAACAGTTACCTAGGGGCTAGCATCAAACTCCTTTAAAAAGTAGTGTGTACAGGTAATAGAATGGTAACTAAACATTTGTATAGTCTGAACAGTTAAATCAGTGCATTAATGCTACATTATGCAGCATCCAATCCATGCCCTCAGGCCCTCGTCCCAAAAACATAAAAATAAAATGGGGCTGTAACTCTACAAACCGTGGGTGTACAACCTTAACAAAAGGAGGTTAAAATACATACAGAACACATACATTGAAGCAGTTACAGTAGTTTAGCCTCTGTACATTGAACTACTGTAGATTACATTTTTTAAATCTTTTTGGATGGTTCAGATGTAGAAGAGCTAATTGTTCTACAATGGCTCAATTCTGGGTGATTTATTCAATTTTGTTCATACTTAATTAAGCTCACCACATTCAAAAGTTTTTTTTTTTTTTTTAAACTGGCTCAAAATAAGCAATTATGTAACTTTTATGCATAGCTTTCAACCACAAAAAGGGGCACAATTTGCATAACCGAGATTTTTTATGGAGTTTCTGTTGAGAAATATAGTATAATAGAATTATAGCAAATGATGTTTGTGTGAGTCCCTAATCCCAAACAAAAGTTCTGCAAATAGTTACGTAAATTGCAGCACTTAAAAAAAAATGCTTTTAATTTAACATCCCATCCTTCCAAATTAGTAACCAAGTTATTGCTCACCGTGGCATACAATAACAGGAAGTAAATTTGTATGTTCAATTATTCATAACTAATTTCCTATGAAAACCATATTTTATCACCAAGAATGGGCAAATTGGACTAAATTGGCAATGTACTGTACCATTTTTTATAATGCAATTTACTCAACTTGTTTTTATTAGTACAAAAAAGGCAGCCACAGTCTCACAGCACTCCTCTTATACTTATAACAAACTTTTCAGCTTTATTAAATAACTTTATTTCATATTGCGCTTTTATCCCAATAGGACTCAAAGTGCTTCACAATTACAGTATAGTGCGCGGTACGCAGCACTTAAGGCGACGGCCCCAGTGTCGTCTGCTGTATGCGTGCCTGGCAAGGCTGGCGGCGAGTGCAGCTGTGTGAACCGCGATCTCCGGTCTGTGGCTGAGCTGCAGGAGATTGCGATGGGGTGGGGGGCGTGGCAGGGGTGTGGTGGGGGCACAGCCATGACATCAACCGGCTGGTTCGCTTTCATTGGCTGAACTGCCAGGGGGCATGGCCAGTGCTCCGTTGCCAGTTCTGAAGACAATTTTCTTGTCTTCAGAAAATCTATTCGAGCAATATGGCGGCAAATTGTGCGCCAAGGCAGCTAGTGGGCCCAGCCCCATTGAGGGGCAGTTTTTGTTCCTGCAGTGCACGCCATAGCGCGTGCTGCAGCATGTACTGGGGATCTAGCCTAAGGCCAGGTCCCTGCTGGCTACTGCAGTGCCCGTTGTGGCAAACGCTGTAGGGACAAGAGCCACCCCACAATGGGGCCGGGCCCGCTGCCAGGGGCGGCCGCCGTGCTGCGCCGATACTTTCTCCTGCTCTCTAGAGAATTGAGATCAGGACTTGTGACGGACCGCTAGGCCACGCCCCCCAGCGGTTCAGTCAATGAGGGCGAACCTGCCAGGTGACGTCACGGCTGCGCCACTGTCATGCCCCCCCCCCCGTCTTTCCCCCTGCAGCTCACTGCAGACCGGGGGACTCGGCTGCACGCACCGCCAGTCTCGCAGGCGCGCGTGCAGCGCAGGCACTGGGGCCGTAGCCTAAGATTTTTACAAACACAGTCCCTGCCCAGATGAGTTTACAATATATGTTTTTGGTGCCTGGGGCACAGCGAGATAAGGTGACTTGCACAAGGTCACAAGTAGTTGACACTGGGATTTCCCCTGCTTCAAAGTCAATGCCACTGTTTTCAGTGTCACTTTCTTTACTCGCTCATTCTCCTTTCTGGGCTATGCTGAAGCAGGGTACCCTAGTGTGAGTCTCGCTTGCATTTTCAAGGGGAGATATTGCCGGGACAATGTGCCTACATGTATACGAGAATCAGGCATGATTCCCGGGTACATTTATGGGGGAACTGACAACTCCGGACCCCAACCTCCTAGGCATATTCTGTCAACGGTTCCTCCACAAAACCCCCCTTGAAACTCATACCCCAGCAATCCCTGCTTGCTGGCATGCCCAGAAATGGAAAAACACCAAAAATACTTTTATTACAGGCAACACATTAAAATAGTACAATGTTACTTGGCCCTGGAGCTAACTCTCTTGGTCCCTTATACATGGATCAAGGGTAACCAAAACAAGCTTAACCTTTATTTGAGAGCCTGGTTACCTCCTCCCATCACACTTATAACCTACTAAGTGCCCTGAGTCAGGTTGATGTGCAAACCGCATCCAGCTCTATTGTTTTAAAGTCAGCCTAGCAGTTATTGTGTCTCATTCAGTGCACCAGCT
Source organism: Ascaphus truei (assembly GCF_040206685.1). Lineage (NCBI taxonomy): Eukaryota > Metazoa > Chordata > Amphibia > Anura > Ascaphidae > Ascaphus > Ascaphus truei. Next base: position 195,112,737 of record NC_134483.1, on the reverse strand, counting down.
GTTCAATAACATTCATTCCATTGTACAATAAATTGAATCTTGTACAGATTGCTGTTTTTTTACATTCGCAATATCAAATTCAGAGGCACATGCATTTGCACTTCACTTTTTTTTCATATTAAAGTGACGCAGGTTGTCAGACTCATAAAAAATTATATAAATGGACTGATGTGAATATGTGTGGAGAGAGAGGCATTGGCAGGTGCATTTCTTATTGACTTCTCTATTCTCATATATTGTTGACTTGTGTTAGTAATGTGGCGGTAATTATGCTTGACAGCGGTGACGTCATCAGCTCTCCAAGCATGAGCGCCGGTGTCCTGACTATTTCGGAAGTGCACGCAGGTGGGGGGGGGGGGGGGGGGTGGAAACTTGAGCGCGCTCAAAAGTTATTTTTTTTGTTTACCCAAGCGCCAAGTGTGGGTGAGCATGCATGCCCGCGCACCGCGTGAGTGGGGACTTACATATATAGATATACTGTATGTAAGTAAAAGCGGCAAGCGCCGTGTGCTCAGCACTAGCGGGGATGCAGCCTTATAGCTCGTCTATGGGAAATTTATAGAGTCCATTGATACTTTTTCTGACTCATGCACAATGTGGCTAATGAGTAGTACCAGGCAGCTCAACTCAATTCCTATTCTATACAAAAAGAGGCCTCTTATTCTCTGAAATCTTTTTTGGGGGGGAAGAAAACAAAAATAAATGGAGAAAAAGTACTGGGGAAATACAATACTAGGTGAGGGGAAGATGTAATAGAGATAGGGGTAGTAATGGGAATAGGAATAGGTAAATAACAAAAGCATCTCACAGGGATGCAGTGGGAGAACAGTGCACCAGATAAGCAAACTCTGAAAAGGAAGGAAACATACCAGACAGAGCAGGAAAGGGATTGGACTGAACCAAGTGACAAGGGAAAGAGGAGTGACATAGGTCAGAGAGGAAGAAGGGGGGGGGGGGGGCAATAAACCAGGAAGTAACTGGAATAGGAGACAGAACAATACTTTTGTCAATCTGTATTTTAGCATATCTGTTCTATGTATAATTTATCTGTTTTTTCCACATGTACCCTGAGATTTTTAATGCTCTGTACCTGTTGCTACCATCTCTTGAAATAGTGAAGATATTTAGTCCACAGGACATTACAAAATATTATACATTGCCTATTGTATAATATTGTATTATAATATTGCCTTATGCAGTAGGCAACTGCTTAAGTGGAGCTAACCTTGGTGGGGTTAACAGGCTTTAAAAAATGTTTTATCGAAACATGCAACTAAATGACTCCTTAGCTAAAAGACTTAGGGGCCTATTCTAGAAGCTTCGATAACTTTGCTGCCATCTCGCACGATTTGGCACGGCCCCACTGACTGGTTTGTCATTTGTGTTATCCTGGTTTCCAGAAAGAATCATAAATCACAAAAGTGAGGTAGGAAAATGCCAATACCGCACGGGACAGCTGCGATCGTATCTCTAAGTTCTCCCCCGTGTGATCTGGCTGCAGTCTATAAGCGCTGCATAGAGAGCTGCACACAGAGAGCTGCATCTCCCTGCACAGCTCTCACAGGCAATCACACTGTTTTTATTTACATTTTAATAACAGTGTACTGTAGCAGAGGGTCTCTGGAGCAGAACCGCATTCATTTCAAGTCCAGGGACCTCCGGCTTCCCGAGATACAAGCCCCGGTATGGATATAGATGGAGATATACAGATGCCCTCTCCGGTTCTGTCTGACCCTCCGCTCGGCTTACAACGCGGGAACCTCTCCCCCCCGCGCCACGGGCTTCACCCGGCTTTTTTCAAGCATTAGGATGCGGTCCCAGTGTGCACTGTAGCACGCGCGCCCGGCAGGGGCGGCGCCTGCACAGCGCTTCACCGCGATCTGCGGTCTTAGGAGAGAGAGAGAGATGGCAATGGGAGAGGGCATGGCGGGGGTTTTTCAGGGGCATGGCCATGACCTCACCCGGCTAGTTTGCCCTCATTGGCTGAACCACCAGCGGGGGACGTGTCCGTCGTGAGTTCCGAATACGATTTTTTTGTATTTGAGAAAACTGGCATTACAGCGCGGCTGCCAAATGCGCGCCGAGGTAGGTACTGGGCCCGATCTGATTGGGGGGCGGTGCTTTTGCACTGTAGAACGCACCGGGACCACAGCCTAAGCGGGTGAATGCACGCTGCGGGGGTGCACAAAATCAACCGCTGGCAGCCGGCAGACAGCACAAGTAGCGTCCCTGGCGAGTGGATTTCTACCGGAGACTGCATCTGTAGGAACTTCTATTGCAGCTTCTGGGGCCACCATTGGTTCTTTAGCTTTAGAGTTAGGAGCTCCTGTATAATCTTCTCTTCAGACATTGGCATACATTTCAATTTGGGATCACAGTAGGCAAGGGGTACTAATATAGGTGTGCACTCAGTCTTGGCGTTAGTATTGTGGTCTTTATTATATCTTTATAAAAAGAAAGTAGTATATCCCACAAATAATTCCTTGAATGAATTGGCAATGGCTGCGTGTCAAAATCGCATCATTCTTTTATATATTAAAAGGTTCCTGGTAGCTATGGATCTTTAACATTATCAATGAGCTAGTGAGTAGGATCTAAAGGCTTGATTTTACTACTCTGATTTTACTTGCACAACACACAATTGCACGATCACTGAAAATGTCAGGTAAAATACAAAAGGATTGTGTAACCCGCTTGATAGGACAATACCAGCAGGGAGAGATACAGGAATGGACTGTGTGTGCTGCTGTGAAAGATCCAATGATAGAGCAGCAGCAGATGGACTACAAATCCCAGAAGCGCTTGCTGCTGAGATAGGGACACATGACATAACAGCCAATGAGGACACAGGAGTGCAAAGTTTGAGGGGGGAGTGATCTAGGAACTGCAAGAGAGACAGAGGGAAGAGCATGAGGAGACCAGACCTGATAGATGGAGAGGAGAACAGCCCTTGTCTCAGAGAGTTGCACAAGCCTGAATGCCTTCAGGTTTGATCAGTCTGAGTCCTGCTGAGGTAGAGCGGATGTCCACTGAGAGAGTGCAATACCTGGTGCAGAAAGTCCAGCAGATCCGCAACAAAGAGTATGGAGTGTTGCCATAGGAGAGGATCCTCATTGCAAGCCAAATAAAAAGGGTACCAAAGTATTTGCTAAGTACTGGCCTGATACATTCATACACAATCTAAGAGCTCCAATGGTGTGCATAGGCCCTTACATGCAGGGTCGGGTGATCACAGGGTGAGACACGGTTTCACACCTACGCAGTGTCTTGTGTGAAGTGCTTATATCTAACTGTATGGTGTATGTAATGAATGATCCTCCTGTTTGAGGATCATATTGTTATATTGGTGCCCAGCGATAATTACATTATACTGTAAAAACCCATGTGTTATAAACATTACTGTAATCTGCTTCCCTTTGTCTGGCTTACGACCATGTGTAGGGATAAGGTATAAAGACGGTGGATTCAAGCCCCCACCTCAGCAGTAGATGTTAGTCTGAGGTAAATAAGAGAGGGGTTACCATTGAATTGTGCTCTCACGAGAGGATAAGATCCTGTCTAGCAGTGAGTAGTTGCCAGATTTGAGATTTCTTCGCGTTGGCTGAAAAATTAGTTGAGTTACAAATGTATAAAAAAGAGAGAATGGCGGTGCACAGCAAGTGAATGAAGTGATGGAAAGCAAAAAAAATACAAAAAAAACTAATTTAATTAAGACATTATAAAAAAAGGATGTAGAGCCGCTAACGCGTTTCACGTTTTGACAGTGCTTTCTGAAAGAGCACATAGGCCATGTATTTTCAGTTGTTAAATACTCATCCCAAGTTGAGCATTATGCCATGATTATGAACACCTGACCAAGGAAAAACAGAAAACTCTGGAGTGATCCCAGATGGATACCGGGTATAGCAGGCTATAACCATAAATACATATTGTGACAGAGTCACTGACTCAGTAGGCCGGAAGAGTGAAGTAAGTGTGCTTTCCAGTCCACAGAGAGGTAATTCCTCAGGGAAGCCAGCAGCAGCTGCTAACTAAAGGAGTTAATCAGCCAGTCTGAATGAGGAAGTGTTTTAAAAGACACAGGAAGCTTTATGCTGATAGACTGTTTTCCCCAGAGAAGAGGGAGATAGAAGTGCTCCCCAGCTACGGAAGCTGGTACAGAGGAGGTCTCTGGGCTCAAGGTGGGGCTGAATTCCCCTAGGAAGAAAGGACGCAAGGCCGTCCTGAAGCAGTGACTTCTACTCTAAAGGACGAAGAGATAAGCAAAAACACTTTATTGTTGTATACAGAGACTGTGTTACCTTGTTCCATATGCCAGGGCATGTTTTGGCTTGGGAACCAGCTTAGCTGGTCATTCAGTTAGTGAGGGCGAAAAAACGGGTTTTAAAATGGCCGCCGTCAAATGTCCGTTTTGCAATGTACTGATATCTTTGGAGCTAATAAAGCAAAGAGAAAGAAGAAGAAAAGTATTTCTCAAGTCACAAAGGATGTGACCGAATCCTTTGAGCCTGCGAAATCAGGACAACATGCGTCCGCAAGGCGCTGAGATGTGCTGCAGATCGGAGTGAAGGGCAAAATTGTCACGGGAATGGCGGCAAAGGAAAAGGAGGAGCAAAAGGAAGCTGAATCCTTGATCCAGGATAAAGAGCCTTAGTTTCTGTACTCCAAACTGCATGCCAGGATTATGAAGTCCTGTGGGAGCAATTGAATAAGAAGCGAGAAGTGAACGCCAAGGTTTAAGAGGCTAACGCCGAGTTACAAAGGTGTATACGCCCAACTATACGTGAGCATGAGGCTTTGAAGAAAACAGAGAGTCTCTTATGGAGTGAGTTGGAGGAGGTTACAACAAGTCTAGAAAAGCCCAACACCTCAATTGCTACCATGGATGAATAGCAGAACAAGTCTGACAGACTAATTGCTAATCTGAAACAGAAATATGGGAAGGCTCTACAAGAGGTGCACAATCTCAGCACAGAGGTGAAACACTCACGCCAGGAGGGCCACTGTCTAAATACAGAGCTGGGTACTTTAAAGGAGGCCTATGAGACAGTCCTAAGGGGTATAGAGACTGTAAATATGGAGAACCTAAACCTGGAGGAAGAGGTTTTAAACCTGACTGGACAGGTCAGTGAAGGGACTGAGAAGCTTAACCAAGCACAGAAAGTGAAAAGGAAAAATTAGAAGTGCAGGAAGCACTGGAGAGTACAGAAAGAATGTTAAAAAAAAGGACGTGTCTCTCTGGAGCAGCGTGCACAAGCAGAGCATATACTGCAGAGCCAGCTGCAAGAGCAGTGTGTGCATCTAAAGGAGGCCAAGGAGAATCAGTGGGTCCTGCAGAAAGAAAGTATCCTGGCTGCTAACCAAGTACAAGTGCTACAGGAATGGCTGTGTACCCAGTATGTACCCAGAGCTGAAGGCCATGCTGAGCATCACCAGAACATCGTTAGAGGTGGAGCTTAGATGACAGGGGACTCTGTATGAGAGGGAGCGGGAAAAGATTCAGAAACAGGAGCAAAAGCTGGAGAAGCAGAGGGACGATTTTATCCCCATAAGTAAGTATGCGAAGGAGAAAGATGCCTGGAAAACGGAAGTAGCGGCGATGTTAGAGACAAAAACTGCAGAGCTCCAAGATATGAAGGAGGCCCTGATGCAATCCCAGAGCAAGCATCAGGAAAAGGTGAAGGCACTGAGAGGGGACTTGCAGAATCAAATTGAAGAAAACCAGACGCAGATTGCTGAGTGCAAGATACAGCTCGCCGAGAGGGAGGAGGTGTCCGTCCGTCAGGTGGCTTGCCTGACATTGAGCTATAAAACCGAGATGGCCGATACCCACAAGCTGAAGGACCACACAGCCAATGAGAGGGCCCAACTGCAGCTGGAGCTAGACAAGGAGCAACGACATCTACAGACCAGAAAAAGAGAAAAGAAAACAGAGTTAAGCTGTGCTTTGAATCAGCTGACAAATGTGGAATCCGACTCAACTCCACAGAAGCTGAACTAGCAGATGCACTAGGTTTGAAAAGAAATGTAGTAGGATAGCTTCAAAGCCTGAGGAAGGACCTGGAGTCTGAGCGTGCTGGCCGCAAGATGGCAGAAAAACAAGTGTGACCTAGGCAAGGAGCTCAAGGCTCTGAAGACTGAGCGGGATGCTACGTTGGACTCTAATGCTGCCCAGCAGGAGGATTCTCAGCTGAAGTTGGAGAAAGGGGTTAAAACCCTAAGACAGACACTTGGGTCACAGAAGCAGTCCATGGAAAAGATGGTGGTAGAGTTAAAGCAAGTGAGGCGCTCCAGGAAGCGTGACTGCAATACCATGGCAGTACTACAGTCTTCTTTCCACAAGGCACGGAATGGGAAGGCCAAGTTGCAATGGAGTAGCACAGTAAGACTCCAGTCATACTGCTATGACCATGGGACCCAAAGTGGATTCTTTGCCATAAGGGCAGCCACTGTGAAGAGACAGTCGCGAATGGGATGGAAGTGTCTCTGCGATCATAAGATGAGAAAGACCTCACAGATTGTCCAGCGACACTCCCAACGGAGTAAGTTAAGGAGTCAAGACAGAAAGGCTCAAGCTTATGAGTCTGCCAATTGTAATAGAGAGGCGTCATAGGGTGCACTTTGGGTTAATAGGATCCCGCCCAAGTTGAAGTACGGAAGATAAAAGGTTTAGTCTCCAACACTGAAGGTACACTAATGGAGAAAGGTCCAAAAGCCATCACAGCTAAAGTGGAGTTGCTGTCTTCATAAGAGAAGGCCAAACAGTCACTGGTGAGTGAACGCAATGAACTGACCGAAGGTCAAGGCTCTTCTACAGCGTAAGGGAGACTGAGCACAAGAGGAAGAGGACAGAGATGCATATTCAGGATGCTCTGGAACCTTTGCAAAAGGGGACACAAGAAAGGCAGAGCTTTAACCCTAGTCTCCGTCCGGCACAAGATAAAGAGGTAGCAAAGGACCAGTCTACAGGCACAGAAGGCCTAGTACTTGCCCCGAAGGAGAGACTGTTCAACTGGACGGCAAGGAAAAAGAAGAGGTGGATGTCAGGACAATGTTTCGCTGGGGGGAGGGATATGTGACAAGTCACTGACAGTAGACTGGAACAGTGAAGTAAGTGTGCTTTCCAGTCCAACGAGCATTAATTCCTCAAAGAGAAGTCAGCAGCTGCTAACTAATGGAGTTAATCAGCCAGTCTGAATGAGGAAGTGTTTTAAAAGACATGGGAAACTGCTATGCTGAGAGACTGTTTTCCCAGAGAAGGGGGGAGATAGAAGTGCTCCCCAGCTGTGGAAGCTGGTACAGAGGAGGTCTCTGGGCTCAAGGTGGGGCTGAATTCCCCTAGGAAGAAAGGACGCAAGGCCATGCTGAAGCAGTGACGTCTACTCCAAAGGACGGACGGATAAGCAAAAACACTTTATTGTTGTATGCAGAGACTGTGCTACCTTGTTCCATATGCCAGGGCATGTTTTGGCTTGGGAACCAGCTTAGCTGGCCATGCAGTTAATGAGGACGAAAGCTATGGTGAAGTTAGCTATCTGCCATTATAGTCTCTATTGGTAATGAATTCCACATTTTAACTGCCCTTACTGTAAAGAACACTTTCCTTTGTTGCTGGTGAAATTTCCTTTCCTCCAATCTTAAGGAATGATCCTGTGTCGTTTGTACTGCCCTTGGGATGGGTCAGCTCAAAGTATAGTAAATTAATTAAATTGTAAACTTTTAATTACACATCATTAAAATAAGGTGAAACACTAACAAGTTGTAAATATATACAATATAACTCTAAAACCTAGTGCTGAAACGGTCCATAGAGGGCTACAGTACCTGTAAGTAATAATTAATTATAATTAATAATTGTTTGTTCTTGTATAGTTCTGCTAGTTTTACGTAGCACTTTACAGAGACATTTTGCAGGCACAGGTCCCTGCTCCGTGGAGCTTACAATCTATGTTTTTGGTTCCTGCGGCACAGGGAGATAAAGTGACTTGCCCAAGGTCACAAGGAGCCGAAACTGGGAATTGGACCAGATTCCCTTGATTAAAACTCAGTGCCAGAGTCAGTGTCTTTACTCACTAAGCCACTCCTCCCATTTCATGTGCTAAATGACTAAATCATCTTTAGTAATCCAGTGCCATTAGACCTACCAGTTATTTATTGATATATTAGTTTTTCTGTCACTCTATATACATGTTCACATTCCTTTTAATTAGTTATCTTATTGTTCAATATTGTGCTTTGTAAATTTTTATATGAGTCTATTGTAACATTTATGCAGTATCTTCTTATTTTATTTAGTAATTAGTTTACTTTATTCCCGTTGTAACTCTACACAATAGGCAACGCTTACCTATGGTACACACATGTAGTTCTAAGAGCAGATATTGGGTATGATTGGGTTAATTTAGCTCCGTTTGTTTTTCTATGGCAACCTGGAGCCTGCCCTCGGGCTACCCACAAAGAAGTGTTTTTGTGATGCAAAACGCGCATTGGTCACATGGTTGATGTCCTTTAATGAGCCCAACCAGTCCGGAGTGCTCCAAGCAGGAGCCATGCACTCCCGCATTCTATGTTGTCCACTCTGCAGCTTTGTCACTATTATATCAGATTCTCACTGAATAAACAGCATTAGTAGTACTTTATTTTTACTAATCTTACTGGAGCTACTTGCTACTAGTATTTTGAGCTACGTGTCATAGGGTTATCCTAGGTCTATGGGGAACGCTGGCTTTCCACTCTGCACTTATTCAATTAATTTATTTCGTCTCGCTGAACAAACAGCAGCTAATTATGTTGATAGATCCTATTCTTACTGAATAAGCAGCATTAGGAGAAGTACATTTTGGATTAAATTCGCTGTTGCTTAGTATTCTTACCTTATTGTGGAAATATCACAACTTTGTGCTTTTGTTCTATGTCTCATTGCTAGTACCACAGATAATTAAAGACAGCTACAGTACTTTGAGACTATTTTGCTTTTAGATTGATAATTTTCAAGTTGTGATCTGTATACTGCTTTATAGCTTGTTTTTTCTCCTATTACTAGCCTCTATTATAGTCTTGCCAAATTATATTTCCATGTTACACTAGAGTCTTTTCTTAGTTCTACTTAAATTGAATTCTGATATATCTCAATTATTTTCAACCTGGATTACTAAATTTATATATATCTTTATATAGCGCCATCCAAGTATATACCACGTTACAATAAAGTGACATAATATTATAACACATAATGGGAATAAGCGCTTCAGACATAAAGCAATAAGAAAATGAGTCCTTGCTCCAAAGAGTTTACAATCTAAGTGGGGAGAATTTATAGAGAAAGAGAGGGTGTTCTGTTAAGTGCATCTACAAGGAGCCAAGGTCAGTGCATATGAGATATATATCATGCAGCGGAGCTGCCCATATGCTTAATTAAAGAGGTGCATTTTAAGAAAAGTCTAAAAGGTTGAGAGAGATGATGCCAGTCGGATGTTGACGGGAAGGGCAATACAGAGTGTGGAGTAGTGACTGAGAGGTTTTAGGAGGGAGAGGTCTTTAGATACAAAAGGGGTAGACAGAAGACATCCTTGAGCAGAACGCAAGAGTTGGGCAGGTGCTTAGCGAGAAATTAGGGCTGAGATGTAAGGAGGGGCAGAAGAGTGTAAAGCCTTTAAATTGAGAAGAATTTTGTGATAAAGTGTTTAAAAGGAAGCCGGGAGAGGGATTTCAGCAGGAGAGAAGCTGAGACAGATTTAGGAGAGTAAAGTGGCTCTAGCAACAGCACTTAGGATAGATTGTAAGGGAGACAAGTGAGAGGCAGAAAGGCCGGACAGTAGAAAGTTACAATTGTTGAGGCGGGAGAGAATGGCAGCCTGTGTTAGAGTTTTAGTAGTAGAGCAACAGAGGAAAGAGTGTATCTTTGCAATGTTATGGAGGAAAAAACAGGTTAGTTATGAATATGAGAGGAGTATGTGAGGGAGGAGTCAAAAGTAACACCAAGACAGTGTGCTTGTGATACTGGGTTTATGATAGTACTGCAAACAATAATGTAGAAGGGGGCAGTAGGGCCAGACTTTGAAGGCTGTATGAGGAGCTCCCTCTTTGACATGTTAAGTTTGAGTCAATGGAGTGCCATCCAGGATGATATAGTTGAGAGACATTAAAAAAGAGACCTTGGACTTTACAGCCGGTGTAAGGTCAGGGGATGAAAGGTAAATGTGAGTCATCAGCATAGAGGTGGTGTTTGAACCCAAGAGATGTGATAAGGTCATCTAGAGAGAGTGTGTAAAGAGAAAAGGTCAAAGGACAGACCCCAGGGGATATGCCCACAGAGAGATCGACAGAGGATGAGAATGTGTTAGCATATGAGACACTGAAAGTACAATGGAAAATGTAAAAGAAAATCCATGATAGAGCTCTGTTATGGATACCAAGAGTATGGAGAATGTTAAGGGAGAAGAAAGTGGTCCACAGTATCATAAGCTGCAGATAGGTCAAGTAGTATGAGAGTGCAATGACTTCTGTCTTTGGCAGCATGGAGGTCATTAGTTATTTTGTTCAGGGCTGTTTCAGTGGAATGAGCATTGTGAAAATCAAATTGTAGAGGATCTAGTAAAGAATACAGTAGGTGGTGAGAAAATGGAGCACGCAAGTGAATACAAGGCTTTCCAGTAGTTTAGAGGCAAAAGGCAGGAGGGAGAAAGGGGGATAATGCTGTTTTTGAGTAAGGGTATAACTAATGCATTAGCTAAAAAATAACCAGGACTGGCGCTCAAGTGCAGATGATAACACAGTGAACAGGAGAGAACAATACAATGGTGACACCTACTGGTAACAGAGAAAACTGAATGAATGATTAAAGTTACCCACAAAAATGCAGATGACAGGATCAATATATGAAATATACCCACTCAACCTAGGCAAAAAAGGAAAGTCTCGTTTCCCTTGGAATGTGATGAATGGATGTAGTAGGGAGCGGGAAACCATATAAAAAGAAGAGAAGGGAAAAAATAGTACAGCACTGTATGGCAAAATACGCAGTTTATGAGCAATAATCTGCACACATTATACTCACATGCAGACAGTGAGTGAGAGCATGTCACACATAAAGTGTACAGGAACAGTGGTCCCACGTAGAGGAACCTCTGAGGACCAGGTTGGAAGGATAGGGTGCACTTAAGCAGGGAACGGAGAAACACCATAGCGCAGACTGTATAACAATTTAATTAAGTTAAAAGCACTTCACAAGTGCGCACTTACAATAAAACAGTGAATATCAGGCAATTAGAAACTGGGAGGTTCAGGCAAGATACAATCTCACCGCTCCTTCCTCTCCAGGGATAGCGCTTGGTGGGAGTGGGGACGCTCCGCCACGGGTGCTCCTAAATGTGGCCTCAAAAAACACCAGACAGCTGGGCATCTTTCCTCCACGTTGTTGCTCCGTGTCTGCCTCAATTCGACGCGTTTCCCTAGAAAACTAGCTTCGTCAGGAATCTGTCATCAAGCGGACTCTAAGAAGGCCTGAACCTCTGCCACTGGGAGCCTGGGGTGTATCCTGGAACGTATGCTTACAGCGCCTCCACCTGTGCAGGGATTTCAGGTGTTTAGAATGACCCCTAACACAAGACCCACAAATAGGAAACACCCACTAGGGGTGATCAGGGCCTGTAAGGAAACCAGTATGTAGGTTAAAGTTGGTGCACTTGTAGAGGTCACGGGTCAGGTATGTAGTTCCTGTACACTTTATGTGTGACATGCTCTCACTCACTGTCTGCATGTGAGTATAATGTGTGCAGATGATTGCTCATAAACTGCGTATTTTGCCATACAGTGCTGTACAATTTTTTCCCTTCTCTTCTTTTTATATGGTTTCCCGCTCCCTACTACATCCATTTATAACTAATGCAAGCTTGAAAGAGGAAGGAAAGGTAGCATAGTAGAGGGAGGAGTTGAAAATATGTGTAAGTGTAGGGATTAGAGTAGGAGCTGGAGTTTGAGGAAATGGGAGGGAACGGGAAAGAGGGAGTCAAGAGGGCAAGTGTTACAGGGGAAAGTGGAGATCAGTAGTGACACATTTTCCACTGTTACTGAAGAAAAAGAGTCAAGAAAGGCAAAAGGTGAGTTAGGAAGAGGTGTAAAATATGAGGAGGATACATAGGGGATGCCTTGACGAATGGAATCCACCTTTGTCTGGAAATAGTCAGCACAGTCCTGAGGTAAAATAGACGAAGAAAAACAGGTTACAGACAGTGGTCTGAATAGAGAGACAAAGACAGAGAAGAGTCATATCCCCAGAAGCAAGGAGAAGAAGCATTGAAAGAAAGCGGATATGCGAGAAGGATTTGTAGGGGTGTGTTTTACTGCAGGGTTAACTGCTGTGTATTTTCAAAAGGAGCAGTTAGGGAAGAAGCTCATGTGAACTGAGAAGTGGAGAAGGAAGGAGAGATGGAGAAATATGAAAGGAGTTAGAGACATAATGAGGGTGGCTGAAAGAAAGTTGCAGTTTGAAAAGAAGTGAGGTTAGAGCAAATATAAATAATAGAGAAGGCATGGCAGTGGTAGCAGTGCAAGTTCAGTGGTGAGTTAGGATCAAGACAAAGTGCAAAATGTGCTAAATTCAATATATGAATGAAGGTGCTGTAAAGTGAAGAGTGCTGTGTCTTCTTGAGTCTTTGATACAATATAACCTCCTTTCCAGCGCAGTCCAACTTCAGAATCCAGTGACAGTAGGTGTGCAGTTGTCCACTTTTTTCACTTCTGATTATTTATTATTTTAGCACTTGAGTACTTACAGGTGGACCAATCTAGGACTATTTTTAGTTATATTGTATATGTAGCCCTATTTCCCCTTAAACAAAGAGGCTACTGGTGCTGCCTTTACCTGTTGGCTCACAGGAAGCCTAAGCCTCCGCCATGGAGAGCCTGGGGTGATATAATAGTAGTATCGGTGCAGCGCCTCCACCTGAGACGGATCCCAGCGTAGTGGGTGGAGCCTCTCACAGGACCCAATGACAATAATCACATGCAGTGTAAAATAACAATACCTTTATTGGCAACATATATAAATCTTAACGTACTACTAATGGCTAACTAGATACTGCTACCCGCCACGCTTCCAATGTCCGTAACCCCACCACCATGCCCCAATAGTCCCACACCCAACTCCAATGTGTGAGACAGCGCTGCCCACTAGATGATGTGAAACAATAGGTACAGCAGCGGCAGCTTTTATTCGAGTAAAAGCCGCCGGCTGCATGCGTCTGGGATGCGGGTAGCCGTGGCGCGTGGCGGCGCACTGTGACGTCACAGTCACATGCGCGCCCGGCTTCCCCGGCTTCCCCGGCTTCCCCAGGCTTCCCCGACACCCCTGGAGATCAAATTAAGGTAAGCGGGGGTGCGGGGAAGCAGAGGGGCAGAGCAGGAGCCGGGTTCGGGGTCGGGAAGGGGGGGTAAATTGCGCGAGAAATGGAGGGGGGGTGCGTGGGGGAAACGCGGCGGCGCGCAGTTATTACTGGCGGCAGCTGGGGTAGATCCCGGCATGCCGCCGGCATTTAGTGCAATAAAAGATGTCGCTACTGTACCTGCCGTGTGCTCCAGCGATGGTGTCTGCCTCTGTGATGGGTCCTCCTCCATGTGGGTGGTATCCAGCTGGAGGATCCCACATACAGATTGTCTCTATATCTTGAAGAGTGATCTGGTCCCAGACCACAATCTTCAGAGTTGTGCAGGATTTCAGCTGTGTCCCTGAACTCAAGCAGCTAATGTGGCAGTGTCCCTGCCTAAGGGCCTGTCCCTGTAGCAGCCACAATCTTAATATGAGAGTCGGGGCCTTGCTGGGGCCTATAGGGCATCTCTGGCCTAGTGCAGGGGCCACAGACGCCCTGCACATGCAACCTACCCTATCTGTGTCCCAGCTCCGACTTCCCTGTGGTCCCCTGTGTGCAAAATGTATCTCTCTCTGCAGCAGGAGGTCTTTGCAGTCCTATTGGCTGTGTGTGGTCATGTGTGTGCATGCCCCTGTGGCATGCTGGGGCTTGTAGTCCACGCGGAGCACTCTCTTTACTAGTACCTCGTGCGCCAAATATACTGCACATGCGCAACTTGATCATGGCTGCCGCAACACCCGGTACATAACTGTGCATGCATGACTATGCACAAGATGGCGGCGCCCTGCAGAGGGCGCCGCCGGAGCCTCCTGCGAACCCACCGCAACCGCCCGCAGCACCACCTGCTGCAGCGAAGGCAAGGGGGGGGGTGGTGGAACGGAAGACTGGGGGACAGGAGGGAACCTGGTTACATATATATTTAGAACGTGTTAGTGTTTCACCTTATTTTAATGATGTGTAATTAATAGTTTGTTTTAATTAATTTATTATACTTTGATCTTGAGTGCATTACTGCAGTGCTTGTGCTATCTACTGTATTCACTTATAAAATAAACCCACAGACAGATTCAGCTACCTCCACAACACCAGCTCCCATCCCTCCCATACAGTGAGGATTCTGCTTGATCCATGCTAGGTTTTGCTGCCAGTTCAGATTGTCCAGGTTGCCTGCCCTTTTTGCTCAATGTGGCCATTTTGTGTACTGCCAACCTCCTAGTGGGAGTTGCCGAGCAAGGTTCTCGTTTGCTGTTCCTGTTGTCTACGCTGTCACGCCTTACCCTTTTGTTTGTTTGTATTCCCCTGTTGCTGACCCCGGACCGTGACCCTAACCTTTCTGCTTTCTGCCTGCCCTGACCTTTTGCCTGTTTACTGGACTTTGCATCACTACCGCCAGCCCTGCCTGCTTACCAACTACGGATACTCTAACAGGACACTGTCCCTGGGTTCTGGTCGGTTAATTTGCATCCCTACCTCAGCCCTGCGGGTCCGCTTCCTGTTTGAAGACGAGAACCGTCACACATACCAAGCAATCAATCCTATACAGCCAAGCAATACGATATCACAAAATATGCTCTGAAACTGGAAACAAGCACAGGCACAGGCATAACTATCACTGAATCATTCACACAAAATGGATACAGGTTAAAAACAGACACAAAAAATCCCATCCACACTGAAAAAACCCTACTGTAGAAACATTGCCTACAATACAGAGAAAAACACTTGAACTCTAGTGTTAAACATACAACATACTATATCACTGGAAGCATTAAGAAAAGTCATGCAATATCTTCATCTAATCTTGATAGATGATGAACGATAAAAGGAAATGTTTCCCAAGCCCTCAATCCTATCATTCCACCAACAATTAAATCTCAAACAAATAATGGTAAACAAAAAGCTTCCAAGTGAATGGCAGGTATCTGAAAATGGCACAAGACATTTTAACAAGGTATCTCCGTCTCTTACGTGCTAAATCTGTTTCTTAGAACCTCGGCCTGTCTGTTCACGGACATCTTTACCATGCTCTTGAGCTTTACTTGCTCTTAATACTGTATGTTGTCTTTGCCAGTCCAAATAAAAAGGTGTCACCTACTGTTGTAGTACTCATTCAATCTCATTAAAGTTTAACTGGACTAATACTGCTACAATAACCTACTGTATTTAATAATATATTTAAAATTGAATTACAAAAAAATATTTTTTTTCTGCTTATTCTAACTGAAATCAAGTGTGGTTTTAAATTCTAAAAATTCAACCATACTAAAATAAAACCTTTCTTAAGTGCATATGCAAATACTGTAGGATATTTGATTGCGAATGCATCAGAAAATCCCCTGTTGTCCATAATAGGAGAAAGGCTTATATTGATCTGCTGACAGTTCGCCCTTGAATGTTATGTAGTATATAGTGTATACAGAAGTAATGCTCGGTGATTTTCTGTGGTATGATGAGTCGCTTCATGGAGCAGCACAAAAATGTAAAGCAGTGTCACTGGCAAGCAGACAAGATGAAGGCATGTGGTTTGGTCACACAATCTCTAGTTCTGCAGTGAGTAATTTACCACATTTAGCAGTTGTCTCAGATACTTCAAATGTGTGAGAAGAATGAGCCATCCTTTTCCTTCACCCACTCAAAGCAAGGGGAGAAATGGAAGCTGATACATTCCATACAGTACATCCCATCATGTTTTGAAAGAGAGAAAGAATAGGAGGTGATGGAAGTCCCTGCAACACAAATCCTGGGGAAAGCACTCACAGCTGACATATGTACAGTAATTATTAATTGTGAGAATTCATCACTCTTATTGAAACAAGAAGTGAGAAGCATTTCAGGTCGGGGATTCTATCAAAGTTTGCTCCAGTAAAACATGTGCTCACGTTTTTGCACTTTTATTATTGACGAGACCTGAATTTTGTATCAATACATTTTTTTGTTTCCTTACAATACAGGTACACAGGGTTATTCTTTAAAGTGCAATAATGCCAGTTGGTGGCAAGTAGGTGCTGCAGCACACAATTGACACTCTCTCACTTTCATGAATATACCCCATAAAGTAAAACTTGGGCAAATGCATATAAATATATGCAGTGTGTAAAACTTACTTAGATTTAGAAAGGTAAAATGATCCTAAATTTGCAAAATGTTTTATTGAATTGTTTATTGTTATTGAAATCTCTAATGATGAGGTTACATTTACAATTGATGTTGTGGTCAGCACCATCTTATAGATACTTAAGAATTCATATTGGCTACAGAACAGCAATGATATTGATGAAAAAATAATTGTGTAGAAAATGTTACACACAGCTTCATTCTAAAGTACAAAATTATAAAACATACAATTTAGCTTTTTTAAATGTTCATGCTTCCTGTGAGTAATACTGAAGATCTCTAACTTTGGTTCATTTTAACTTATTAATTACATTCTGGAATGTGTTTTCCCTTTTTAAAGAGCACTGTGTAGTTTTGCTGAAGTATAAATGAACACATGCAAAGCTTAAATATAGGTCATCAGCTATCACAACAGCTGCAGTATTCCTTCAGAGGCAGGTGCCCTTTACAGTATGCACATTTATTTGTACTAGGCATAGCATATAAATTCTCCCACTATGACACAGTTTCTTCTTCAGAGGCAGGCAAATGACATTCTAAAGTAGATGCCACATACATTCGGTACTCAGATTCCAGACTATTACTGCTGGATGAAAGCCTCCCCAATGATCTTTCAGGTACTGCATTATATATATATATCTATGGTGCTGTGTAACTATGTATGTATGTATGTATGTATGTATGTATGTATGTATGTATGTATGTATGTATGTGTGTATGTATGTGTGTATGTGTGTGTATATTGTGACTTCTCAGTCCCACAACTGTCCCATTCTAGACCTTAGAGGGCAGTGACGGCATCACATATCCCTTCCCCCAGCTAAACACTGTCCTGTGAGCGGCCTGTGCACTATCCCGTGCACCAACCTCTTTGTCAGACGTCTGACATCCACCTCTTCTTAAAGGTTTTCTTCATTAGACCTCCTGCTGAGCAGTAATAGAGTCCAGCGTAGTGTCCCACTCAGTCTTCAGAGCTTCGAGCTCTTCGCCTAGGTCAAGCTGTTGTTTCTCTGCCTTCTTGCGGCCAGCACGCTCAAACTCCAGGTCCTTCCTCAGGTCTTGAAGCTGTCCTTCTATACTTCTTTTCTGGCTCAAGGCAGCTGCTAATTCAATTCTTCTCAGGGCCTTCATCTCTTCCCGGTGCTTGCTCTGGGTTTGTGTCAGCGCATCCTTCAGATTTTGGATTTCTGTAGTTTTTGTCGCTAGGATTGCTGCTGCTTCTGTTTTCCATACCTCTTTCTCCTGGGAGTACTGATTTTTGGTGATGGAGCAGGCTCTCTGCTACTCCAACTCTTTCTCCAGCTTGAGGTTGTCCTCCTTTATAGCTGTGAGTTGCTGGGACGTGTGTTCAGTTATCTGCTTTAGCTCTATAAGCCTTTTATCCAACTTCAGTTTTTCAGATTCCAAGGATTGGACATTTTTAGTTTTTTCGTATTCTGCTTCCAGTGATGCTCGGGTAAGGCTCAGAGTGGCCTTCAGCACATCATGCTGCTCGGCGGGGACCCACTGGGTACTCAGTCGCTCCTGTAGCACTTGCTGCTTTACTTTACCCAGCTCTGTTTTTAACATGCAGACCTCTCGCTGAGAAACTTCTTGCTTGCCGATGAGGCGTTGAACGTCTTTTTGGGACGCCTCGTAGAACCGTTTCCAGTCAACACTCTTTTGGTCTGACTAACTTGGATTTCTGCTTATGGCGGTATCGGTAGCCTTTGTCATATCAAGGCAAGTAGTCACTCCTGTGACGATTGCGCCAAGCGCTCTGTGTTGTAGTCCACCTCTGGTCTTTTCTGATGCCATGGGGTAAACTTTCCCTGCAGCTTCTGTTGCACACGGAGGTTGTCCTTTCCGCAGGGCCACCTACTGTAGGAGTCCTCATCGTCCTCTTCTGAACTGCAAGAACTGTGCTGAACCGTAGAAACCCAGCGCGAACCATGCCCCACAGAAAAGTTACATTCCATTGGTTTCACGTTCCGAGGGCAAACTGCGGCCACATGTTCAAGTTCATGGCATCTGTAGCACTCTATATACCTTCCAAAACTAGGTCGGTGTTTTGTCTCCAGTCTACTGGGAACAACGAGACCAGAGTCCCTCCTAGGTGCTGTGGGACTTCCTACTCCTTTACGCAAGTCAATGAGTCCTTGGGGATTCCTATTCGGTTGAACAGTCTTATCGGACCTCCTGGAGCGCAGGAAGCGAGAACCGGAGCACTCACCTGGACTTGAACATCTCTTCGGCAGTCAAGTAACATTAGACTAAAGCGACCAACTGTTCGGCGTCTTTGGGGTCACTCTGGCTCACCCACTTCTGGATGGTGTGGGGGAGACCCCTCAGGAACCGGTCTATAACGACTCTTTCGACAACTGCAGCGATGGATCATACCTCAGGCTGGAGCCACTTCCTTGCAGAGTGTATAAAGTTATAGAGTTGAGAGCGGGGTGTCTTCTCTAAATCATAACGCCAGGAATGGAACCGTTGGGCCCGAACCGCGAGGGGGGCCCGAACCGCGAGGGTGACCCATAGCCGTGCCATAATCTCCGCCTTCAGGGTGTCATAGTCTTTAGCTTGCTCTGGCTCTAAGTCATAATAGGCTTGTTGTGAGTCACCCACCAGGAAGGGAGCAATTATTCCCACCCACTCCTCAGCTGGCCACCCTTTACGTACTGTGGTGCGCTCGAAGATTGACAGGTACGCCTCAACGTCATCGTCCATCGTCATTTTCTGAATGAGGTACGTTTTTACCTGGTGAGCGACCTGCGGGGCCTCTCTAGGCTGGGCGGTAATTTTCTCTCCCAACGCTCGGAGCTCCTGGTTTAGGTGAAGTTGCGCCTCGTTTTGCTCTTCTTTTCGCGTCTGATGTAGGGACAGCGCCATCTGCTGTACTAACGCCGCCGTACTTTCAGTTTGTGACTTTGAGCCTCATGCAGTAAGCCCCGATAAAATCTCTTCGGCAAGGGTTGCGGATAGGGTTTTTTTGGGCGATTTGCCCTCGCGGTATTCAGTAAGGGCCGAATCCATGCCGATCCCTGCCGAATCACTGCAAAAGCAAAACTGCCGATGAGCCTGTGCCGATACAGCCTGGCTCCCGATAAGCCTTCCGATAGGCCTTGTCTGCCGATAGATGTTTGCAGCAGAGAGATACAAGCCGCTCTCTCAGCGCAAACATCGGCAAAAAATAAAGTATTTATAAACAACTTTTACTCATAGTGTACATGTGCAGGGGGTCTCCGGAGCTGAACCGCATTGGTTTCAGGTCCGGGGACCCCCTCCTTCCCGAGATACAGGCCCCATTATGAGGTGCCGGTATCCCTCTGCATTAAAAGGTCCCGATCACGTGACCGCGGAATGTAAACAAAGCAGAGGGATACCGGCACCCTCTAAAGGGGCCTGTATCTCGGATAGCAGGGGGTCCCCGGACATAAAACCAAAGCGGTTCAGCTCCGGAGACCCTCTGCACATCTACACTATGACCAAAATACATATAAAAATAAACACTCGTTCCTTACCTTTGCGGCTATGTGCTACGGTAACGAAGCAGCATGAATGTATTTTTAATAATAGTGTACTGTGAGCAGGGGGTCCCCTGAGCTGAACCACATTGCTTTGTGGATCAGGGACCCCTGCTTCCCGAGTTATAGGCCCTGGAATGTGTCATCGGGTGGCAGTGTTGCCGCCATCTTTATTGCACCCCATTCGCGCCGTGTCCGCTATAAATATGGCGGCGACACTGGCACCGGTGCCCCAAACCGGGGCCTGTAACTCGGGAAGCAGGGGGTCTCTGAGCCACAAATCAATGCGGTTCAGCTCAGGGGACCTCAATATTATTAAAAATACATAAATGCTTCTTCATTACCATAGCGGATAGCCGCTAAGGCAATGAAGGGGTTTAGGCAGAATAGCATGTTTATTGGGGACATTTGCCCCCAATAAACATAGCAATAAACAACATACACCCACTGTGTATTTGAAATACATAAACAGCAATAAATACATTAAATACAAATAGTACTCACCACCCATGTCCGGCTGCCACGATGAAGGCCATCCTCCTCTTCAATCTGCCCATGGCCCCCTCCGCTGCTGCAAAACAGACACAAGAATGAAAACATCCAAAGTAATGTCCCCTAACCCCATAATCACCATAGCAGTTATTAACCGCTACAGTCATTAAGGGGTTAACCCACCCTCACCCACCACTCGGGATGCCTACATACCCTCCCACACTGACCCCCCACCCCTTGAGGCCTAACCATCCTCACCCACTACCCACAAGGGAGGCCTACCCACATACCATTGGGGAACCCCCCCCACCCCCAGTACCCACAATAAAAACAATACACAGACCCACAATAAACATCATTGTATTTATTAAATACATTACCCACCCCCTGTGCCCCCCCATAAATACAAGATTTATCCTTTTACATACAGGGTTCATAACGCAGCCCCACGCGAGTCCCCGGTGGGCTGGCGGGGCACCTGACAGACTTACAGGGTACCAGTAGCCCTTTTCAAACAGGTTCTGGAGGCCTGCTGGTGGGTCCCGCTAAGCGCCATGGCCCCCAGGTGGTCTCCTTGGGTTCACCGTGGGCCACACTTGGGTCCCCACGGTAGGCCCAAGGATGTCTGGGAGCCCCGGACAAAGACCCACAGGTGTCTGCGTGGCCTCGAGTGGTTCCCACGGGGGTCTGGGAAACTCACGAGTGCTCACTACGGGTCCACGGTGCCCCCACAGAAGTGGGACCACCGCTTCATCCCCGCACCTATGGGTCGGCGGTGCCCCCACAGATGTGAGGCCACCGCTTCATCCCCGCAGACTACGGGTCCGCGGTGCCCCCACAGATGTGAGGCCACCGCTTCATCTCTGCATGTGTCACCCGTGGAACCACCAGCCTGATACCCATGAGATACCCGAGGAGACCCGCAGGTGGTCTCCAGAGGTCCCACGCAGAACCATGGAACAAACCCTGAATGTAAAACAAATAAACCTGGCCTATACATTCAATACATACACCCCGCCCCCCCCCCAACACCTACAGTACAATAATGTGCAAAATAACTATTATATAGATAGGGATAATAAATTATTTGTCCATTATTAAAAACATTAACTAGCATATTCAAATAAATAAAGTACTACTGACCTCATCAATAAGAAGTCTCCGTCGCCAGCAACATCCTTGTCTTGCCCACAAAATACATAGCCAAAACAAAGCCAATACATTGCAATTACATTCAGATATCAATTAACCCCTTAAACACCTTATCGGATAATAACCGCAAAGGTAATTAAGGGGTTAAGGCACACTGGCCCGATACCCACCCTTCACCCATGAATTTGTACATTGGCTTCATCATGCAAATATATATATATATATATATATATATATATATATATATATATATATATATATATATATATATATATATATATATATATATACACACACACGATGAACCAATATACAAATAAATGTAGAAGGGTTATCAAACATGCTGTACTCAAAATAACAATTCTCCATAAAGACACACTACAATAAAATTAATTTCCTTTAATAATCCTAACTGAACTTATAATCACAATCATCAAATGCCAATCAAATACCTCTAATGCCAATCAACACATTGCATTTACATTGTATATATGATGCATACAATCTATGCAGCATATACATTCTGCAAATGAATGTTAACAATAACATTGCAAGCAAAATACAAATACCTCCAAACAAGTATACTATTTTATCCAATCCAGTAAACATAAATCAATTACCATTCATTAATGACATCCCTAAACAATTTACATTCCATCCCTAACAATTAAACAATTAAAAAATTCAAGCCTTTAACATAATAATTTAGCCTGAGAAAAAATATATGTACCAACAAGAATACAAAATTGAAAACCAAGGCTAACCCTGACCTCAAGAACACCATACAATATCAACAATTACATCTATCTAATTTTAAAATACTTTAAACACACAATAAAGCATAGCAGCATAGAGAAATTAATTTAAAACACATCAAATCAAGCTTTTAAAACAACCTAATTTCTTACCCTGTATGTATATATCTCTCTAGACATACATACATACATACAGTGGCAAGAAATTATATACCACAAAAAAAAATACATGTTAAAAAAGGTTTTAAAAAAATTAACAAGTTAAATAAAATACATTTCTTTAGTTCACTTACCATTACTTGCCCCCACCAACTCCTGTTGAACTGGTTACTTATGTACAAAACCACCAGGCACAGGAACCCATAAAATAAAAAACCATAAATAAATAAACATTAAACTAAAAATCCAAATCAATCCACGGGTCTTCTATTTGTAATCCATCTTCATCTGTATTCTTCTTTCTTCTATCTTCTTCCCGTCTTCGGTCACGCCCTGGTCTTTTTCTTCTGTCGGAGGTCCTTCCTCCTCGGCGGCTGGCTTCAAAATGAGATGACATAGGCTTTTAAAGGCCTATGACGTCACATTTTCGTCATGGTTCCCACAGCCCTGATTGGGCCGTGAAAACCATGTGTTTTGGCCGAGAAAAAAAAATGATGACGTCACTTAAAGGCAATGAAAGCACAGCCAATCAGAATGGCTTTGCTTCAATTGCCTTTAAGATGACGTCATGAAAAGAAACATGGCCGGCCTCACATGGTACGGTAGCCAATCAGAGCGTGGGAAGTCCATCCCTACTCTGATTGGCTCTAGTACCATGTGACAGGCTTTCAATTACATCACATCCGTTCTCCCCCAAGCCTCTGTCACATGGTATACTAGAGCCAATATATATATATATTTGCATGATGAAGCCACTGTACAAATTCATGGGTGAAGGGTGGGTGAAGGGTGGGTATCGGGCCAGTGTGGCTTAACCCCTTAATTACCTTTGCGGTTATTATCCGATAAGGTGTTTAAGGGGTTAATTGATATCTGAATGTAATTGCAATATATTGGCTTTGTTTTGGCTATGTATTTTGTGGGCAAGACAAGGATGTTGCTGGCGACGGAGACTAGTGAGCACTCGTGAGTTCCCCAGACCCCCGCGGGAACCACCCGAGGCCCCGCAGACACCTGTGGGTCTGACCCTGGGCTCCCAGACATCCTTGGGCCTACTGTGGGGACCCAATTGTGGCCCACGGTGAACCCAAGGAGACCACCTGGGGCCATGGTGCTTGGCGGGATCCACCATCAGGCCTCCAGAACAAGTTTGAAAAGGGCTGTTGGTACCCTGTAGGTCTGTCAGGTGCCCCGCCAGGCCCACCGGGGACTCGCGTGGGGCTGCGTTATGAACCCTATATGTAAAAGGATAAATCTTGTATTTATGGGGGGGCACAGGGGGTGGGTAATGTATTTAATAAATATAATGATGTTTATTTTGGGTCTGTGTATTGTTTTTATTGTGGGTACTGGGGGTGGGGGGGGGGGTTCCCCAATGGTATGTGGGTAGGCCTCCCTTGTGGGTAGTGGGTGAGGGTGGTTAGGCCTCACGGGGTGGGGGGTTAGTGTGGGAGGGTATGTAGGCGTCCCGAGTGGTGGGTGAGGGTGGGTTAACCGATTAATGACTGTAGCGGTTAATAACCGCTATGGTGATTAAGGGGTTAGGGGACATTACTTTGGATGTTTTCATTCTTGTGTCTGTTTTGCAGCAGCGGAGGGGGCCATGGGCAGGATGAAGGGGAGGATGTCCTTCATCGTGGCAGTCGGACATGGGTGGTGAGTACTATATGTATTTAATGTATTTATTGCTGTTTATGTATTTAAAATGGGCACATTCACTATTATCCCTTTGTGGATAATAGTAATTGTGGCCATTACTATACTGTATGTGTTAAGGGGGAGGGGGTTATTTCTTTATATGTATGTATGTGTTTAGACATTAATTTGGGGGGGCACATAATTGATACTGTAGGCCTGCGGGTAACACCCGAGGGCCCCCGCCGGCCTATAGTATCATTGATGTGCATATATGTGTATGTTAGGGGTTGTTGGGGTTATATATATATATATATATTTATTTATTTATTTATATAGAGATATTTATTTATTTATTTATATTTATTTATTTATTTATTTATTTATTTATTGTGGGGCTGGTGTGTGTGATTATTTTTTATTTTTGTGGGTAGTGGGGGTAGGTGAAGGGGGTATTAGCCCCAACGGTGGTTGTTTAGGGCTTGCGGGGGGTAGCGGGAGGGCTTAACCCCTTCATGACCGTAGCTGTATTAACTGCTACGGTCGTGAAGGGGTTAAGTGCACCCGCAACCCCTCCGCAAGCCCAAAACAAACAACAAGGGCCAAATACCCCCTTCACCCACCCCCGCTACCCACAATAAACCTGGCACGGTGGGTTAACCCCTTCATTGCATTAGCGGTTAGTCGCTAAGGTAATGAAGTGGGCTGTACATGCATTTTTCCTGCCTCGGATGCATGCCGGGGGGGTCCGGTGCGGGTATCAGCTTCGGAGACCCCCGGCATCAGTCTCAGGCAGGAAAAAGGGCTGATTTTTTCTAAGTGTCGCCCTTGCCGATGCTTCTCCTCCACCAAGTTGCCAACTTTAGTTGGCGGGCTGGATTCCCGATAAACTCTCCATTTTGGAGTGCTGATCAGCACCGAAGAGCTGATCGGGGCTACCTGAATTCAGCCGGGTTCAAAAAGTGCCGATAAGTGGCTTATCGGCAGCCGGATGCCGATAATTTTTTATCGGGAAGAAAAATTGCCGATAATTCCCACTTATCGGTGCTTACTGAATCGGGAGGGCAAAAAATGGCGAAAAAATGCTGAAAAAGCCTTATCAGCGCTTACTGCATGAGGCCCTTTGTCATCTGTAGTAAACTCTCATTATAGGATTTTGACATCTCCTCTTGGGTCTTTGCCAGTTGCTGCAAACCCTGCATTAAAATTGCAAAATTTTCTGTTTGTTTGTACTGAAGCGAGGTCAGAAATTTCTCCATTTTTCCCTTTAACTGCCTTGTGGACTGCCCGCTTTAAACTCCCCCAATTGTGACATCTCAGTCACACAACTGTCCCATTCTAGCCCTTAGGTGGCAGTGACAGCATCACAATATATATATATATATATATATATATATATATATACGAAAAAAAGGAGAAATAACCTTGCATCTACTCCTGATAGAATTACAGTCACCATAAGCCAGTATATAATAGCAAAATTGTTAAATGTGGCGGTGCTCACGGGTCAATAGTAGTATTTTGACCAAAGAAAAAAGAAACCCGCTTATGAGCACTCAGGTATACCATATGAAAAAATAACAATTTATTAATTGACACAATGAGAAATAGTTTAACAGTTCAAAAATTTTAAAAACAAATTAGGCTAGGACCTCTGACACGGATGCTACCCAATAGAAACACTGTAGCACTACATAGGGATAAGCTAACAATGTGAACCCTATTGTCTATAATGCACAGGAATACAAAGAACACTTGACTTAGCAATAAACTCTCTAACAGGCTATTGAGATTCCAGAGAAATGAAACATGTGTTGGATAACTTGTGTCTCCATAGACATAGAGTGATTAACCTCATTAAGTATTATAATGCCTCTTGAAGGCAGATACGTTGTATCAAAACCCACAGTAGTAGAAGTCTCAGGGGGAAATGAATAACCAAACTCTGAGGATCACTCTAACCATAAACAAGCATGTAACATAAAGCTCAACATACTCTCAAGCAAAATGCCGAATAAGCAGCCTGTATATTGCAAGCATGAATGAAAAAATATTTCAGTGTCCAGAAAAATCGATCACTACAGTGTTAGGTAATATAGTTACGTGGATGTAGATTCCAGAGGTCCTGCCTAGCACCCCCACTCCTATGCGTTTCGTCAAGGGACTTAAACTTGGAGTGGTGAGGAGGCTAGGACAAAACACTGTTTAAAAAAGCGTATTTTCGCACCAAAAGGAGCAGGGGAACAGCTGCATTTACTTGTAAACATAATTGCAGAGCAGCACTTCCGCGTGTCACGGTGGCACGCGTACCTAATGTAATGTGCCGAATTGACGCCATATTGAAACCTGCACATGCGCAGTTGCGCCAGTATTCGGGGAATGAATCAGTGATAAAAATCAGCATTTAGTTGAGTTATAATGCTATACCATAATAATAACGTGCATGTGGATAGCATAACACAAAGAGGTAATATGGCACAAATACATGTTGTCTGTGACACCTCAAGTGCATCGCAATGAAATTCGCGCATGCGCAATACTGACCCCAGGGAGAAAGCATGTAAACATTAATCTCAATGGCACGAGTAGCTATGCGTAATGCGCATGCGCAGTGACTGCATAGTGCGAGGCAAAATAGTAAAGTAATAGCGTGTAATGAAAAAAAGGGGGGATACTTTATGGAACTGTTACCCACCACTAGGGAGGCAAAACAGAAATGGCGAACAAACACCCACACACGCCTGCCTCAATAATCACATATCGCAATTTATCTCGCGCATGCGCAATGCACACACGGAACATGGAATAAAGAGACAGTAGGTTGGTGATACAGATTAGCACAATATTGTTCTATATATACCAGTATTGGCGCTGATGGCGCCCCCCCATTTAACGCATCCCAAGGCACTTAAATTAAGTGCCGGGGGAGCTGCAGGGCCTCTGTAAACCTAACTTACCGTGGCTCCGGCGGCTTCCTCCCTGCGTCGCCATGGCCACGTGGCGTCAAAATGACGCTGCGAGGTCATGTGATGTCACGTTGCTATGGCAACGTGACGTCATGACGCCGGAGCGCGGGTAAGTGGGGCTTGGAGGTGGCGCGGGAGTGAGGGGACCGCCGGCAGAGGGGCGCAGGGAAAAAAGTTTGCGCCCCCCCTGGGGTAGGGTATGCTTGAAGTCTGTCATGATGGGGACTGTCTGCAGGAACCCTGGAGCCTGCTGTGACTGGAGGCGCTGACACCATGAGAAGAACCTGAAAGATCACCAAAAGCCTCTCCTGTTTCCCCTTACCATCGCGGAAGCTCATCTCTCTTGGACCCTCACAGGTAACAGGCACCACAACACCTGTAGCTTTAGCAAAATCTCCCAGAGGGGGGGGGGAGCAGTGCTACAAATGGAGGCGCTACTGAGATGCAGAACAGGACAGGCTTTCAGGACATTGCAGCAGTGCAGCACAGAAGAGGCTGGTGCCGGGCTCCTGATTCTTCACCAGGGACCCTGCGCACCCATGTCGAGTTAAGGAAGGGGGGAACCTCTCTCTGAGGCTACACCAGGGAGGGGGTTACCCAGATCCTTACTAGAGAAAAGACAATGTTGGGGCGTGGATACCCTTCATAAGAAGAAAAAGAAACAGTTTGGGCGTACCCTGTGGGAAATAGTCCTGGGACCGTGAACCCTTCATCTAAATCTAGACCAGTGGTTGGGGCATACCCTGTGGGAAATTGTCCAGGGAACGTGTACCCTACCAGCTGCTAAAAAGAAAAATACTAAGGACAGGGCCCTTTCAGTTGTTTCTGGGGACCCTGGGTACCTGAAAGAAAATGTGCTTCTGGAGCTTACCTTGTGGGTAATTATCCAGGGAAAGTGTACCCTTCATCTTGCTCAAAATAAGGACGGGTCCTTTCAGTTGGTGCTGGGGACCCTGTGTTCCTTCTCTTTCTATGGACCGTGCAGTGTTCTCAAAATGGCGTTCCTGCCAGAAATACAGGACTGCATGGGCTTGCAAAGCAAGATGCAAGCTTTTTCTGCAAAGTTAGTGCAAGCTATTCGGCGCCAACTTCGTCGCTACTCTGGCTGAGCCAGAGCTTTGACTGGCTCAGCCGGAGCCAAGTAACTCCTTGATCTGCCATGTCCTGCCCTATATTCCACCTAGGGGAGGGGGCACCAACTAAGACCCAATTGGAGACCACCTCTGTCATGGGAGGAGTCGACCGCACCCTGCCTTACTTCAGTTCCACGGAGCCGAGCAAGAGGAAGGAGCTACCTTGCCTTATTGCTATCTACTACGACTACCTCAGAATACTCCAGAAATATGTCTGCTTTGGAGTTGGCTAACTATTACCTACCAGAAGGCTACCTGGTAATCATTATCCGTGGCCAACGCCACATGCGCTCTGTCTGCCCAAATTGCAGGCTCCCTGGGGCGACGCCAGTCCCACAGCGAGGTGCCAGCACTATGGAGCCTTGTTCATGTAACCTGCCAGCCCTGTGCCAACCCACGCCACTTTCCAGCCAATCGACCAGGCCTCCCCGCCAGCCAGTGTGGCCCCTGCGTTTTTTCCTTCTGCGGTACCTATGCCAGTCTACGACCGGGCCCGCATATTTCTTTGTGTGGCCTATCCGGATATCTACCACGCGGATGACATCATGGGGCCGTGTGCTCAGAACAGCGTGCCCGGATGCCCAAGTGGTCCTGTGCCAGATACGACACCCATGGTGATGTGCCTGTCGGTTCCAGGACCGGAACCAGTGCCTGCACCTGACCTGGAGGGTGAGTTGACTGCCCCAGGGGTGTTGGGTGCACTTCCCCTGGCGGCGCAGGAGCGGGCAAGCTCTATGCCAATGGCTGCCAGGGAATGCGAGGTGCCCTGAAACTGCAGCCCGGTGGAGGTGTCCTTATCCAGCCCCGAAGAAGAAGTGGCCAGCCTTCCGAGAGCTGAGGAGAGAAGATCATCACCTACCTGCAGTCCAGATCCAGAGGAGTCCATCCAGAAGGCCATTGTGCATCCGGAGGCACCTCACGCCCGAGGGAGACGCCGAGCTGTGAAGGACAAGCCTGCGGTGGATCTGGTGGAGCCAGAGGACGTCCCTTACCTTCGGATGAGTGAGGCTCCAACATCTTACTTCCACCAGGATCCTGCTGCGTCCTATCTGGATGAGGAGCCGTGCCGTGGGGTGATGCGCTGGGGTGATGCGCTGCCGGACATAACATTATCCGCGCCGCCAGACAGGTGCCTGCATGGAGATCTCACGAGATTGGCCCGCCCCGATGACGTCAGCAAGATGGTGACCGCTCAAGCTGTGGAACCTCCACTGAGACCTTCAAGAGTGAGTAATGGACAGTTCGCTACAGCCCTTGCCCCAACAAGACCTTGCTCAGAGGAATGGGTCGTCGGACCCCTGATACCACCACACTACCCCTCCCTAAGGGCTGGGGTAAAATTGCACCCAAAGGACTGGTCATGGTCAATGTTAGGACTTGTTCACCGGCCCCAGCTGCCGATAACCCTTCCTAGGCCACTATGTCTGCCCCGATACTGCCACCTTGGGGTAAGGTTAAGCCCACATCAGAGGGACTTGTCCGGCCACTTCTAGGCCTCAGCCACCAGCCTGTACCCCCAAGGCCTTCCCTGTGCGGACAGTATCCAGGCTCCTGTTGCCCCTGCTGATTCCGTTTTTGTATTATCCCATTTTCCCAGTTATGATCTGTCCCCTGGTTTGTCAACTGATTTAAGGGACTTGGATTTTGGAGGAAGGGGTTGTTGGACTGAGAATGAGGACTCAGAGGTGGAGATACCTTATACAAGCAGGATACCTGTAGTTAAGTCCCCTGGGTCATTTAGATCCTTCAGAGAGTCTTCTCTATCTCAACTGTCCTCAACGTCTGGAGTTTCCTCTCAGATGGCCAGGTCCGGGGAACCCCTTAAGTTGTGAGACCCTATGTTCCAAGGATACTCTGCCAGTATGAATAGGACCCGGTTCCTTCTGGAAGATGGTTCTATAGTAGATCTTTGGTGGGAGGAGGGTCAGTTTTCCCCGGAGGACACAGCTGAAGCCATACGTAAAAGGGTACACGATATTAAGCGAGGGGTCATAACACCTAAGGGACCAGCTATTCTCTATCAGGAGATGGAGTGTAGAGAACCTCAATTTTGGGTTCTGCCAGGCCTAGGCACTGGCTGCAAATTATTAAAGTTTAGCCAAGCTGACGGGGCCATAATATGTAGATACCGTCAGTCTCACGGGTGCGAATTCCCGTATGTACCTAAACCAATCATGGAAGAAATTGAGAACAACAGGCATGATTGGCTAAAACAGGCTGTCTTAGAGTATCTGTGGGCTAAAACTTCTGAAAAGATATTCATAACAGAGTCCAAAGTCTGTTCCATTATGGATGAGTGGCTAGTAGGACGGAGCATTTACAAAGATAGGGTGGAAGTCAGACAGAGGCATGGTTCGCCTAGAGTGTGTTTCACCTGGACCAAGATGTTTGATGAGCGGGTGGTAAAGAAACCCGATCCCAAGTAGTACAAGTAGGGATTCTATCATTCTTCCCGTTGGAAGAATTGTTTATGTTGTCATCGCTGTAATTAGTGGATGATAGGGGTAGTGATGTCTGTATACTCTGTATTGGTTATGTCATGACTACCGATGTAATCTGTTATTTGCTGTGCTCCGTTTTCTTCCATGAGGATATCCTGTTGTAATCTGTTATTGTATTGCAGGCTCCAGGTTACTGGGTGGTGCCCCAAATTTGATCCCAGTGAGGTCATGGAAATTTCACCTAAGGGGAGAGTGTAGCCATGGCTGGTCCAGACTATACTTTCTGCTCCGGTCACGTAAGTCCTAGTAGCTACACGCAGTGTCAGGCTATCCTGTGGGTTTACCCCCCTCATGCAACCTCCTTGCATGGTGGGAGTGGAGATGAGGCGTGGTATGCGAGTTAGCCAATATGGCTGAAGCTCAGGTCCCCTCCTCTTTTGCACTGAGGAGGCAATCCAAGTTATAGGAAGTCCAGCTCTCCCATCATGGGGTAGAGAAGTCGAGTTATGGGTCTCTCCCAGCTGGGAGAGAGAAACAGGCCTTCAGCCGCTCCTGGGGCTGATTGCCGCCACCCCCTTCACTCCCCCCCCCCCAAGATCTGAATAGAGCACCAGGCCTCAAGACTGCTAGAAGGCCGGTACCATCCAGAGATATGGTATTACATGCACTGTAATATCAACTGCAGTGGCTGCCTCAGTAAAGAATCGTTTTTATATACCCCTGCCTAAGTAACAGTCTATTGGGTAGGGGTTGGCGAGAAGTCTGTCATTGTGGGGACTGTTTCCAGGAACCCTGGAGCCTGCTGTGACTGGAGGCGCTGACACCATGAGAAGAGCCTGATGGATCACCAAAAGCCTGTCCTGTTTCCCCTTACCAAAACAGAAGCTCACCTCTCCTGGACCCTCACAGGTAACAAGCACCAATACACCTGTAGCAATAGCAAGATCTCCCAGGGGGGGGGGGGGGAAGCAGTGCAACACACAAACACACACACATGCTTACTGATTAAATCTCCGGTTCCATCCCACCCTCCTCGCAGTTCCCCCACTGGAACCCCCCAGCGCCTCACGCATTTAAAGTGTGTGTGTGCTTCACCCGGTATTTTAGAGGCAGACACCAGGGAAGGAAACATTGAAGGAGCCTTTGGAAAGGTAGGATGTGAGCCAGGAGAAGGCTGTGTCACTAAGGCCAATAGGGTGCAGAATGTTGAAGAGAAGTGGGTAATCAACAGTGTAAAAGGCAGCAGAGAGATCCAGGAAATTAGTAGTAGAAATTAGATTTAGCTGTGAGTTGGTCATTGGTGACTTTTGTTAATGCTATCTCGGTGGAGTGTAAAGGATGGGAACCAAATTGCAAAGAGTCAAGGAGGGAGAAGAGAAAGAGAGTCAGGCAGTTTTATACAAGTCACTCAAGGAGCTTGGAGGCAAAGGGGAGAACAGCAATAGCAAGATCTCCCAGTTCTGGCTACTCTGGTAACTATACAAGTTTATTATCTGTTTTATGGGACAAACATCAGCATTTTGAGAAGGCTAGTTGTGATGAGAGGGAGGATTTGGCCCGGGATTAAAGGGGTTACAACCCCATTTGGCCACCCTCTACTCTCATCAGGGAAGCAGGGGGTTAACTGGACTGAGGTCCAGTAATGTGTTTTGCCTTGCTTCAATACCCAAATGTTTATTCCCCTGTGTAAATGTATCATGTCATTCCAGTGTTTCTATCACCTACATGCTGGGATCCATCCGGGAGGGCAAGGGTTAATATTTCTTTAGTGATTATAGCCCTTTGTGTAATTTTCCCGCCTTTTCAGGCACCATTTTGCAGAGTCCCATAGGCCGCCATTAGAGCTCAATGCATTTCAATGGCGGATCTTGCTGTTTTGGACCTGTTTCCCGTGAAGACCAGCAGGTGGCGTCCGAGAGGAGGAGCGGCGGTTTCCCATTGTAAGTCAATGGGCTCATTGACTTCAATGGAGATTCCTCGACGGCGCTTTCCAGGAACGAGTTGGCTGCCGTCCAAGCCGCAAAACAGCAAGGCGGATACAATGTCCTTTAAAAGAGTTAAATCACTTTAGTCAAGTTCAATGATAAGTTGAGTGGGAATCTACAGTTCTAGAGCACCTAGAAATAAAATTATTTTTGCCCCTAGTTCCTAGGCCTCCCCCCACTCGACCACCACCGGGTCCCCGAATCCTGGACCCCCGAGAAGGGTCGTGCCGAGAGAGCGGGTCGCGCCATAGGTTCCAATGGCGGCGGCAGAAACAGCTCAGGATTTCGACTAAGTGTGAAAAGCTGAAAATCATGAGTCCATATCTCTGGTTCCGGAGAGTCCGGAGGGCCAGGGTTTGGGGTACCTGTAGGCACTGCTCCGGCATGGCTGCAGAACCATCCTTGACCCTCTTGGACCAACCCGACGGAGTATGGACCCCCTTGAAAGTTCGGGACCTTTGCCATTGATTCCAATGGGGGAAAAGCTGCGTGGCGGAAAAATGAGTAAGTGTAAATGTTGAAAAGTGTAAGTCCATAGCTCCGGTTCTGGAATGCCCAGAGGGATGGGATTTGGGTGGCATGTAGCCAAGGTTCCGGCTTTAATGCATGCCCCTTCCCAGCCCCCTCAGACCAACTAGACGGAGTGTGGACGAATGTAAAGATTTGTGGATTTTCTCATAGACTTCAATGGCGGCGGTTCCCCATTGAAAGTCTATGGCAGGAAACTCCATTGACTACAATGACGGAGTTGCTGCATTGAAACCCACGGCGGTGGAGCCCGTTGTTTTCAATGGGGATTTAGTGAAACGCTGAGATTTCTTTTTAGCGGAAATTTTTATAATAAAAAATGAAACGGTTTATGTGATATTTGTGTAACTCCGGTTCCCCAGGTCCTAGCGGGCTGAAACTCTGACCATATGGTGTCCCAGTTCCGGCATTAAGGTCTGGAAAGTTTGGACCCACTGCACCTACCAGAACCGGGTATTTTAATATGTGTATGTATTAAAATGTATATGTGGTTTGGGTCTGTTCTGGAAACTGCAGACTCCGTCTGTTATGCTAATAGGCAGGAAGAACATCCTGCAAAGAATTAACATAGCCTGGTGATCAAAAGTGAACTGCCCTATTGTTTATACTGGGGCCAAGAACAAAGAGGCTGAGTGTTTTTAAGTGTGATACTTCACACTTACCCTGGAAGCCAAAATCTGCTTCACAGAGCTTCAAAGGGATTTTTGCTAGACAGCTCGGCGCCTTAAGTGTAAGAGTGCATTGCGCAGGTTTTGCATCTTGGGTCCTGGCATGGTTTCGTCCCGCATTCAGTTGTACTGCTTAATACTTTACTCCTCACCATAATATTCTTGAGATTATGAGGTTGTCTGTATGATAATAAGGGTGCTTCAGGGATGACCTGTTGCAGTCTTGTATCTTCCTGGAGAATCGGTTGTAGTCCCCTGGCGATCTTGTGTAGGGCTCA
The DNA here is from genome assembly GCF_040206685.1 of Ascaphus truei. Lineage (NCBI taxonomy): Eukaryota > Metazoa > Chordata > Amphibia > Anura > Ascaphidae > Ascaphus > Ascaphus truei. The sequence goes on along the minus strand of NC_134483.1, from coordinate 195,078,558 downwards.
TAGGTGTGGGTTATATGTGACCACCAAAGGTACCCTGACGCTTGTCTCCTTCTGTTTGTATTCAAGGAGATCACTTCTTGGTATTCTGGTGGCTTTGTGAATTTGTTGGTCCAGAATTCTGTGGTTATATCCACAGTTTATAAAATCTGATCTCAAGTCTTTAATCCGCTGGTCTCTGTCTGCTGTGTCAGAGCATATCCGGTTGTAGCGTATGGCTTGACTGTAGATGGTTGCATGTTTGGTGTGTGTCGGGTGGAAGCTGTTGTCCCTCAAATAGCTGGCTCTGTCTGTCGGTTTGCGGTATACAGAAGTCTGTAGTTGGTTGTTCTTTATAGTAATGGTGGTGTCTAGGAAATGTACTTCATCCGGGGAATGGGTGAGTTTGAGGTTGATGGTCGGGTGGAACGTATTGAAGTTGTCATAGAACTATACGAGGTCCTGTTCGCCAGAGGTCCAAATCAGGAGGATGTCATCGATGTAGCGAAGGTATGTAAGGGGTTTCAAGTGACAGGTGGAAAGAAAGTCACTTTCCAGTTGTGCGTAGAACAGATTGGCATACTGTGGCGCCATCTGAGTACCCATAGCGGTCCCGGTTGTCTGGAGTTATGTGTCATTTCCAAATGTGAAGTAGTTATGGGTCAGTATAAATTCGATGCATTTAGTCACTGTCTCTGTGAGTGGCTCCTGCGGTCCCAGAAAGTATCTGCAGGCTGAAATCCCATCCTCGTGGGGGATGTTTGTATAAAGTGACTCTACATCCATAGTTGCTAGTAGTGTTCCTTTTGGGAGGGGGCCAATGGCATTCAGTTTGTTTAGAAGGTCGGTGGTATCCTGGATATAGCTGGGTGTGTTCCTGACAAGTGGTTTTAGAATGCCCTCCACCCAGCCAGAAATATTCTCGGTAAGTGTGCCAGATCCAGAGATAATAGGGCGACCAGGGTTACCCTCTTTGTGAATTTTAGGGAGCATGTACAATGTGCCAGGATTTGGGTTAGCTGGTATCAGGTCCAGAATTTGTTCTCTTGTGCGGATTGGGAGTGTTTTAATGATCCTGTTGAGTTCTCTCATGTATTTTTTAGTTGGATACCTCTACATATATATATATATATATATATATATAGTGATGCCCACACCACATTGCAGTCTCTTTTATCCCAAATAAGGCCGGAAACACTGTATTTCTATTTACGTGGGGTTTATTTACAGGGGTTAAGTAAAGTACTAGTAGGCCCACCGTCCCTTTAAGAAAACCAAACAAAAATCAAAAGCATAGATAAATACCTATCCCTGTCAGGGAACTAACTGACTTCTTTAGGCCCTTACTACTAGGGCCGTCAGCTAAGCCGGTTGTCAGCCTTAAAACATATACATTCCATACAAAGTATCTGCAGAATAATTAAACGTTTGCCTTATCTGTTTAGTCCAGGGTTTGGAACAGACGTCTTCTGCTTCAGCACGGCCCCTGTCGTCCGTTCTTCTCTTTGGAACTCGGCCCCTACGTTGAGCCCAGAGAAACCCCTTTGTAGGTCCTCTGTACCAGATTCTTTAACCAGCTTCCATTAGTTGGGGAACCCCTCTGTCTCCCCCCTTCTCTGGGGAAAAGTCTCTCACTCTGTGAAACTCAGCACAGCTCTCTCTCACTCTGTGGCAGCATGGCATCACTCTGTGTTTGCCTTAAACACTTCCTTATTCACTGAGGGAGTCCATCCTGATTAATTATCCAGCAGGTAAACAGCCATTCCAGAGAGGATGAGCTGGAAGCACACCTACTGCACTGTTCCAGCAGCTAGAGATACCGGATAGTATCACATATCCCTCCCCCCAGCGAAATATTGTTCTGTGAAGCGGCCAGTGCAGTTCATGGAAATGCACCTCCAACTTCTTCCTCTTGTGCTTATATTCTCCTTTGTACCCTTGTTTCCCTGGCATCCAGATGCTTGGGCATGGCCAATGCCTTTTCCTGTAGTGGAGACACTTGTGCATTCCTGTTCCACAGAGCCTCACTCTGTTTTAACCCTACGGCCCTCTTTTCAACAAACTCACTCTCATGGGTCTTCTTCATATAAGGAACCTCCTGCTGGGCAGCAATAGAGTCCAACGTAGCACCCTGTTCAGTCTTCAGAACCTCGGGCTCCTTGCATAGATCAAGCTTTTGTTTTGCTGCCATCTTGCGGTCAGCCCGCTCAGACTCTAAGTCCTTTCTCAAGTCTTGAAGCTGTCCTGCACTTTTTTCCACTCAGTGATTCCACATCCCTCGGCTAATTCAGCGCAAGTCTTAGACCTGTTTCCCTTTTTTCATGTCTGGCCTGCAGCTGGTGGTACTCCTCCCGGACCTTGACCAGCTCCCACTGCAGCTTGGTCCTCTCATTGGCCGTTTGGTCCAGCAGCTTGTGGGCATTGGCCATCTCGCTCTCATAGCGCAGGTCAACCACTTGACAGAAGAACAACTCCTCACTCTCTTCCTTTTGGAGAGCTGTATCTTGAGCTCAGACACCTGCGTCTGCAGTTCTGCAATTGGATCCCAAAAGACTCCTCTCAGGGCCTTCATCTCTTCCCAGTGCTTGCTCTGGGTTTGCGTTAGCGCATCCTTTAGATTTTGGATCTCTACAGTTTTTCCCGCTAGGATCGCTGCTGCTTCTGTTTTCCACGCCTCTTTCTCCTGGATGTACTGGCTTTTGGGGATGGAGCAACCTCTCTATTTCTCCAGCTCTTTCTCCAGCTTGAGGTTGTCCTCCTTCAGAGTTGTGAGTTGCTGGGACGTGAGTTCAGTTATCTGCTTTAGCTCTAGACTTTTCTGCAAGTTTAATTCTGTAACCCTTTTATCCAACTTCAACTTTTCAGACTCCAAGGTTTTGAAGTTCTTTGTTTTTTCGTATTCTGCTTCCAGTGATGCTAGGGTAAGGCTCAGGGTGGCCTACCACTACTCATGCTGCTTGGTGGGGACCCACTGGGTACTCAGTCACTCCTTTAGTACTTGCTGCTTTACTTTACCCAGCTCTGTTTTTAACGTGTAGGCCTCTTGCTGAAAGTTCTAGCTTGGTGATGAGGTGTTGAACGTCTTGTTGGGACACTTCGTAGAACCGTTTCCAGTCAACACTCTTTTTGTCTGACTCACTTGGCTTTCTGCTTATGGCGGTATCGGTAGCCATTGTCATGCCAAGGCTAGTTGTCACTCCTGTGACGATTGCGCCAAGTGCTCTATGTTCTAGTTCATCTCTGGTCTTTTCTGACCCCACGGGGTAAACTTTTCCTGCAGCTTCTGTTGCACACGGAGGCATACCTTTACGTGGGGCCACATAGGAGTCCTGGGTCCGTTTACCATTCTCGAACAGGTAAATCCCATGGCTTACCGCCTGCAACTACCTCAGTCTATGAGAATACCGGCAGTCTTCCACGTCTCATTGTTAAAACCTGTTTTTCGAAGTTCTCAGTTTCCTGACACCTCACTCAAACCTCCACCTGTCTTTGTACAAGGTAAAGAAGAATTTGAAATTCAATCCATAATCGATTCCAGATACTCCAGAGGAGTTGTCCAATTCCTTGTACACTGGAAAGGTTTTGGACCAGAGGAACGCTCATGGATACCTCTTCATCAGATTCACGCTCCCGGCTTGTTGAGGCAGTTCCACACCAGGTTTCCGCACAAGCCTTATGGGAATCGTCCGAGGCCGATCCTCAAGGGAGGGGGGGGGTACTGTAAGGGATCGGGGAACACATCCTTTGCGACGTGTTCACTCCTTACCTGTCTCCGCACAGACCTCCACTCTGTTACCAGCACGTGCCGCACCCCCGCTCTGCTTACAGAGTGCGCACGCGCAGCTCTTCTATGCTGCCACAGAGCTTAGCTCCACCCCCTCTGACGCACCACGCTTCTCTCGCACACAGAGTCGAGGGTAAGCCAGGGTTGATGTCCAGAGGGGGTTCAGTAGTCAAGCTGGATCGGTACACGTAGAATCCAAAAATGGCAAGAGAAAGCGAAACAGGAGCAAGGCACAACAGACGCAGGAGTAAAAGGCTGCAACTAGTTATACAAAAACTTAAAGTGAGAGCAGGGTATATAACAGGAACAGGAACCAAGGAGGCGGAGCGGAGGCGCGGAGGCTAGGATAGGCTGCAGGAGACAAGTGGGCATTAGGAGATATTGCCACGCAGCTGGGAAGCGGTGCATGGTGTCACGAGAGTGTGCTGAGATTGCGGAGCTAAGCTGCATGGCAGCTTAGAAGAGCTGCGCATGGGCGCACACTCTGTAAGCAGAGTGGGGGTGCGCCCACTCGCTGGTGCCAGAGCAGAGGTCTGTGCAGAGACAGGTAAGAAGGGAAGACTTTGCAAAGGACGTGTTCCCCTGACTCCTTACATGAGAATTTGGGAAGACGATACCATCTGGTCCCATGCGGGGCTCGGTGCAGACTTTGGTCATTTGGTGGTGCTACATTGATGACATTTTAATTATATTGAAGGGGCGTGAGGCTGCGCTACAACAATTTATAAGTTATATGAACAACAACGAGAGGAATTTAAAATGTACCTACCAATCCAGCACTGAGTCAATTGACTTTCTGGATCTTACGATTCATGTGGAAGAATGTGCATTGAAGAGAAAGGCCTTCTTCAAACCAGTTGATACAAATAATTTTATTCTCAAGACAAGCTGCCATCACCCGAATTGGGTGGACAATGTTCCATATGGCCAGTTTAGGAGACAAAAAGGAATGGTATGGACAATTCTGAATTCGAACGACAGTCAGATTTAAAAAAAGAGAGATTTTTAGATCGAGACTATAAACAAGATAAAATGGAGGAGGCTCTAAATAAAACAACTAATAGAGAGAAAGGATTTATTACAAATTAAACCAAACTGTAATACAGAAAACAGCAAAAAGAGTTTAGAATGGTCATTTATAACCAATTATAATAAAGATGCTATGAAAGTGCGACACATAGTGAGGAAACATTGGCACCTTGTTAAAAATGATCCAGTTTTAAAATGTTTTAAAATGTTTTAAAATTTTCCTGACATGCCAGGAACCTGAAAAATAAACTGGCATCAAGTGCACTAGTAAACAATGACACTAGAATGAAAATTGGCTAAATCCCATACAAGGTTTTTCCGGTGGTTCTCCTTTTAGGCTTCTAAATATATGTCCGCCGAAAAAAGACAATTTAAATCAAACACCACAGGTGAAACTTTTGAAATCGATAGTTACATAGTTACATAGTTACATACAGTAGTAGATGAGGTTGAAAAAAGACGTACGTCCATCAAGTTCAACCTATGCTAAATTTAGACAACAGATACTTTATCCTATATCTATACTTATTGATCCAGAGGAAGGCAAACAAAAATCCCAGAGTAATATCATCCAATGTATCTCATAAGGGGAAAAATAAATTCCTTCCTGTCCAACATTTTTTTGAACAAATCTATTGTATCTGCCATCACAGTCTCCATGGGTAATGAATTCCACATTTTAACTGCCCTTACTGTAAAGAACCCTTTCCTTTGTTGCTGGTGAAATCTCCTTTCCTCCAACCTTAAGGGATGGCCCCGAGTCCTTAGTACTGCCCTTGGGATGGATAGTTCTATCTAATATGGGTATTCATATTACAGTACGTGTCTTACAAACTAGGTTATATATGTGTTGAAGTGCCCTTGTGACCTCAAATACATAAGTAAAACACCCAAACCACTAAAAGTGAGGCTATTGGATCATATAGGCAATATAAAGAGAAAGGTAGCAACACATAGTGTATCCAGACATTTTGATTTATGCTACCAAGCAGACGCTACTGGCTTGAAGTACAAAGGAATAGAGCATGTTAAGAGACATTTGAGAGGGGGCAATAGGGACACAGATTTAACTAAAAGAGGCATTTTGGATACACAAATTAAAAACATTGATCCCTTTCGAACTAAATGCAGATATAGACCTGGGAGTGTTCCTGATCTAATATAAGTTACGCTTGTATCTATCTGTGTGTGATCACTGTCTCACTAGGCCTCTTTTCCATTGCTGACTATTACATGACCAGATCCTGCATTGCACCATATTTGTCAAGCCCTTTATGTATACACTAGTTGTGAATATTGGATCTCTATTCCAACTTGCTTTTCTAGTCCTGTTATATACTATTTTAATTCTTGCGTGAGCTACAGTATTTTGTATTATGACTTTTAAGATTTCTCTAAAGACTTTGTTATAAGCATTTTTTTAGCCTGATTGTTTAAATATTTTTTATATATTTTTTAGTATAATAATAAAATATTTTTAATTATCCTTTTTAAGTAGTGCAATGACAGGTTGCGTCATATATGACTGATTTTAGGTGTATGCTGGTGTTATGTAATGACTATTGTTGCTTTAAGAAACTATATTATTAACTCACACTTGACATTTTGTACCTTCCATGTCATTCGTCTGAACACTTACAGTATGCTGGAACAACATTGAACTTAGCCACAAGAAGACAGAAAGTATAAGCAATACAAAATAGTTTAATAGATATTCTTGATCGAATGGATGAGTCCTTTAACGTATTAAACACTGTCTTTGTTTTTTATATAAATGTAATGTTGTAAATTATTTCTATGAACCTTTAATACTATTTATTGAAAATGTTTGATCGTAAATATTATGATGGGAGCTCTATATTGCTTATTCTTACAATTTTGTGATTATTATAAGCAGGGTGTCTTCATTATCTGTATGATGTATTTATTATTGGCTTTTTTAATGTATATATCTATTGGATTTAGTTGTATTTGTTAGGGATGTGAGGGTTTGTCATTTGAGAACTGGAGCGGGTATCAAGATTATAGTAGCATCAAGCATTGGCTGATGCTGCCAGTGCCTAACAATTATTAAACATACTGACAGGTGTTACTGTTACCGCTCCGGACCAATGAGGAACTACTCACTACTTTATTAGGGTTGCTAGGGTATTAGGATTCCTGACAAAGCTTGTTCTATCATGCGAAACACGTAGAATCCAGGAGGAGAGTGGAAGGAGTGAGACCGAGTGAGAGGGAACCCTGTAAAGTGCAGCTACTGTTTCCAGGCGGCCATGATAGGAAACAGCACCCGCAGACATCGGCGTTCATCTGCGTGCATCCAGTCTATACGAGCGGGGTGGTGAGATCGACGTCGCTCTGTGATTTATTCTATGTGCCCTTTGTATAGCACTAATTGTAAGTGCACATTTTATAGGGTTTTTTTTAACTGTTACTTCATTAAATTGTGTTCAGATAGGCTGTGCTATGGTGTTCTCTGTCTTCTACCTTAGCATACCCACACAGCATCCTACCTAAGACGTCATCATACACAGCATTGGATCCTGTTCTACACACTCGAGTGTTGAGTGTTACATGCTTTATTTACTCATATTTATGTTAGTATAATGGTTGAGGATTAACAGTCCATCTGCGATTTTGATCAGCAATACTACTATATATATATATATAATATAGTATTGCTGATGTAAATCGCAGATAGACTGTTAATCCTCAACCATTATAAATATAAATATATATATATATATCTTTTTCTCTCACTGATTTTATGCATACTACTTATCCCGCAAAAGACACAAAATCCACGGGGAGCATGGGGAGGAAACAAAAATAAATTTAAGTGCAGCAAAAAATGGCAACGTGGAAAAAGCCTTCAATTGACTTGGCTCTAATGAATTAACTACTTACAAGATGTAAGAGTCAAATAGGCAGGGTTGGCTCAAACGGTCAGAGGTAAGTGGATGATGCAGCTGTCATCAAAGTGGATCAGGTCCTCAGGATAACGTACCCCAATGTTGAGAGAAAAACTGGCATAGCACAGATCACTCGAGATAAAAAAGCTTTATAACAATAAAATATTATACTCACATTCTAACAATTAAAAACGGGCATATCACACTGCATTAGTGTAGGAAGACTTTAGCCAGCTGGTTCACCGCCCCGCAACGTTCCCCCACTCCTCCGCCTCATCCTCCGGTCAGCTGTTACACTGCTCCGACTGGCGTGTGACGTCACTTCCGGTTTCGTCGCTCAGTGAGGGCTGGATCTTCCTGCAACTTCTCTGCTGTATGCTCCGCTCTGGATAAGACTCCCACTCTACGCGTTTCGAAAGCAACTGCTTTCTTCCTCCTGAGGAAGAAAGCAGTCGCTTTCGAAACGCCTAGAGTGGGAGTCCTATCCAAAGTGGAGCATACAGCAGAGGAGTTGCAGGAGTACCTTAGCATACCCACACAGGTGATTAATTGTTAGAATGTGAGTATAATATTTTATTGTTATAAAGCTATTTTATCTCGAGTGATCTGTGCTATGCCAGTTTTTCTCTCAACATTGGGGTACGTGATCCTGAGGACCTGATCCACTTTGATGACAACTTTATCATCCACTTACCTCTGACCGTTTGAGCCAACCCTGCCTATTTGACTCTTACATCTTGTAAGTAGTTAATTCATTAGAGCCAAGTCATTTGAAGGCTTTTTCCACGTTGCCATTTTTTGCTGCACTTAAATTTATTTTTGTTTCCTCCCCATGCTCCCCGTGGATTTTGTGTGTTTTGCTGTTACTGTGGGGGAAGAGTGAAGACTACCCCTTCCAGTGGGTTCCAGAGCAGGGGGTGAAACTGTATTTACTTTGCGCTTGTGTTCACTTTACCACTACACATACTACTTATCCCGCTCCATCATCCCATTCGACAACTATGGCTAATAGTGCATTTGCCCATTAAAAATAAAAACAGCCAGCATAAAGTAAATTAAAGTTCTATTTACTCCTGCCAGGATGAAGACCATCATCGTCTTCCTCCTCATACCCGTTCTCCGTTGGCAGCAACATTACATTAGAATAACAAACTACTGGCGACTAACCCCTTAATAAACTTAGCAGTTAGTAACCGCTAAAGTAATTAAGGGTTCAAACCCATTCCCTGCTAACCACCGGGGCAGTCTTACCACCCTCCCCAGGGATACTACCCCCACCCCACTCACTACCCATTGATTGGCACAGTGGAAATCCATGCCCCCAATATGGGCATTGTTTGCAACACTGAAAATAAATGGGCAATCTAAAAAAAAAAGGCACAAAATAAAACACTACATTAAAATCAAACAAGCATTTGCCAATAAGTCTATTGAGTGACACAGTGGTACATGTGACATGGGCATGGTTTGCCACTATGGCAGTCAATGGGCAAATAAAAAAAAAACACAAAACAATTGCATAAAAACAAGCCCCAAAAATACAAACAATTAAATTAAAACAAGCCCTAAGAATACAAAACAATTAAATAAAAACAAGCACCAAAAATACCAAACATAACAATTAAATTAAAAAAAACATTTGCCAAAAAATGCATTGTTTGTCCCTGTGCTTATCTATAGCTTGAAAGGGGCATAGATAAACACGTTGGCAGGCAATGGGCAACCTTAAAAAAAATACAACAAACATACATAAATAATTTTCTTACCGTAGGTCTTGATCCTCGACGTAATGCTCCTCAACAGCCGATGGTCGTCTGGTAAGTTATTTTCTTCTTTCTTTTCTTCTTTATTTGTAATCCAAACCAATGGGGCAGATGTTGTCCCATCATCTTTTTGGCTTCAAATGAGATGTGACAGGCCTTATATAAGGCCTGTGACATCATATTTGAGTGTCAAATGGTACACCCTCAATCCTATTGGCTGGTGTACATGTGACAGATTCTTTTTTTTTAAAGGGTGTGACATCAAAAGAAATGGAAGCCTGCAAATCAGGAAGGCTATGCTTCCCGCCCTTTAAGATGATGTCACTAAATAAATGGCTGCCATGACATGTTACTACAACCAATCGGATTGGGAGATACACCATGTGAGGCATCACATGGTACACCCCCAATCTGATTGGTTGTAGTACCATGTGACAGCTTCAAAAAAAAATTCAAAGGATGTGACGTTATCTTAAAGGGACGGATGTCACATCCTTTAAACTACATTGAAGCTGTCATGGAAAACCTCACATGGTATATCTCCCAAACCGATTGGTTGGAGTAACATGTGATGGCAGTCATTTATTTTGGTTATGTCATCTTAAAGGGAGGGAAGCATGTCCTTCCTGATTGGCTGGCTTCCGTCCCTTTTGATGGCATCACATTCTTTAATCTGTCATATGGTAAAAAATCTGTCATATGGTACACCAGCCAATCGGATTAGGGGCGTACCATTTGGCATCCAAATGTGATGTCACAGGCCTGTCCTGTCTCATTTGATGCCAAGAAGCCAACGGGACAACATCCAACCATTGGATTACAAGTAAAGTAGAACGAAAGGAAAGAAAAGAAAGAAAAAAAGAATGAAGAAAGAAGAAAAGAATAAAGAACTTACCGGTGAGACGTCTCTTTAATCAAGATATGATCATGATCATGATCTTCAGCTCATCATCTTAAGCAATCCATGTTTAAGGAGCATTGCGTCGAGGGTCAAGAGTTGGTGCTCACATAGGACGAGTGAAAACATCAAAGGTAAAAAAACATTGATTGTATTTTATTTAAATTGTGGATTTTTTTGGGGTTGTCTATTGACTGCCAATGTGTTTATCTATGCCCTTTTCAGAGGTATAGCTAAACACAGTAACAAGCAAAGCATTTTTAAGCAAATGTTTTTTTATTTAATTGTTATGTATTGTATTTTTTTGTTATGTGTTTTTTTATGTTGCCCCTTGACTGCCAATGTGTTTATCTATGCCCCTTTAAGGGTATAGCTATGCACAGTGACAAGCAATGCATTTTTTCCCAAATGCTTGTTTTTATTTATTTGTTATGTATTGCATTTTTGGTGCTTGTTTTTTTTTTAGATTGCCCATTGACAACCATAATGGCAACCCATGCCCTTAATATATGGGCATGGTGTACCACTGTGCCAATCAATTGGTTAATTGGGAAAATAAATTCTTATTGAAATGTAATGTACTTATTTGGTGCTTGTTTTATATTTGTAGCTTACCCCTTAGTTTCCATAGTGCCCAACCATGCTCATATTATGGGCATGTTTTACTGTCAAAAGCTTGTTTTATTTAAATGTAATGTGTTTTATTTTGTGACTTTTTTTTTGCTTGCCCATTCATTGCCAGTGTGGCAATCCATGCCCATAGGAGGATGAGGGTGGGGGTAGTTGCCCTGGGAAGGGTGGTTAGGCCTCCTGGGTGGTTAGCAGAAGAGGAAGGTTAAGCCCTTTATTACTATAATAGTTAGTGGCCAGTAGTTTGTTTTTTTATTGTAATGTTGCTACCCACAGAGAATGAGGAGAATAGGGAGGAAGACTTGAACATTCTTTATCCAGGCCGGGGTAAGTAGAAATTTAATTTACTTTATGCTGGCTAATGTTTTATATTTAATGGGCAAATGCACTATTATCCATATCTGCATAATAGTAATTTTGCCCATTACTGTACTGTATGTGTTGAGGGTGGAGGGTGTAGTATTTATTTTATGTATTGCACAGTAATGTTTTTTTGAATGGGGAAAGGCGCAATTAGCCATCTTTGGTTAATAGCACTTTTACCCATTCCAGTTGTTGGTACGAGGGGGGGGGGTGAAGGTCGTAGTTGCCCCAGGTGGATTTTTAGGCCTTTCTGGTGGGTAGCGCAAGCGGTTAACCCCTTCATTATCATAACATTTTCTTTTAGTCCCACCCGGAGACCCACAGGAACCCCAGAAACACCCGGGGACCCATGGGCCCCCTGGAGATGCAGGGACACCCAGGGATCTGCGGGAAACCCAGAGATGCAGTGACCCACAGGGTCCCCCAGGGATGCAGGGGCCCACGGGAGCACCCAAGGACCCACAGGAACTCACAGGGATCCCAGGGGTCCCGCACGGGTATCTGGGGGGGAGGGGGGGACGCCGGTTTCCGGTATCAATCCTCTGCAGTAAAACTAAAAGAAACTGCTTTTATGTATCTTGCAATACCTTTAGCTAGCCCCTAGCTGGCGTCACAATATTGCAAGTTTTTATAGTACCTTTTGCTTATCACAGCTTAGTGAATATCTGTTTCTGGCCTAAAATGCAATTTCGGGCATTTTTTGGCTTATCATAAGGCTTTTTTTTGTTGCCAGAGTGTTATAGTACTATAAAAAGCTATTTCAGTGTGATATTGCCCTTTTATCGGAGCTTTGTGAATAGCAACACAGGCAATATCGCACTATAAGGGCATTTATAGTGCTATAAGTCACTTATCTAGGTTTAGTGAATAAGCCCTTAAGATGGTAGAATGGATAAGGCATTGATTGAATAATTGGTGACAGAGAGTTGTGGTAAAGCGAATACATTCAGAGGATGGGAAGGTGACCAGTGAAGTACCTCAGGCATCTGTACTTGGACTGGTGCTCTTTAATATCTTTATCAGTGACATTAAAAATGGATTAGAGGGGAAAGTATGCCTTTTTGCAGATAACACACAGATCTGCAACAAGATTAACACTCTACGAGGGGTAAACAAAAGTACTAATGATTTTGGTAGATTGGAAGAATGGTCAAGAGTGTGGCATCACATCAGTTTTATGCCAAAAAGTGCAAAATAATGCACTTGTGTCACAAACATCCATAGGCAGAATACAGGAATAATTATTATTATCATTTATTTGTTTAGCGCCAACATATTCCGCAGTGCGGTACAATGTGGTACAGAGTTATGTATATTACAAAAACATAAACAGTTACAAACATGTACAAACAGGTGCAAAGAGGTAATGAGTGTCCTGCTCGTAAGGGCCTTTTAAGGTCAATTACTGTAGAGGAAAGGGACATAGGATTCATTATTTTAACAGACTTAAAAGTCGGCGAGCAATGAAATAAAGCTATGTGGAAAACAAGCAGGATGTTAGGTTGTATAGAGCAGAAAGTGCATTCATGCTGGTACGTGCTCTTTTAAAGCGATATTGCATGTGTAGCTATTCACAAAGCTTTGATAACATGGCAATATCACACAAAAAAACAGCTTTTTATCGAGCTATAACACTCTGGCTATAACAAGTAGTGCGGTATCAGAAAAAATGCCAAACGCACATTTTTTTTGCCAACAACTTTTATTCACTAATTAGCATATCGTACTATAAAAAACGTGCACTCTTTTCTCGTAATCTAAAGGGTGGCGAGATCGGAATTGTGATTTGCATATAAAGGAGTTTCTTTTCTTTTTACTGCATAGGATTGAATTCGGGAGTCTAGCCGCTAAGGTAATGAAGCTCTTTTAATGTTAATTTAAAAAAAAAAATATTGAAACAGGGGGTCTCCTGAGTAGAGCCGCATTCATTTCAGCCTCGGGGACCCCCTGCATCCTGAGTTACAGGAGACGGTATGAAGTGCCGGTATCCCCACAATAATAATAGCATGTTCTTGTACGCAGCGCTTTACAGAGACATTTTGCAGGCACAGATCTCTGCCCCGTGGAGCTTACAATCTATTTTATTTGGGCCTAAGACACAGGGAGATAAAGTGATTTGCCCAAGGTCACAAGGAGCTGACATCGGGAATTGAACCAGGTTCCCCTGCTTCAAACTCCTTCTCCCGCCATGTTTAAATTCTCCCACGTCACGTGACCAGGACCTTTAAACGCACAGGAGATACCTGTCAATGTTTGCAAACTCACAAACACAGGTTCGTTTGATAATGAGAAGTTTATTGCCTGTACGTATAGCACTGAGTATTGTCATGCATGAAAGTTGTCCATTATACACTCTGCAGGGGAGGGCCCAAGCAGGCTTTAAATATACTGTCGCGGCCGAGTTTATTCTTACATTTACCCGGTCTCGGCCGCGACAGTAACCGGGCGCGCGCCGGGGTGTCCCGTGCGCGCGCCGAAGCCTCGGAGGAGTGGTCCTCCGATCGGGGCTTCTCCCTCCTCTCTCCGGGTCCGCCGGGTCCCCCGGAACCCCCAACCGCCGTCACCCACATCCATCGTGGGACACCAGGGCTCCCTCGGGGGCGCAGGCACCCGATGAAGCGTGACCGCGCATCGGTGACACGCGGCACACCGAGGGGATTTGGCTAGCAAGCCGGGAAATCTCCCGGTTTACGGAACTAGCCCAATAGCAATAAAATGTGTCGCCACTGTATTTTAGATTCCTTTGTTTAACATAGATTACCAGGCAGAATATATTTACATCACATCACAGCATTCCCTCTATACGAGGGGATAATCCTCTTCTAAACCAATCAAGTTACAGGTTTTCTTATCTATCTCAGACTGACTCCAAAGATCAATTAATCTACCCTAAACAGGTTCCTTTTAGCTGACCAAAACACTTGAGGATTTGAGCAACAAGGCACAGTCCATATCCCCCCCTCTGGAGCAAAGTTCACTTTTGCATCAACACACATACTAACATATAACACAGACCTGCACAACTCGTAAAGTGAGCAGGGCCGAACGGGTAAAATCATCGTCGTCATCGTCTCTCCTCCAGCACCTCTCATCATCCTCATATCTCCCCCAGAACCCCTCACTATCAACTTTTACGATACTCCCCATCTATCTCTCATAGCCCCATCTCTCCCCCTCACCCACACACATAATACTCCCCCTCCACATCAAACACACAATACACCCCTGCACACCACACACATCCCACCCCCCTGCACCTCACATCCCTCTTCCCCCCTGCACCTCACATCCCTCTCCCCCCCTGCACACCACACACATCCCTCTCCCCCCCTGCACACCACACACATCCCTCTCCCCCCTGAACACCACACACATCCCTCTCCCCCTGCACACCACACACATCACACTCCCCCCCTGCACCTCACATCACTCTCCCCCCCTGCACCTCACAAGGAAAACAGAGTCGGACGGCATGGGTAAAATAGCATTTATTATTCTAAATAACACATTTATTTACTGTTAACTTGAATCAAAATTACGTTTAAAATACTTTCATTCAAATTAACTAATTTCCTAATCATCCCATGTCAGCAGCCCCCCCCCAAGTCAGCATCCCCACCAAGTCAGCATCCCGTCAGCAGCCCCCCCAAGTTAGCATTCCCCCCCAAGTCAGCATCCCATGTCAGCAGCCCCCTCAAGTCAGAATCCCATGTCAGCAGCCCCCCCCCAAGTCAGCATCCCATGTCAGCAGCCCCCCCCCAAGTCAGCATCCTATGTCAACAGCCCCCCCCCCCCCCAAGTCAGCATCCCATCAGCAGCCCCCCCCCCAAGTCAGCATCCTGTCAGAAGCCCCCCCCCTCAAGTCAGCATCCTATGTCAGCAGCCCCCCCCCAAGTCAGCATCCCATGTCAGCATCCCCCCCCCCAAGTCAGCATCCCATGTCAGCAGCCCCCCCCCCAAGTCAGCATCCCATGTCAGCATCCCCCCCAAGTCAGCATCCCCCCAATTCAGCATCCCATGTCAGCAGCCTCCCCCCCAAGTCATCATCCCATGTCAGCAGCCCCCCCCCCCAAGTCAGCATCCCATCAGCAGCCTCCCCTCCCCCAAGTCAGCATCCCAAAGTTCACTTTTGCATCAACACACATACTAACATATAACACAGACCTGCACAACTCGTAAAGTGAGCAGGGCCGAAATGCTCCAAGAAAAAAAAATTGGTCCGCACGGGTAAAATCATCGTCATCGTCATCGTCGTCGTCGTCGTCGTCGTTGTCATCGTCGTCGTTGTCATCATCATCATCTCTCCTCCAGCACCTCTCATCATCCACATATCTCCCCCAGAACCCCTCACTATCAACATTTACAATACTCCCCATCTATCTCTCATACCCCCATCTCTCCCCCTCACCACACACATAATACTCCCCCTCCACATCAAACACACAATACACCCCTGCACACCACACACATCCCACTCACCCTGCACCTCACATCCCTCTTCCCCCCTGCACCTCACATCCCTCTCCCCCCTGCACCTCACAGCCCTCTCCCCCCTGCACACCACACACATCCCTCTCCCCCCTGCACCTCACAGCCCTCTTCCCCCCACACACCACACACATCCCTCTCCCCCCTGCACACCACACACATCCCTCTCCCCCCTGCACACCACACACATCCCTCTCCCCCCTGCACACCAAACACATCTCTCTCCCCCCTGCACACCATACACATCCCACCCCCCCTGCACCTTCCATTCCTCTCCCCACTGCACCTCCCATCACTCACCCCCCTGCACCTCACATCCCTCTCCCCCACTGCACCTCACATCCCTCCCCCCCCCCTGAACACCACACACATCCCTCTCCCCCTGCACACCACACACATCACTCTCCCCCCCTGCACCTCACAAGGAAAACAGAGACGGACTGCATGGGTAAAATAGCATTTATTATTCTAAATAATACATTTATTTACGATGTTTACTTGAAACAAAATTACATTTAAAATACTTTAATTCAAATTAACTCATTTCCTAATCATCCCATGTCAGCAGCACCCCCCCAAGTCAGCATCCCCCCTAAGTCAGCATCCCGTCAGCAGCCCCCCCCCCAAGTTAGCATCCCCCCCACAAGTCAGCATCCCATGTCAGCAGCCCCCTCAAGTCAGCATCCCATGTCAGCAGCCCCCCCCCCAAGTCAGCATCCCCCCCCCAAGTCAGCATCCCATGTCAGCAGCCCCCCCTCAAGTCAGCATCCCGTCAGCAGCCCCCCCCCAATTCAGCATCCAATCAGAAGCCCCCCCTCAAGTCAGCATCCTATGTCAGCAGCCCCCCCCCCAGGTCAGCATCCCATGTCAGCAGCCCCCCCCCCCCAAGTCAGCATCTCATGTCCGCCGCCCCCCCCCCAAGTCAGCATCCTATGTCAGCAGCCCCCCCCCACAAGTCAGCATCCCATGTCAGCAGCCCCCCCCAATTAAGCATCCCATCAGCAGCCCCCATGTCAGGAGCCCCCCCCCCAAGTCAGCAGCCCCCCCAAGTCAGCATCACATCAGCAGCTCCCCCCCAAGTCAGCATCCCCCCCAAGTCAGCATCCCATGTCAGCAGCCCCCCCCCCAAGCCCCCCGCATGAATGAGTTTGTCTTCTCTTTGTTGTTCAAGCAGCACACACTGTGTGCTTACACAGGACCGTGTGAGTACTTTGAGCTATTTATTCCATTTCACCATCTTGGAGTAATTCACTTATTCCACTTCACCACCCCTGACTCCCAGTCATTGTATAAAGTATATAGTTTTTACCTGTATATTGCTGATATTCTGTGCTGATCTGCGCTCCCCTTGTTTCTTCTATTTTCTGTTTCCATTGTGGGAGACTAAGGATATCACCCAGGAAGGGTTTGGGCAGCAGACGGGGGATCCCTGGGTGTGTATTTCCATGAAGAAGGAAACACAAGGGTTCCCTTGATTGGTAACATTTTTCCATTTGTATCCCCATTTACTTTATTAAAGGTGATTAGTTGATTTTAGAGAGTGCCCGGTTACCCTTTTTGCAGGGAAATAGGCAGACTAGGTGGGCCAAGTGTTTCTTATCTGCCATCAAATTCTATGGTTCTATGCCTAATTTAAAAAGATAATCCCAAGAATCTGGTCCAAAAAACAAAATTTTTATTTGACTTATCAATGTAATTGGCTTCCTCAGAAAGTTTCAATCAACCTTAAAGTAACTGTTTTCTTTTTGTGAAAAATTAACGTTTTGCTTTCCTCCAGGTCCCTTGCATCCAAGCATATCAGCTACTTATATTTATTGGTCTGACCAATGATGAGATCATACAACCATTACTTTGCAAACAGAGAACAACACAAAGAGACTGATTTACCTGTAGTTTTGAGGCCTGATAAACAGTCTTATAACCAAAAAGACATTCAATAAAAATGGTAAAAACCTTCCAAAACATTTGTTTACCATGGAAATGTTAAAGCATTATAAACGTGTCAATTGGTTCCATTTAACCTATTAAACATGCCACTGTCCTTAGTTTACTTTCATCCTAGGAGGGGTAGCCCCTTTTATGGGACTTTGCTTTTATTATTACAGCATGTCAGCTTGCTGCAAACATACATTTCCTTTTGTGCAACCTTGCTGCCATTATTTTTAGATTAAATAACAGTGACAAAGGATTGTAATATAATTAACAGTTAATTGTAAGCATTTGAAGCACAACATTTTTTAAAATCCTAATTCCATTGTATATCTGGAAGATAAATACTGTTAGATTAAGGATTGAAGCATTGATATTTCTTTAAAGATTAAACACGCTGTTGCTCATAGAGTGGTCATAGTGACGTTTGCTACCTAAAGTTGTATTATCCTGCACATGTAAGTTCCAGGATGTCTATTATTGAACTGCAGAATGTGGAAAACACCAGGTCACATTTGCTATGTCATACAGTAGAGATTGTTTAAACACACTATTGTTTGTTAAATATTGACTGATGGAGTACTATGGGGAGTTATTTGAATTAATATCAGTCACACCGATTTGCCATTGCACATGTAGGTTTGTTTGCTCCATTTGTTCCAGTGACGTTTACAGAAAAAAAATAACTGTTTTTGTGAACTACGTGGTATTATTTTCAAAAATTAAAATCTAAATGTTGGCGTCAGAGAAATGTCAGGAAGCCATATTGACAAATTGCATTTTTGTTTCATACTTGCAAGTTGTGATGCTTTTATTTAAGTGACCATTAAAGACATTAAAGATACAACTTGCAAAAACGTCTATTTAAGTTCCTTCTACATTTCAGAATGGGGGCAAAAAATGTTGTACAGCAACATAATAAATGATGATGGATGGAAAGATTTTCCAAACTTCAGAAAAGAACACAGTAGAGAGGTACAAAATCTTTCAAAATTCCTCACAAAAAAATCCTTGCGGCTTTGCAATTAGCAAAGCACCATTAGGCTATTTAATCCATACCCCCTCTCTCTCACACATATCTCTTCATCACTCAGGTTTCAATTTGTCAAACTTCTGGTGAAAATATTTGCTCATTTTCAAGCAATGAGAAAAGTGTGAATTTTAAGGACAATTTGAGAACCAGTTTTGGAGACATTCGCTTATCTCTAGAATACAGTACAGTCTATGCAAGATCACACATTTTCAGGAAATATGGAAGATAGTAAGAAAACATTTCTGTTTTCATTTAAACGTAAACATTCATGTTCTTCAAGACAAGCTGTTGCTATAAATATGTAAATCTGACACTCGGTTGCAGCCAAATAATACTACCACTGCACTACCTTGTTGTACCAGCCTTGATCAGTGTCTGTGTTCATAACCCTGTGATTGATCACTCTCTGAGCATAAAACAACCAAATACCATCTGCTCAGCTGTTCCCAAATGTGTCCTTTGCTACAATACCAGCTACTATTGCAAACACACTAGTTCACAAGCCTTATCCTAGAGTTGTGCAATATTTGTTTCTAAAATAGTAACATAGGATGAAAAAACAAAGTGCTCTGACGTAAGTATATCAAATCTATTTGAGTGTTATATATATATATATATATATATATATATACATCTAAATACATGTGTATACATCTACATACATGTGTATACATCTACATACATGTGTATAATCAAAAAATAAATAGATTATACCGTTCTGTGGCTAACGAAATGCTTTTATTCGTGCGAGCTTTCGAGATACACTGATCTCTTCTTCCGGCGATGTTACAATGAATGAAGCAAGCAAATGGTATACTTAAAAACAGTGTCTCTTGGAATGTTATCTGTACTCCCCCGTGTGTGGATGTGATTCATGGCTAGAGGTGTTAAATGGTTCCTGAAAGTTAGTGATGTAAGTGTGTGTGTGTGTATCTGTGTGAATATAAATTAATGCAAAGCCCACAGTGTATACAATGCTTTACAAAAGGTGTGTGTGGAGTGGGAGTGGATATAAATGGTGTGGGTAGGTGTGGAAATGTGAGAGATTGTAGCAAAACTAAAAGTGTGTGTAGATACTACTGGTATGTGGTCCCTATTGGTGTATAGGGATGGAAAAACAAGGAGTATTGGTATGTGTAAGAGACAGCTGTCTGTGCATACATATAGCACAGTATGTACAGACATGGTCTTAAGCGCTCATGGGGAGAGAGTTCACTTGTGTCAGTAATGACTCATAAAATTTCGATCTCTGTTTAGGCCACCGTTAAGTGTCCCGAACAGTTGCATAAATTTGTATTCATGCAACCGTCTCTCTTTCGGAGTTTAAGATTATCTTTGAGTATGGCAACTCTCAGATCGTTCATCTTATGGCCAGAGTCAGAGAAATGTTCGCCGACAGGACTGTCTCTTATTCCGCATGTGATGCTGTGGCGATGCAGGTTCATTCTCTTGTTTAGCCCCTGCCCCGTCTCACCTATGTAGTAGCAGCCTCCTGGGCATTTCATGCACATGATGAGGTATACGACATTGCTGGAGGAACAGGTGAACCTTCCTCTGATTTTGTATTCCCGATTCCTGTGTGGTATTTGTATTGTGTCCGCTGTGTAGAGCATTGCGCAGGGTTTTCATCTTGGGTTCTGGCATGGTTTCGTCCCGCATTCAGTTGTACTGCTGAATACTTTACTCCTCACCATAATATTCTTGAGATTATGGGGTTGTCTGTATGATAATAAGGGTGCTTCAGGGAAGACCTGTTGCAGTCTTGTATCTTCCCGGAGGATGGGTTGTAGTTTCCTGGCGATCTTGCGTAGGGCTCCTAGGTGTGGGTTATATGTGACCACCAAAGGTACCCTGTCGCTTGTCTCCTTCTGTTTGTATTCAAGGAGATCACTTCTTGGTATTCTGGTGGCTTTGTGAATTTGCTGGTCTACAATTCTGTGGTTATATCCACGGTTTATAAAATCTGATCTCAAGGCTTTAATCCGCTGGTCTCTGTCTGCTGTGTCGGAGCATATCCGGTTGTATCGTATGGCTTGACTGTAGATGGTTGCATGTTTGGTGTGTGTCGGGTGGAAGCTGTTGTCCCTCAAATAGCTGGCTCTGTCTGTCGGTTTGCGGTATACAGAAGTCTGTAGTTGGTTTTTCTTTATAGTAATGGTGGTGTCTAGGAAATGTACTTCATCCGGGGAATGGGTGAGTTTGAGGTTGATGGTCGGGTGGAACGTATTGAAATTGTCATAGAACTGTAGGAGGTCCTGTTCACCACAGGTCCAAATCAGGAGGATGTCATCGATGTAGCGAAGGTATGTAAGGGGTTTCAAGTGACAGGTGGAAAGAAAGTCACTTTCCAGTTTTGCACAGAATAGATTGGCATACTGTGGCGCCATCCGAGTACCCATAGCGGTCCCGGTTGTCTGGAGGTATGTGTCATTTCCAAATGTGAAGTAGTTATGGATCAGAATAAATTCGATGCATTTAGTCACTGTCTCTGTGAGTGGCTCCTGCGGTCCCAAAAAGTATCTGCAGGCTGAAATCCCATCCTCGTGGGGGATGTTTGTATAAAGTGACTCTACATCCATAGTTGCTAGTAGTGTTCCTGTTGGGAGGGGGCCAATGGCATTCAGTTTGTTTAGCAGGTCGGTGGTATCCTGGATATAGCTGGGTGTGTTCCTGACAAGTGGTTTTAGAATGCCCTCCACCCAGCCAGAAATATTCTCGGTAAGTGTGCCAGATCCAGAGATAATAGGGCGCCCAGTGAATGCCATTGGCCCCCTCCCAACAGGAACAATACTAGCAACTATGGATGTAGAGTAACTTTATACAAACATCCCCCACGAGGATGGGATTTCAGCCTGCAGATGAGAATCCGCACTTCCAGAGCAATTAGAACCAATAGCCCTCCGGGCTCAGCATCAGGAACACAAGGGAAACAGGAAAAAAAAGCCAACATATATTAAAATAGAGGTAGAAGTATCAAAAAGACTGGATAACAATGAACAAGTAATTATTGTCAACAAACAATAAAAGTATAAAAGAGACTAAATTGATTATGCACAAGGAGTTGTACGAACCTAGCTAGAAATAGTAATACTAATAGCAATGACTTCTATAAACAACATAATGGTGGGGAGAATCCAAAATAAATACCCAGTAATATAAATGACAATACAGTAAGTATAACAACAGATCGAATGGCAAATATGATATACAATAAAGATATAACTACAAAAAACACTATAGACCACATTTTAGACCTCTGTTTAGAAACAATAGAAAGACACATCAAGACCACTATTGGAGAGAAAAAGTACTCCAAATAGAGGCAATGGAGATAGAGATTATTTAAATTCCCCTTATGCTTGATATGTGATTCTTTGTGTCTAGTATGTGTATAATGTAGTGTCTCGTATATTCCATTCAATTGACTAATGTTTAATGTTTTGTGTTGTAATTCAGTGGTTTGCAGCCATCATTGTACCCCTGAGGAAGCAACAGCAAAACGCGTATGGTGTTGACTGCGCATGTGCCAAGTGTTTCAGCCGACCTGTTCAGTAAGGGAGTCCAGACCACTCTGCCCAGTGATACTTTCAGAACTCTCTCATCCGTCGGGAGAACACTCACCCGGGGCTGAGATGAGAAGGACGAGTTCCCAGCTGCCACTGATCTTGAGTCAGGATGTAATCTACATGCGAATATTTTACCACAGAAATGTGAGTTTTGTGCATATGTTTATGCCCGTCTTATTTTTATTACACAGTACAGTACAGTATGTTGGCGTTTTTTCTGTTTCCCTTATGTTCCTGATGCTGAGCCCGGAGGTCTATTGGATTTAATTGCCCTGGAAGTACAGATTCCCACCGGCCAATCCCTACAGCTTTTCCAAATTTGCACCTTATATCCTTTACGCCACTGGTATATTCTTGCTTTTGAAACTGTTTTCTTACTTAATTGTAAGTTTGAATATACACTTTTTGCACTCAAATAAAGTTTACATACTTTCATCAGTACACTTTTTTATGCTTTGTTGCTGTTTAAGTTTCTATTTAGGAGAAGACCATCCTGACTTAAAACAGGCTGTAAGAAGTAGCCAGAACCCTCTCTCTTTTACGCATAAGAATACTTCGTGCAAGGCTGACATACATAAACTATCAGCATATTATTTACCATAAAATATAAATCATATCATATGTCATTTATCTTTTAAAGGAAACTGTTAATCTAGATTTAATAAGATTAAGTAACATTCTGTAAATGGACCTGCAAGAGATCCAAGATGTCTCTGCTTCTGGTTTAACCTGTAACAGAGACATGTCAGTCTTTTCTTTTTCATACAGTAGGTGTCAGTATTTGCATTGACACTTTTTTTTAATTAATTACATTGCACTCAATTAACAACTATGATGTCGGCTGGACTTTTACAAGGCTAGGGACATTCCATGTCATTGCCTTTATGCTCTTTACCAAGCTGAGATTACATCCACCACTCCTGTAGACAGGCTTTTTCAGTTTTCCTAGTGATCACATGATCACTACTCAAGCGAAATGCCAGAAGGGCAGTGTCACTCGAGTACCGTGACCCACCTTACATATGAGAAGTGCATATAACAGAAAGATAATATCTGCTGATAGTGCTCTGATTACTTTACAAAGATAATCCAGAAAATATGGTTTTTTGTTTGTATGTTTATTATTAAAAAAAGTTGAAACATAATATGTGCTGGTCCAGTATGGGCATTTCTCGCAGATAATTCAACACTGTGATAGACATTACTTACATTTAAAAAGTTGGACACAAGGGTATTCTGTTATTGTGAGAAATTATGCTAAGGAGTAAGCATATGCCAGCATTTTAAGAATTTGTTTGGTCAAAATGAATTCTTAATGAAGCATAACATTTAGTTTCACTTATCTTTGCAATTCTAGCTACATAGCAGACTGCAGACACAGCAGACCAATCTATGCAATATCAGACATGTGTGTTTTCAAATAAATCAGTTCTTTAGTATTAGATCATACTTAGATTTTTTTTATTCAACTCCTAATGCAATTTTTAATGAGTTAATATAATGAGCATGGCTTTAACACACTTACCCAGCAGTGCAAAATCTTTGCAACACATTCCTGTTTGTGATAATTTGTTGCCAATATTTCAAGCAGTTTAAGCTGCAAACTGTAACAATAGATAATGTTACCTTAGTAATATAAGAATACATTGTATGCTTGACTAAAGGAATGATTGAAACTGAAAGGCAGCCATATAATAAATCTTGGAAGCAGGATCTTTTCTGATCGATTATGGGAGAACTAATCGATCGGCAGCTTAGGTAATTTGTTTTCAATAAAGGTAATCAAAGGCTGCATGTATTAAAACAAAAACAAAAAAAAATATATATATATATATATATATATATATATATTTTAACGTGCCACTTGGATTGCCTCTTTAAATCTATACACACATCATGGGGAAAAAAATTATTTTTGATAAAAAATGATACCAGTTTCGGTCATGGTGTACAGTTTCCCCAAGATACTGCAGTGATATACATCACCACCCTAAATTTGTCACAACCAGAGAAGCAAGGGAAAATCAGCTGTCCGGTTTTTGCAACAGAAAAATGCAAATCCTTAAGTTAGTGATGACTGCATTGTCTAGCTCATGTTTTCTTATGCAAGTCGCATATGAACATGCCCTCGTGTCCAATAAATTACTTCATAAGTGCCAGCAAAGAGGCCTGTGTTATCACATTTTATATCTACGAATTGTGAACAATAGGCGCAAACTCAATAAAGTGCTTCCTATGAATATACAGTGAATCTCTAATAATATTGAATAAATCAATTATTATAAAACGTGATTAAGTGAATTAAATATGTAATTCACACAGTGAAAAAATTATAATGTGATACTCCCAGCTCAAAGCCCTCTGGTGGGACCTGTCTTCTCAGGTTCCAAAGTGCGGATAAGAAATTCGTTCAATCCAGGGTTAGCATGTAGGAGAGCAAACACAATAAAACAAATTTAAGTGCAGACGTAAGGTGTAATATCATAGTGGAATATCATAGTGACTGATCATCACAAATACACAAATGAATATGATATCTACATATGGTTGATCCCTCCCTTTACTTGAGATGTTGTTACGTCACCACCTCAATACTATATTTAATTAGCCATTGTTACTCAGTCCCTATGTAGGTTTATTTCCCTCATTAACATAGTGGTATCGAGTCTGGCATGTTTAGCTGCTCATATCTGATCACAAGGTGTGCACTACTTCAGTGGGACTACTATGTCTGTTCAGATGCAGCAACTAAAGGGTTAACCATTACAGCAAGATACACAGTGACTATATAAATCCTCACTGACCCCCTGGGACCTCACCCTACGAGTTCCTTGCCCTGAAGAAGCGTTCCAAAGTGAAACGCGCGTTGGCCATACTCTGCTGCACATGCAGGACATTTACACTTGATCGCAACACTTACTGAATATTGATTCTTTGTTGCGAATGTCCTGCCTTTTCTATAAATATATTCTATACTTTAAATATACTGTCTCTAACATGGTGATGCAGCCAGTCTGAGACACTATTTTACAATTGAAGAAATACTCTGATAGACTGTCAAGCATATCCTCGAGCACATCCACACTGATATATTACGATCAGTGCCGACGTAGGGGATATATGCACCACTGACTAGTACCGACGATTCAGAAGTCAGCATACATACCCTTACTGCACTGTACTCACTTGTTATTATATACTCTAAGATAATAGTGGGATGCCACACGGATAACTACCACCCTATGATCGTATACTTTACAGTTCTTTAGTGATCTCTATGGCAACAGGGAGGCACAAACATTAACTTACGAGCGCCCACTATTGTATGAGCGGACTCGACACTGCACGGATTGCAGCTGATCGGCGATTACCGTCAGCTGTGGTTGAGGTGTGAACGGACACTTACCTGTTGTCTGACACCAGCTATAAACAGACTACGGGATTACTTGTTGCAACACTACAACAGGTACTTACCAGGGATGATATCCCAGCCTGACTTCAAGGTACTGCTTTGATCTCTGATTACCATTTATGCAGAATCATTTACTTACCTATTTCCTGTATTAGAGATGACCTGGTAAAGTTCACTGACGACTGTGGGTTACTTCCCTCAGGGAGAATAACCCTCTATTCTCTGATATCCATACACTCTTTGATACCCCAACATCCTCTGCCAATACACACTGATTGACAGGTGTATCTACATTTGGGGGATGCCTACGATCACTATCTATCAGGCATCTGTGAGCCTCACTAATTTTCTGTAGATTCTATCTCCAATTCAGTTACCACTGCATTGGGCTTGAAGGTAGCAATTCAGGAGGTACTTTACCGGTCTCACTACTACACAGCTTTATTAAGAGTATCCCATAGTATACACTATTATAGGCTGTCACGTTTCAGCAGTACATTCAAATATCCAGTTATGAATGCACCACATTTGTGGTTCAACAGAGCTTATACAGCAATGTTACCTTGATCACAGTCACTCCCAGTGCTGTATATTTATTTTTTACCCCTATATTTTTTACATTGATGACAATAAAGTATTTTAACGACTCAGAAGGAGTGTATCAACATAAGAAAAGGAAGAAAAAACTTCCATAGCACAGATTAAAAGATATAACAAACTTTATATAAAATGAATAAAACGCACTTACAATAGTGCCAGTAAAATAAGGCAGTTTACACACAATGGTGTCAGCAGAGTCGATGCACCAGCGAAATTCTTTACCCCCCTCTCTATGGTTTCTTTCAGCCGCTTTCGTTCTGATTGCGGCGTGGGATGCGGTCCGTCGTGTCAGTCGAACTCGTGACGTCACATGCGTCCCGCCGCTCTCTCCAGATCCCGAGATAGAATACCTAAGTGGGGCTGTCTGGTGTCAGTCTCTGCTATAGCCAGGCGCAGTGGAGTGCTCATCACTCTACGCGTTTCACCAGACTGAAAGTCTCGGCTTCATCAGGAGTGTAGCGCCCCTAGTGTCACACTAGTATTTATAACCCTCATAATCAGTGAAAACTTAATTACATAAAAGTCAAATACATATTGATCTTTGCTGATGTGGAACCAACATTTCCTAATACAAAAAGTAAATGTTTATTATTTCTTTCATGAGATGTCATCTGTAATAAAAACATTGTATTATACATAATCTATGTTCTATTGGTGTAGGGTTAATATACCTCAAAATAGAGAATAGGACTTTAAAGGAGAATTGAGTTATATTTGTTGATGTGTTGATATCACATTTTATGCCATACTAGTTCAATGTAATTTAAAATACCAAACGTTGTTAAGTTCCAGTGAAAAATATATTCAACACCATGTGTCCTTTTAAAATTACAGGTACCAGTAGGAAATATAAAGTACTTACAAAGTTAGATTATCAATTGAAACTCCAAGGCTAAGGCCCCAGTCCTCTCTGCTGCACGCGGGCATGGTGGCACGTGCAGAGACTACAGCTGCGATCGGCGGTCTGTAGGGGACAGCTAGGAGAGTGTGGGGAAGCGGGGCCATGATGGTGCATATCTGCCCTGCCATCCTACAGTACCGACACACTTTATTCTCGCTCAGCTAGTCCCGCGAATTCGGGTATACCCGGGTGTATTCAGGTTTCTGATCGTTTTCTGCTGGAGTGCATTGCGTTATTTTCCCGGCAGGGATTTAAGCATTTTATTCCGGCTGGCTGAAATACTGCAATGCCGTGTAAATACACATGGGGGCGCTTGCGAGCTGTTCTCTTTGAAGCCGTCCCCTATAATGAATTGTAATGCAGTATATATACTGTATATATATATATACTGTATAACAACAACCCCTATAAGCCCAAACATACAGTACTGTACACATACAGTACTGTATAAGCACATACATAAATGATACTACTGTATGGGCGGCGGGGGCGAGATGTGTTTGCAGCAGAGAGAGATCCGCTGCTCTCTCTCTGCGCAAACATCCGCACATTAAAAATTATTTTAAATACATTTTTATTGATAGTGTAGATGTGCAGGGGGTCTCCGGAGCTGAACCGCGTTGGTTTCAGGTCTGGGGACCCCCTGCTCCCCGAGATACAGCCCCCTTTATGAGGTGCCGGTATCCCTCTGCTTGGTTTAAAGGGCCCGACCACGTGATCGCGGCCTGTAAACCAAGCAGAGCAGAGGGATACCGGCACCCCCTAAAGGGGCCTGTATCTCGGGGAGCAGGGGGTCCCCAGACCTGAAACCAGTGCGGTTCTGCTCTGGAGACCCTCTGCACATGTACAGTATCAATAAAACACATACAGTATACAGTATAAATAAACACTCGTTCTTTACCTTAGCGGCTATGCGCTATGGTAAAGAAGCAGCATTTCTGTATTTTAATAATATTGTACAGTGAGCAGGGGGTTCCCTGAGCCAGAAATTAATGCTCAGGGACCCCCCCTGCTCCTGCTCAATATTATTAAAAATACAGAAATGCTGCTTCATTACCATAGCGGATAGCCGCTAAGGCAATGAAGGGGTTAACCCACCGTGCCCGCTTTATTGTGTGTAGTGGGGATGGGTGAGGGGGGTATTTGGCCCTTGGTGTGAGTTTAGGACTTGCGAGGTGGTTGCGGGTGCACTTAACCCCTTCACGACCGTAGCAGTTAATACCGCTACGGTCATGAAGGGGTAAAGCCCTCCCGCTACCCCCCCGCAAGCCCTAAACAAGCACCGTTGGGGCTAATACCCCATTCACCCACCCCCGCTACCCACAATAAAAAAAATACACACACACAGCAGCCGCCAAAAAAAAAAAAAAAATCTAAATAAATAAATAAATGACAATAAATACATTTGAAATACATTTTTATTGATAGTGTACATGTGCAGGGGGTCTCCGGAGCTGAACCGTGTTGGTTTCAGGTCTGGGGACCCCCTGCTCCCCGAGATACAGCCCCCTTTAGGGGGTGCCGTTATCCCTCTGCTCTGCTTGGTTTACAGGCCGCGATCACGTGGTCGGGCCCTTTAAACCAAGCAGAGGAAAATGCGTGTTGGACGCGCAATGTTGTCAGTCTCCTACTTGGAGCTGCTTTTATGTAGTGTTTTGTAGTCTCCTGGCTCTATCTATGTAGACCTACTACTGGCTATATATTTTATCAATACTCTGTGTGTCAGCTTTCCTGCTCTCTATATGATACAGCATTGAGGAGTGTGCTGTATGGTGATTCACTGATTTAAAGGCTGTGAACATTTGTTTCACTATGCTGTGAATCATCCTACCCTCAATACCACAATATCAGTTGCACTATTACATTTACTGGATGGTAATATACTATTATCCTTAAGTGCTCTGTGGTTTATAGGTTAAAGCAGGACTGCCGAACTTCCAGTATATGATCACACATTGAGTAGGCCATATATATATATATATATACATACTAACTTGGTCTCATAGGTGTCCCAGAGGGGTTTATACCCTGACTATTAGCGTCCTTTGTCTTGCAGTCTCAACTATATTCAGTTGTTTGAGACTATTCCAACGTATATATTCATTGACAAGGATGCGTGGTATTGTCAATTTAATTTATTTTTAATTCACCATACACGGCGTTTTGGTAATATATGTTTTATGTAAATCTATTAAAAGTTAAATTTTAAGTAATGTAGGAGTGCAGCATAGTGAATTCTTTTAGGAGACACACCCAATTTGTGTTCTCCTTCCCCCTCCTTTCTGAATGAAGCCCAACAAGTTTATTGTAATTTTGACAAAGGAGCCACAGCAGATGACGATTGTCTAAAAAATTAGATCCTTGAAAGGGTTAGAGTGAGTCCCGTGGCCTGTGTGCAAAGATTCCATACATAGATACTAGGACCAAAAAGCCCCCAGATCCCAGTTGTTTGATTTGATCCATCTGGAGACAAAGTGGCTAAAACAGAGTCCTATACCCAAAGCCGGATCATTGAGATGTTGGTATTCGATTGCTTCATTCGAGTTTACCCAAGGACCTACAACAATGAGTGGGACATGGATTTTCCATCACCAATGACACAATGGTAGGCACAGGGGAACATTTTGTGGCTACCCGAGAATTGTCATGCTCCAAGCTCCCTCATGCAAACTAAAACCCGTGGGCAACCATGAACTTTAAAAGCAAGTGCTAGAACAAAGACCAGCAGTCAGCCACATGGTTTGAGGGAACTGAAGAAAACACGGATAAGGACAGAAAATTTAAGTCTTTAAGACGGTTTCAAGACCGAACCGGTCACGTTGTTTATTTTGAGTGTGGGGAGGTGGTACATACTGTATTAGAATCCACTGTCCTAAGTTGCAAGAACCAATGGAGTGTACATATGGTTCTGTTAGGTTAGATTTCTGTGGTGTAGCATGTGTGACCTACGAGGATAAAAATACCCTACAGATTAACCCAGTACCAGGGCAGCTGATTAAACCTCTCTAGTTACATCAGGGTGCAAAGATGTGGCAATTGTGTGCATGTGTGTACTCTTCCATATGCCACAACTCCGCTAAAAGTAAAAGATCAAGGAGCAAATCTTCCAAATTACGCTAGCAATTGTGCCAAAGTTTCCACATTCCCTAGTTTTCGGATGTAGTTTTTGAGCTTTTGATACCCTAATCAGGGAACAACTAGTTTTAAATGCTCCCATCTAATGATATTTTTCCATTTACAGACCCTGAGTGTCTAAAACCTCTAAATCAAAACAAGATAGTAAGAAGGAAAAAAAAAGGGAGGTCCACCCCAACCCCAGATAGCATTGGTCAATATTCCTGATAGAGGTGGGAGCAGAAGATGGGGTGATGTTGGGGACAGGGCTTGTTGACACTTGGGAAGCCGAGTTACCCGTAGAACTAACTGTCATACCTCTAGAGAAGGATGGGTTTCAAGTCTAGAAATTCCCCCAAATAATTTTGGATGAGAACAGGTCAATGATGCCCAGTTACAAAATGGGTTTAAACCAGCAGTAGAGATTAATGGGGTCCTGGTAGAAGGGTTAACCCAGAACTCCTATATCTGTTTTCTTATTAAAAATTATTTGTTGTACCAGGTGAGCAAGATGAGGACCAAAAATTAGAAAAATTGTTAGTGCCCAGTATTCTCACTATAGCCATCTTTGTATTGAGAAATCAATGAAAATAATACTAAAAAGGTTTTACTGGCATGGGGTACGTAAAGCAGTAGAACGGTTCTGTGCCTTCTGCCCAGAATGCCAGTTAACAGCCCCCAGACGGTGCTTGAGGGCACCGTTAATTCCCAGGCACAAAATTGACGTACAGTTTGAGCTAATTGCAATGGATATAGTGGATCCGTTGGAGAACTTTGCTAAAGGTCATCAGTCCAGTTCAGTAATTCTGGATTATGCCACTCGCTATTCAGAGTCAGTTGCCTTATGTAATAATTTCTTCAAAGCCATAGCTAACGAAATGTTCCAAGTGTTTTCCCCACTCAGGATTGCAAAGGAAATTTTGAGAGATCAGGGCACTCCTTTTATGTCCAAACTTATGAGAGAATTGTGCCAAGAGCTAAAAGTATAGTCCCTAAGAACCTCTGTTTTTGCACCCGCAAATGGATGAACTGGTAGAGAGAATTAATAAGACATGATGATATTGAGAAAGGTAGTAGTGATGGGAAGAACTGTGACACTTGCTGCCATATCCCCTGTTTGCAATCTGAGACGTTTCACAGGCCTCTATGGGGATTTCCCAGTGGCTTCCCAGTTCCTCAGCCTTCCGGGTGGCTTACCTATCCCTGTGGCTTCCCTATTCATTGGATTTCCCTGTTGCTGACCCCGGACCGTGACCCCGACCTCGCTGCCTTCCACCTGCACTGATCTCTGCCTGTCTCCTGGACTTTACAACTCTGCCACCAGCCCTGACCCCTTCTTCTTCTTCCATACCGACTACGGATACTCTAACAGGTCTCTGTCCCAGGGCCCCAATCAGTTTATTTGTATTCCTACCTCAGCCCTGCGGGTCCGCTTCCTGATTGGACACAAGCACAGTCACAGTACCGCCGCAAGATGGGTCGATATGGTTTTGTAATGACTTCAGAAAAGTCAATGCAGTCTCTAAATTTGATCCCATGCCTCAAGTGGATGAGTTAATTAATAGGCTTGCGAAAGCCCATTTTCAAACTACTTTAGATCTCACAAAGGGTTATTGGCAAATTCAGCAATGTGATGTCACCTTACAACGAGGGAAGCATATGGTACCTGATTGGATGGCTTCCTTCCTTTTAAGGTTATGTCACATCACTCCAAAAAAGGGAAGACATCATATGGTACATCCAATTTAATCGGATTGGTGGATGTTCCATGTGTCTGTCAAATATGACATCTCAGGTCTTATATAAGGCTTTTCAAGTTTCATTTGACAGCAAGAAGATGGTGTGGCAACATCTCCTGGACCTGGACCTGTTCAAGAGAAGAAAAAAATAAATGTCATGGGAGACCAGAACTATAGCATCAGGGATCAATTCGCCAGAAAGAACAACAGAGTTGATAAAATTTAATTTATTGGAAAAAGGTATCCACAGCTGTTAAAGACATACAACACACTCCCAAATGGAGGAACTTGGGGAACTGGGAATACCCTGTAGGTATACACTACAGTAGGTGCAGGGACCTCCATGACGAGATTTCCCCTGCTCTTCTCCCACGTAGTGCCTATAAGACTTGGTCTTGCACCTTAGGCCTGGAATGGCACAACAAAAAAAATAGCTTCGGGTTCAGTTCAGCAACCTCTTTTCTCTAACTAGGGCCTCCCTCCCCATACTTTATACCCCATGACATATCATGGTTACAGTTATCAAGAGTTAAGGCTAGGTGTCTTCAATATGACCCAGCCCGATTGTGGGTAGAAATGCAACATAACGTTGGTTACATAACAATAGTTACATTGAAAGGTCACATAAAACTTTGCAACATTTATCCTGAACACAAAATTAACTCCTAGTCCCTGAAGCGCTGGAACCAGCCTACATAATACATAGATATCTATAACATAATACAAATGTATTATTGACAGCTATGGGTAATGGTGGGCTTGACCTTTATTAAAAGCAGTCACATCTACCCTTACCATCACAATAGGAGGAAGAGAAGACAGAAGATCAACTCACCAGGGACTTCTCTTCCCGCCACCGAGCATCATAGACTTCTGTGCATCATGCTGTTCTTCAAGATAAGGATCATTACTTCATGGGTCAGAAGTTATGGCAATTGGATGAGGAGGAGGAAATCCTTAATCTCGGAAAGGGTAAGAAACACATTTAGAGAGAGGGGTCGATTCCTTCTGCTCTCACTACACAGCTCTTCCAGACAGGTGCGGCCCGCTGTGTTAATCTGTATGGGTGTGACGGTGAGGGGATAACCAGGCTCAGTAATAAAGGTCAAGCCCACTTGTTTGCCCCTGATCCATGTTTTGGGGTCCTAGAGTGTCAGCTCTTGGGCCTGACTGTTGCATACTGTATGTACTGCCATGCATTGTATGTAAAATATGCGACAATAAAGAATTTGTGTGTCTTTTGCCTTTCCAGGAGTGCTAACCAGTGGAGATTCTCAGGCTATGAGTTTCAGGGAGGAATTTGCGGTAAAAGTGTTGTTGGACTGTGTTTAGCTAGCCGGGGACCAGAGTTGCTGGCCACCCAAAAAATATATACGGGATCCGAGTCAGATTCCCGGGAACATGTAGACCCAGACCTCCGGACCATGTCCTCTCTGGAAAGCAGTTCCGCGGCTCACCGCCAGGATGCTCTACATCAGCACAGACCTTGTCTAAGGGTGTTAGGAAACACCCTCATACCAGCTGCATCTCCCCAGTGGTGTTATTTTTTTACTTATATTTTTTATTTTAATTTTATTTTTATCTTATTTAAACACTTTGGTGATTTGGGTTTGCGCTTATTCTCTGTGCTACATTCTCAGCACAGACCAGAAAGGTAAAAGGGGGCATAGGGATACACATATCCCCGGTATAGTCAGGGGTCCCTAGTTTAGTGGGAGTCCCCCCAGTGTATGCCCCGCACCCTGGACCCGGTATAGGGATTTGGAGTATCTCCAAAGGTATATATATATATTTTATGCACTGTATATGAGCTGGGGAATTTCCAAGTCCCTGGTTACGAGAGACCCGATGGCAACCAATCTTGGTGCCAATTAGTCTGCTTGGGTCCCGGACTTGAAAGCCACAGAGATGCCAAGGTGTTAGGGTGGGCAGAGTACTGGAGTTATGCTGGAGTACCCACGTCCTGGCATGATTAAAGGCTATCCGTCAACCATTGCCCGTCCCCAGATTCTGAGGAGCCTGGCCCAGCGGGGTGTTCAATATGCTAAGTGGCAGAGGTGCCAGGTTGGCGCTTGCCACTTTGTAGAATTGAACTCCGTGCCTGCCAAGCTTCCGGGTACCGGCAAATCGCTGATAAGGTGATGGAAATATTCCCACTTTATGATTGGTTGGGGTATTCTGTGAATGGGACTGAAATCCTGTAAGAAACCTAGCAGCCAATCTGCTCAGGAGAGTCTTAGCAGCAAGACAGCAGCGACAAATTTGAAATCACCAAAAGATGCTGTGTGAGAAAAAGCAGTGTGCCGGGTTCAAGAATTTTGAGCTGAAATATTTCTAAATCCCAACTTTTTGCGGCCAAGTTCTACAATTCGAACATAGTGTTCGTGGCTGGAATTACATGCTATTTTGATTTCCAGGAGGTTTGGGACACACTGTACTTGCGGTCAAACTATTTCAACACTACGGAGCTTATCCAGAGGTGGCGTGTGGATCTGCATGCCGATTTGCGTTCCAGGACATTTCGGTACAAGCCCTGGTCAACTGCAAACTTTATTTTAAGGACTGAAAAGGGCTAGGAAAGTCTATTTTTATCCCCAGCACCCAGTAAGTGTGTTTACTTATGCATAATTGTAATCAATTGTGTGTATGTCTTTTTCAAAGGAATAAATCACAATTTGTTTTACTCCTTGGCTTTGCTCAGTGATATGATCCCGGTATAAAGATGTAAGTACCTGGTCTCCGTGACAATGAGCAATTAGTCTGGCCATCGAGAAGCCACAATCTGCCCGTGGACAAGCTGCCTGTGAGCTGTAGTTTCCTTCAGGATTTGGCCATGGGGACAACGTGATCTGGTCATGGTCAGGCTGCCTTTGAGCTGCAGTTTCCTTAAGGATTTTTTTAAACAGGAAATTTATAAAATTAAAACAGTCTTTTACTGTATACTGTATATCATTTGTTTTCAGTAATAATCTGTATGTTTTTTTTACAGTTGCAGGTTCAGACTATATACACGAGAAGTAGAGTGTTGCTACTGTACATGTTGAAAGCATTTTTATTTCTTAGATATAACAACCTTACACTTACAAACATACTTTCTCTCTCTTCTGTACAGTGTGTTTATTTTCCTCTATGTTATCTGCTCTTCAAACATTGACCTCTCTTTACTGTTATAAAGTAGGGGATGAGTCAAGTGAGTGTTTACCAGAACATTAACTTTCTGTGCTGCAAACAAAAGTGGGAATTCCTCAGTTTTTTTTCTTTCCTAGAAACCTCTTTGTTGAGAACAAATAAGCGGTCAAAGGAGAAATACGATGCTACAGTGCTATTCTGAACCTTGTTACCCAGTTCACAGATGTGGCTTTTTTTACTTAATCTACTCTTTTTTATTGCCTTCCTTTGAAAAAACAAAGTAATTAGTTTGTGTGTGCCGCACACACAACACACACGCACAGAAACTCTATTACAGTAGATTCCATCATAAGTAGCTGTAACGATTATGTTACATATTAAGCCTTTTATTTGTTATTTTGTAACAAAGCTGAATAACATTATCTGTTAATACACTGTATGCTACAGAAACCATGTAGACAGATTCAGCGGCCATTATTCGAAAAAATGGTCAGTTGCAGACTAATGGCCCACCGGAGTAACACACTGCTGTGTGAGTCCTGCCGGGGTCTGCCTTTAATATACGCGCAGTAAGAGATAGACTGAATCAGTCACTAACTGCACGTCTCTTACAGGCGAACACGGGGGTTTTATTAAAATTCTAAAATTACAGTAGTGTAGCAGGGGGTCTCCGGAGCTGAACTGCATTGATTTCAGGTCTGAGGACCCCCTACTTTCCAAGATACAGGCCCCGTTATGGGGTGCCGGTATCCCCATGTTAAAATCCTGTGGGCCACGTGACCGTGGGATCTAAACAAAGCAGAGGGATACCGGCACCCTATAACGGGGCCGGTATCTCGGGAAGTAGGGGGTCCCCGAGGCTGAAATAACTTTGTCCAACTCCGGAGACCCTCTGCTCCCTCACACTAAAGCAAACATCCCACCCCCAATAAAAAAATCCTTACCTTAGCGGATAGGTAAGGTAAAGAAGCTGTTTACATTATATTTTTATTCATAGTGTGCATGAGCATGGGGTCTCCTGAGCTGAACAAAGTGGATTTCAACCTTGGGGACCCCCTACTTCCCGAGTTACAGGCCCCAGTATGGGGTGCCGGTATCTCCTCCATGTTAAAATCCCCATGGAATGTAAACAAAGCAGAGGGATACCGGCACCCCATACCGGGGCATGTGTCTCGGAAATTTGAGGGTCCCCGAGGCTGAAATAAACGTTGTTCAGCTCTGGAGACCCTCTGCTCCCTCACACTAGTATCAAACATCCCACCCCCAATAAAAAAATCCTTACCTTAGCGGATAGGTAAGGTAAAGAAGCTGTTTACATTATATTTTTATTCATAGTGTGCATGAGCATGGGGTCTCCTGAGCTGAACAAAGTGGATTTCAACCTTGGGGACCCCCTACTTCCCGAGTTACAGGCCCCAGTATGGGGTGCCGGTATCTCCTCCATGTTAAAATCCCCATGGAATGTAAACAAAGCAGAGGGATACCGGCACCCCATACCGGGGCATGTGTCTCAGAAATTTGAGGGTCCCCGGGGCTGAAATAAACGTTGTTCAGCTCTGGAGACCCCCTGCTCACACACACAATAAATACAAATAAAAATGTAAGCAGCTTCATTACCTTAGCGACCATGCAATGCCCGCTAAGGAAATGAAGGAGTTAAGTCACTGTACTGTAGCAGTTTACATTACAGTATGTACTTGTAACGGGGATTCCCCCCCCAATCGCAGATCTGATGTGGGTGCAAGGAACATACGGTGTTACCATAGGTGTGGTGCATTACCTGTTGGCTCGCAGGAGGGCTGAGCTTCCGCCACGGGGAACCTGGGGCAATTATACTAGGGGTAACCCCTTACTCAATTCAGCGACTCCACCTGCGATGGTTCCCACCAGAGGGGGAGTGGTTCCTCGCAGGACAATACAATAATCACATACACGGGTATATAATAACTAAGGACTTTACTAACATGCAAACAACATATCACGGCAGTACCACAATATAACCTGTGTCCCTCTCTCGAGGAGACACCTACTGCGTCACGCAGGACGCTTCCCCAACACCAGGTGATCCCACCCAGTGTCCCGAGAATCCCCACCCAATGTCCCGCACTCTTGCACAGAGTCAATGGGTGACTGCGCAGTCACAGTTAAGCTAAGGGCCCGGTGGTGCACTTATGTATTAGATACCTGCCGAGCACTCCGGTGCTCGGGTCAGCAATCTTCACAAAGGGTCAGACGTGTGATGAATCCGTCTGATTATCCAAGCGAACTCCGGCACGTGCGCACCGCTAGGGCGGTCCCACTCTGGAATCGTCTCTGTGGACCTCAACGTGGGTCCAACCGCTTCCACAGGAACAGCAGCAGCCGCTGTGTCCCTATCTATCTAAGTAGTACTAACGTGACAGGAACCCTAACCTAGGGCCTGTCCCTGTAGTACAGCAACCTGTAGTGGCTTGGGGAACTCCTATGGGCCTGGCAGGGGTAATGACCTATCCCACTCCCCTAACTACCCAAGTCCCTCGCCTCACTACTATTCAACTAGTCCCAGCGCCTACAGCAGCAAGCTGTAGCTCACTGGAGGCTGCAGCCAACGTGCTGCGCAACAAGGTGCCTGCCTGTCAGACCTCACAGCACTAACAGCCGTGACTCTGACAAGGCAGCACTCTATGCTAAAGGGCAGCGTCCCTATCTCGGGCCTCCCTAAGCACTTACCCACTAAACTAGTGGGGCGTTGGGGCCTACCTGGGGTGTAGGTACCTATATGGGGCAGAAGCTGCACTCGCTCCCCGCACCCTACTTCCCTACAGCTCCCTGACTCCAACTCTCTGTAACCTTCCTTTCCCCAGCTCCCACTAATGTAAGTGGCAGGGTCCCTATCCTGAGGGCTGCCCCTGGCAACACTCACCTTACTGGGGAGCTGAGCTATCTCGGACCAAGGGGGTGCTGGCCTATTACAGGGGAGTCCCTGACTCCTGTACCCTACCTCCTTCCCTTGTCTGTTCCTTCCTCTGACTGATCTAACGTGCTCCAAGCCCGCCAAATGTATCTCTTTTCCCAGGGGTCTCCTAAGCCCTATTGGCTCCCTGGGGTCACATGGGGCTCGCAAAGGCTCTTGGGATATGTAGTCCCAGCTCAGAGCCTTCCCTGGTAGGCTAGGGGTTCGCGGGCTTTTCCCTACCTTCACTGCGCTTGCGCAAGCTTTCCCGGGCTGCCTCGACCTTCCCTCAGCTTTCCCTGCTCTCGCGCGAGCTATCCCTGTCTCGGGGGCTGTCCCTGCGCCTACGCGTCCCTGCGCATGCGCAACAGTGTCCTCAATGGCGGCGCCCTGCTTGTCCGGCCGCCGGGACCTTAGAGACGCGATCGCGGCCTTAGCAACCGCCCGATCGCGTCCCCGGCAACCGGCCGCAGGCAGGAGAAGCCGCGCTGCTCCCTGCTCCAGCCCCCACCCTTGGAAGCAGCCGTCGGGTCTCTCGACACCCGCGACCGAGCTGCCCAAGGGAAGGGGGGTCTCCAGGAGCCACGGGAGCTCCAGGCTACACTCTCCTCCTGGTGAAACTCCAACGACCTCGCTTGGATGGCAGACATAACCTGGTACACAGTTATACAATGAAAATGCAGGGCATATGTACAACCTATCACTGGTGACTTTAGACATCAGGTTACAATACAGTTCACATACCATACCCGAGGCCAGCTGAGCGTCAGCTGTTTGCTGAGACCATTTGTGGGGTGCCCCTAACTGATCAGGTGGGGGTACCTCACTTTTGCGTCCGTGAGCCTCCCCCAGAAAAATTTCTTGAAGAGCACACTCTGGAGTGACAGTCACCGGTTCTTCGCTACTTCCTCCCCCTGGTAGAAGGAGTAGCACAGTGTCCTTTAACCAGGCCTTTACCCGGCCATCCACGGCATGGATGCGGTAGACCAGGAGGCCAGGACCTTTCCCGCGGTCCACTACATGGTGAATGGAGCGTTCCCTTTTGGGCTCCAAGGAGAAAATTGTCACTAAATCCTTCTCTACACAGTCCTTGTCCCTACATACTGGCGAGGCTTCCACTGGGAAGCGAGAATTGGGCCCTGTCTCTTTCGGCAAAGTCTCTATTTCACCTGGCAAGGGGTAAAGGGTAGATACCTTACCATTGCGGTGATTCCCGGTGGCCAACAGGTCCTCGGGGACGCTGTCAGTTCCCACCTCGGCTATCTCAGGACCTGTCCCCGGTACTTCTGGGGCAGTCCACTTACTGGCTGGAAACTCGGGAGCGTTGGATCCCAGTCCTGGGACCACTTGGATTGGAGCGCACGGGCTCACACTCAGGTCAGGAGCCGGTGGGGAATAAGGAGGTTCCTCCCCACTACGCTGGCTTGCGATAGGTTCCTCTCCATCTGGAACACGATCAGGCAGGTACTGGTCCACTCGCACCACTGGACAGCTACCTTCTAAGGGAGACACCTCCGCCAGGACGCGATGCAGAGGGGAACCCTTCGCCCAGGTAACCAGACTTAAGGAGCCATCGTGCTCCGCGGTCACCTGGAGGCTCACCCCCAACACCCCTGGGGCAGTCAACTCACCCTTGTCGTCGCTAACCGGTACTGATCCCAAGCCTGGGACCGACGGTACCTCTGTAGGCCGGACTGACCGTTGTAGGGCACACGGGCCCACAGCAGGCTCTGTATCCGCCGAGATAGTGTGTTTGTTGATTTCACTGTAGTGGTCCGCCGGCAGGCGCATCACCACAAGTGATTGGTTGCTGGACTCACTAAAAGAAGGTGGGGGTACAGACACCTTACCCTGTGATTCCCCTGTCTCCTCTGTATCACTGCTGGGGTGGTTCGCCGGTAGGCGCATCGCCACCGATGGGACTTCAACCTCTTTACCTGCGGATATCACGATAGGATCCTCCGCCAATGATTCGCTTGGCTCCAGGACTGGCTGATCCGGGTTCTGTGGTTCCGGCTCAGGAACCAGGTCTAGAGTGTTCACTTGGGCGCACTGGCCCTCCGAAATGTCTATGAGAAGGGTAGATGGGTTAGTTATACTGACCGGCTCTTCAGGCTGGGGCACAATAGGTTTTAAGAACCAGGCACCGCAATCTTCACATTGAGGCTCCCACGCCAATGCCGCTCTAGAACAGTCACATGTAGGGCTAAAATACTGTATGCTCAGTTCTCCATCCACGGTGCCGGTCTTGAAATCCAGCGGTAGCTGAAATAGGTCGGCTCCTTGGAGATAAGCTTTTTGCAGGCATGTGCACATTAATGTAAGGGCTTTCACTCCTGGCACGTGCCAGGACATATACACATTGGGGTGTACTCCCTTACAGTCTGTTTCATCACCATCATCAGAAAACCCAGAGTCTATTTCATTTACGTCGGCCACAGTGCCCTCTTCCTCGGGCTGTCCTGTAACCGCCAATGGCACGGGTTGCAGAGTCGGTATCCTGCAGCAGCCACACATGCGTCCCCAGGCCAATTTACAAAAGGAGCAGTCACCGTTGTTACAGAAACATTCCCGGCACCCATCCTCATTTGCGTCTTCCAGCCGCCCTCTTATCAGGCACGCCAAAATCGCAAAGTTCATACTACCCAACGGACTCAACGATTCTATCATACACGGACACAACAAAAAGGATACGGCCCCGGCCTTCGTCGGCCACAGTCCATATGACGGCGAGCAATTTTCTTTGCCACCAGTACTTTCTTGGATGGAGACAGCAGTTACGGGTGAAGGCTCACAGTGCTTGCTCCCCCTGGTGGAATCTGAAGGAGGGGCAGCACACTCTTTCATGGAATGACTCTGGCTCTGCACAG
This sequence comes from Ascaphus truei, assembly GCF_040206685.1. Lineage (NCBI taxonomy): Eukaryota > Metazoa > Chordata > Amphibia > Anura > Ascaphidae > Ascaphus > Ascaphus truei. The sequence goes on along the minus strand of NC_134483.1, from coordinate 195,037,490 downwards.
AGTTATTCAGTTGGCGGGGGCGGGGCTTAGGGTTTCCCGCCAAGCTCGGACAGTCTGCAACATTTTCCCGCGCGGGCGGGAAATCAGCACGTGACTTCTTCATGGCGAACAAAAATAGCACAATTTAGAAAAAAAATATACCGGGCACCCCAGGTCTCTCTCAGCAGCGCCTCCAAATGTAACGGGGATTCCCCCCCCAATCGCAGATCTGATGTGGGTGCAAGGAACATACGGTGTTACCATAGGTGTGGTGCATTACCTGTTGGCTCGCAGGAGGGCTGAGCTTCCGCCACGGGGAACCTGGGGCAATTATACTAGGGGTAACCACTTACTCAATTCAGCGCCTCCACCTGCGATGGCTCCCACCAGAGGGGGAGTGGTTCCTCGCAGGACAATACAATAATCACATACACGGGTATATAATAACTAAGGACTTTACTAACATGCAAACAACATATCACGGCAGTACCACAATATAACCTGTGTCCCTCTCTCGAGGAGACACCTACTGCGTCACGCAGGACGCTTCCCCAACACCAGGTGATCCCACCCAGTGTCCCGAGAATCCCCACCCAATGTCCCGCACTCTTGCACAGAGTCAATGGGTGACTGCGCAGTCACAGTTAAGCTAAGGGCCCGGTGGTGCACTTATGTATTAGATACCTGCCGAGCACTCCGGTGCTCGGGTCAGCAATCTTCACAAAGGGTCAGACGTGTGATGAATCCGTCTGATTATCCAAGCGAACTCCGGCACGTGCGCACCGCTAGGGCGGTCCCACTCTGGAATCGTCTCTGTGGACCTCAACGTGGGTCCAACCGCTTCCACAGGAACAGCAGCAGCCGCTGTGTCCCTATCTATCTAAGTAGTACTAACGTGACAGGAACCCTAACCTAGGGCCTGTCCCTGTAGTACAGCAACCTGTAGTGGCTTGGGGAACTCCTATGGGCCTGGCAGGGGTAATGACCTATCCCACTCCCCTAACTACCCAAGTCCCTCGCCTCACTACTATTCAACTAGTCCCAGCGCCTACAGCAGCAAGCTGTAGCTCACTGGAGGCTGCAGCCAACGTGCTGCGCAACAAGGTGCCTGCCTGTCAGACCTCACAGCACTAACAGCCGTGACTCTGACAAGGCAGCACTCTATGCTAAAGGGCAGCGTCCCTATCTCGGGCCTCCCTAAGCACTTACCCACTAAACTAGTGGGGCGTTGGGGCCTACCTGGGGTGTAGGTACCTATATGGGGCAGAAGCTGCACTCGCTCCCCGCACCCTACTTCCCTACAGCTCCCTGACTCCAACTCTCTGTAACCTTCCTTTCCCCAGCTCCCACTAATGTAAGTGGCAGGGTCCCTATCCTGAGGGCTGCCCCTGGCAACACTCACCTTACTGGGGAGCTGAGCTATCTCGGACCAAGGGGGTGCTGGCCTAGTACAGGGGAGTCCCTGACTCCTGTACCCTACCTCCTTCCCTTGTCTGTTCCTTCCTCTGACTGATCTAACGTGCTCCAAGCCCGCCAAATGTATCTCTTTTCCCAGGGGTCTCCTAAGCCCTATTGGCTCCCTGGGGTCACATGGGGCTCGCAAAGGCTCTTGGGATATGTAGTCCCAGCTCAGAGCCTTCCCTGGTAGGCTAGGGGTTCGTGGGCTTTTCCCTACCTTCACTGCGCTTGCGCAAGCTTTCCCGGGCTGCCTCGACCTTCCCTCAGCTTTCCCTGCTCTCGCGCGAGCTATCCCTATCTCGGGGGCTGTCCCTGCGCCTACGCGTCCCTGCGCATGCGCAACAGTGTCCTCAATGGCGGCGCCCTGCTTGTCCGGCCGCCGGGACCTTAGAGACGCGATCGCGGCCTTAACAACCGCCCGATCGCGTCCCCGGCAACCGGCCGCAGGCAGGAGAAGCCGCGCTGCTCCCTGCTCCAGCCCCCACCCTTGGAAGCAGCCGTCGGGTCTCTCGACACCCGCGACCGAGCTGTCCAAGGGAAGGGGGGTCTCCAGGAGCCACGGGAGCTCCAGGCTACATACTGTACTACCCACCCACTAATACACAACCCACCCCGTGTCCCCCCATTAAACCATGTGTAACAGAGTCTTATTCCGGTTAACAAGCTTGCCTCTAATCCAGCAGTGTGCTGGTTAATTGCACACCTGCAATCAACCACTCCACCTGCCTAATCACAGTTCTGTGAAAAAGCCTGTTTCCCAGAAACTGAGGAGATTTTCCTCAGTACACAAGGGTGCTGACAAGAGGAAAGAGGTCTTGAGCAAAAAGGCTCTGCTGAGATCAAGACACCCAGAGACTTATGTTCCTGAACACATGGGACCCAGGAACCTACCAGAGACTGAAATGAAGGGCCACCTTCTTTAAGGTATCTCTTGAGACTTTGGGGAATAGGGTGGTAATGGGATTATCCCTCCAGCCCTGGAGAAAGGGACTGGGGAAGTAAGTTAGCCCTTACACAGGGATTGGCGTTTGTTGTTTTCATATGTTTTGCTGTGTTAAAAGGGACAGGCGCAATAAAGCCTTATTTTAATTTCACCTTAAAAACGGTCTGCATTGCATACCTCTGCACACATATCTTACACCATGATTTATTATTTTACACACAGGATTAAAACCCCAGGCCGACGGGGGTCCCCGGTGGTCCCGACACGTGTCCGCAGGCCCCACAGTGCATGTTAGTTCGAGATCTGCTCAGAGAGTGTATGTGTGCACATGGTGACAGGAGTTGAGAGCTACAGTTCCAGAGTGGAAAAGAGATCATGTGCCGCTGGAGGGGATACTCAACGGCTATAAAGACACAGTGATACCGATGCACCTTTTTGAAAAACAGACCTGCAACAGGTTCAGTATAACACAAGCTCCCATGGTGTGCCGGCACCATCATAAGCCAACATACCCAGGATTGGTTGGCTACTACACCACTGACACTGACTCAGACATGTGCAGAGCCATTTGAGGATTGTGTTGTATATGTGTAGTGCTCCTCTGCTGGATCACAAGGTGCCTGAGTTTAATACTGTAAGTGTATAGTAAACTTAGTGAATTACCTATGCTGTGTTTGTATTATTCCTGCCGTCTGACCGTAGGCCATGTGTGGCCCAGTAAGTAACAAGGAACTCAGGCTCCAGCCTTAGCGATAGTTGTAAGTCTGAGAGCTAAAAGGGGAACGGGTTACACAAGAAAGTGTGGCGCATCAATGAGATCAAACTGTAGGATTTCCGAGTGTTCATTACTGCAGGTCATTTTCAATGGTAGAGTATGCCACATTCGAGGATCTGAAGTACGGATTAACCCATCAACTGCTCTGACCATTTCTTCCTGCTTCTTGTGATGCCGTGATATCCCCAACTTTTTAGCGAAGGATAAGTTTTAAAAAAAAGTTCCCGGCGGCTCCAAAAATGGATGAGAATGGAAACGTCAATGGGGTCATGGTCATTATACTATATAACGGCTCGAAGGTTCAAGTGTGCCACGGCCACCTGTAGTGAGATAGCAGAACAAAGTGGAGTTTTTGGTTTCTTAACGCCCTGGTGCAAGAACTTACGTTTCCTGGGACATTCCCGCACAAAATTCCCTTGCTTTCCAAAATAGAAACATATATCTTGCAAGCATATTTGGTTGATTATTCTGCTTTTTTTCTTACTTTTTGTTCAAATACGCAAAAAAAAAATTTAATTGGATCTTTTCTCTTCTCACGCTGATAAAGAGTTTTCAGCACAATTTATGAAAACTGCTTCATTTCAACCAAACCCTACTTGTGAATAAAAATGAATAACAACACAGGGATAACAGCACAGGACTACACATTGTTGACAAGAACTCTTCTCTTCTTGATGCCTCTTTCCAGCCTTGATTTGAAGATACCACACATGTAATGGCACTACAGGATTTCCAACAGCTGATTAGATTCCATGGAGGACACTGTTTGTGGAGAATTGGTGCGAGGAGGTGCTGGCAAGCAAGCTACAGAGATCTTAGCGGTAGACAGCGTCTTCCGCCCTGACTTCAGTCGTCAAAGGACGTGACATCAGCGGAAGGATCTCTCAGTGACTGAACTACCGGCGTCTCCCCAAGAGTCACCAACGGTCCTCTCCAACGTACCAATATCTTTGTACAAATGTGAGTGCATTACTTATATGTTTTTTTGTGCCACATTATACCCCTATGTACTATACCATTGTGTGCTCTCTTTCTTGTCCACTATCCGCGGGAGGTACACTCAGCACTTTATGGACAGATCTAGCCCACCAGATGTACAGCTCTAATACCACCATCACCAGAGGGCTTCCATTATAAAAGGGCTCTTGTCAGAGAGAGATGGATCTCTGACACGTCTGTTACAATTTGACTTACTGTATTGTGAGTGAGACCTATTTAGAGACTATTGTTTGCACGTATATTTTATACGGTCTGCACTATTATTATTTCCACTTTTTTCCCTGCATATCATCTTGAGAATCTGAGCGCTCCCCCTACCTGGAAGACAACGCAAGATTTCTGGACCTGGACAGTCCTTTAAGGGTGTAGAGCTGCTGTTTCTTTATTTATTTGTATTTCACTATTCACTTTTATGTTTCATGTTTTTTGGTGAAGGATTTTATTCACTATATATATATATATATATATATATATATATATATATATATATATATATATATATATATATATCTACTATATATTTGTGAAAGCACTGTATGTTTGTCTGCATTGTCTGTGTCCCTCAGGCCAATGAGATTGGTCCCTTGGCCCGCCCGCCCCCGCACACCTCTCTTTGGCCTGAGGTGGAGTAACGGGCCAAAGGTCCAACACACACACACACACACACACACACACACACACACACACACACACACACACACACACACACACACACACACACACACACACACACACACACACACACACACAGCTACAGTCAAGAGCACCCGGGACACAGCGGGGGAGCTGTGCCAGCGCCCGGGACACAGCGGGGGAGTGGCCACAACACGCTGCCTCCCGCCTCACATGCACGTGGGAGCGCCCGAACGGGTACTGCAGTTGCCACGCCTGCCTCACAGCCCCCACGCCGCCGTCCTACTCCCTCCCAACAGCTGCGGCTGCCACGGCCACCTCACCGTGCCTCACAGGCCCCGCGCTGCTGTCCTTCCCCCTCCCTACAGCTGCGTCCACCTCACCGTGCCTCACAGGCCCCGCGCTGCTGTCCTTCCCCCTCCCTACAGCTGCGGCCGCCTCACCGTTCCTCACAGGCCCCGCGCTGCTGTCCTTCCCCCTCCCTACAGCTGCGGCCGCCTCACCGCGCCTCACAGGCCCCGCGCTGCTGTCCTTCCCCCTCCCTACAGCTGCGGCTGCCACGGCCGCCTCACCGCGCCTCACAGGCCCCGCGCTGCTGTCCTTCCCCCTCCCTACAGCTGCGGCCGCCTCATCGTGCCTCACAGGCCCCGCGCTGCTGTCCTTCCCCCTCTCTACTGCTGCGGCCGCCTCACCGCGCCTCACAGGCCCCGTGCTGCTGTCCTTCCCCCTCCCTACAGCTGCGGCTGCCACGGCCGCCTCACCGCGCCTCACAGGCCCCGCGCTGCTGTTCTTCCCCCTCCCTACAGCTGCGGCTGCCAGGGCCGCCTCACCGCGCCTCACAGGCCCCGCGCTGCTGTCCTTCCCCCTCTCTACAGCTGCGGCTGCCACGGCCGCCTCACCGCGCCTCACACCTGCTGCCTCCGGGGATAGCATGAAGGGGGGGGAGGCATGCAGGGGGGGGGAGGCATGCAGGGGGGGGAGAGAAGAGATGCAGGGGGGAAAGATAACCCACCCACTCACCCACCCACCCAGTCACTCACCCACCCAGTCACTCACTCAGTCAAGTCACTCAGTCACCCACCCAGTCACCCAGTCACCCACCCAGTCACTCAGTCACCCAACCACCCACCCAGTCAGTCAAGTCACTCACCCACCCAGTCACTCAACCACCCACCCAGTCACTCACCCACCCACCCAGTCAGTCACTCACCCACCCACCCAGTCACTCAAGTCACTCACCCACCCAGTCACTCAAGTCACTCACCCACCCAGTCACTCAAAGTCACTCATGGTCACTCACCCACCCACCCAGTCACTCACTCACCCACCCAGTCACTCACCCACCCAGGCAGTCACTCACCCACCCAGTCAGTCACTCACCCACCCAGTCAGTCAGTTACTCACCCACCCAGTCAGTCACTCACCCACCCAGTCACTCACCCACCCAATCACTCACCCACCCAGGCAGTCACTCACCCACCCAGTCACTCACTCACCCAGTCACTCACTCACCCACCCAGTCACTCACCCACCCAATCACTCACCCACCCAGGCAGTCACTCACCCACCCAGTCAGTCACTCACCCACCCAGTCAGTCACTCACCCACCCAGTCAGTCACTCACCCACCCAGTCAGTCACTCACCCACCCAGTCAGTCACTCACCCACCCAATCACTCACCCACCCAGGCAGTCACTCACCCACCCAGTCAGTCACTCACCCACCCAGTCAGTCACTCACCCACCAGTCACTCACCCACCCAGTCAGTCACTTACCCACCCAGTCACCCACCCACCCAGTCACTCAGTCACCCACCCAGTCACCCACCCAGTCACCCACCCACCCAGTCACTCAGTCACCCACACACTCACTCACACACTCAGTCACCCACCCACTCACTCAGTCCCTCACCCACCCACTGAGCTCTGAAGGGGGGGAATTGGACATGTGAGAGGGGGGGGGAACGGAGGTGTGAAGGGGGGAAGGGCCGGAGCTGTGAACGGGGGGGAGGGGGGAACCCAGCTATTAACACGGGGGCCACATTCATGTGCAGGGGGGCCCCAATTGCTGTTAACGGGGAGAAAGGGGAAGGGGGGAAGAGAGGCCAATGGGGGGAGAGAGAGAGGGGGAGCAAAGAAAAAAAGAGAGGGAGCGGAGAGAGGGGGGAGCGGGAAAATTCAATGCCGGGCAACGCCGGGTATATCAGCTAGTATATATATATATATATATATATATATATATATATATATATATATATAATATATACTTTTGAGGTTCACAGTTATTATATATATTGTCATCACTTTATTTATTTCACTATTAGAAGCGCCCGGTATCATTTTTCTTTGTTGTATTCCTTATCATGAGCAAGAAGTGTTCCAAGTCAACTTGTAAGGGGTTTGGTAAGATTAAGCAACAGTAGCATCTCCACATACTGTATGTAGCAGCAAAGGTTATAGCACCACTAAGGCTACGCTTATAGTGACGGTTGCTGAAAAAATCAAAAAGAGATGACTTCCAGCGATCAAGACCAATCCGTCGCTCCATCGCGTCGCGCTTTCTATAAGCGCACGCGACGGTGGCAATGCACTTGTTTGGCCGTCACGTCGCTGTCGCCATAAGCGCAGCCTAAGGCCACGCCTATAGTGCTGTCGATGGTGACGACGACACGACGGGTGATGTCACACACCGGCGAAAGTTATATTTCGCCGGGCAGCGGCGTTGCGGGTTTCCGGGCATTTGATTGGTTCAAGGGCTGTCACAAGAGGCGACAGCCCTTGAAAAATCTAATTTTGCCGGCTACCAGTTTTCGCGACGTCGCATAGTCGCATAGTCGCCAGTGCGCTTACAATAAGCACACGTGGCGGCGGCAATGCATTTGTTTTCGGGCAACGTCGCCATTGCTGGCACTATAAGCGCGGCCTTAGACAGAAATAGAAGAGCTAGATAGCCACCTGCAATATACAGATATAGCCAATGTTATTAATCCCATTGGTATATTGCAGTAGAACAGACAGTACATAACGTGCCAGTGAGAGAAGTGACCATTGTTTTGAATCAGTTGTAGTTGCATGTGAAAAGGGTAGGCCTGACGCACTACATTACTCACGCTCTTACACCAGCAGAAGTAATAACTGTTGCATCTGTATAGTATATACAGTGGTGTGAAAAAGAAAGTACACCCTCTTTGAATTCTATGGTTTTACATATCAGGACATAATAACAATCATCTGTTCCTTAGTAGGTCTTAAAATTAGGTAAATACAACTTCTGATGAACAACAACACATGACATATTACACCGTGTCATGATTTATTTATCAAAAATAAAGCCAAAATGGAGAAGCAGTGTGAAAAACTAAGTATACCTTATGAATCAATAACTTGTAAAACCACCTTCAGCAGCAATAACTTGAAGTAATCATTTTCTGTATGACTTTATCAGTCTCTCACATCGTTGTGGAGGAATTTTGTCCCACTCTTCTTTACAACGTTGCTTCAGTTCATTGAGGTTTGTGGGCATTTGTTAATGCACAGCTCTCTTAAGGTCCAGCCACAGCATTTCAATTGGGTTGAGGTCTGGACTTTGACTGGGCCATTGCAACACCTTGATTCTTTTCTTTTTCAGCCATTCTGTTGTAGATTTGCTTGTGTGCTTGGGATCATTGTCCTGTTGCATGACACAATTCCAGCCAAGCTTTAGCTGTCGGACAGATGGCCTCACATTTGACTCTAGAATACTTTGGTATACAGAGAAGTTCATGGTCGACTCAATGACTGCAAGGTTCCCATGTCCTGTGGATGCAAAACAAGCCCATATCAACACCCCTCCCCCACCGTGCCTGACAGTTGGTATGAGGTGTTTGTGCTGATATGCTGTGTTTGGTTTTCACCAAATGTGGCGCTGTGTATTATGGCCAAACATCTCCACTTTGGTCTCGTCTGTCCAAAGGACATTGTTCCAGAATTCTTGTGGTTTGTTCAGATGCAACTTTGCAAAGCTAAGCCGTGCTGCCATGTTCTTTTTAGAGAGAAGAGGCTTTCTCCTGGCAACCCTTCCAAACAAACCATTCTTGTTCAGTCTTTTTCTAATTGTACTGTCATGAACATTAACATTTAACATGCTAACTGAGGCCTGTAGATTCTGAGATGTAACTCTTGGGTTTTTTGCAATTTCTCTTAGCATTGCACGGTCTGACCTTGGGGTGAATTTGCTGGGACGTCCACTCCCGGGAAGATTGGCAACTGTCTTGAATGTTTTCCACTTTTGAATAATCTTTCTCACTGTAGAATGATGGACTTTAAATTTTTTGGAAACGGTCTTATAACCCTTCCCAGATTGATTGGCAGCAACAATTGCTTCTCTTAGATCATTGCTGATGTCTTTCCTCCTTGGCATTGTGTTAACACACACCTAAATGCTCCAGACCAGCAAACTTCTAAAACTTTGGCTTTTATAGAGGTGGTCACACTTGCTGATGGTTAATTAATCAAGGGCATTTGATTAGTAACACATGTCTGCTACTTGGCATCTTAATTATTATGGAAGCAGTAAGGGTGTACTTAGTTTTTCACACATAGCTTCTCAATTTTGGCTTTATTTTTGTTAAATAAATCATGACACAGTGTAATATGTCATGTGTTGTTGTTCATCTGAGGTTGTATTTACCTAATTTTAAGACCTGCTAAGATGATTGTTATTATGTCTTGATATGTAAAACCATAAAATTCAAAGAGGGTGTACTATCTTTTCCCCACAACTGTGTATATATATATATATATATATATATATATATATATATATATATATGTCAAACAAAGAATAGACTGCGCTCCTCAGGTGTAAAATCAGACTAATTACCAAATGATTGTATTAAATGGATATAGCAAAGGTGAATGGCAAAAGTGAATGCAACAGTATTATGGATGATTGACTCACACTAATAAAAAATACATGCAATATGTTATAATAAAATGCTGAGTGCCAATGTTTAAAAAGCTGCTGTAAACACAAATATATGCCAGTGAACAATACAAATATAATAAAATGGCATGTGTTGGTAGTTATGACTACTGCACTAATGAATCCCTCCTGAATGATACTAAATGAATGATGAATGGAAAAATACAGAAAAAATGACACCAAGTGTGTCAAAGATAAAAATAAAAATGAAAAATGTGAAAAATGTAAAAATATATCAACCAAACCAAGGGTCCATGCTAGGATCTGGCTGCTCTCATCAAGGACCAACGAACTCCCAGAAATCTGTGAACAACAAGAAAAGAAAGCGCCCGATCCTAGTGCAGCATGAAAAAATACAATTTAATAAAAATGAATATGAATAAAACCAACAAATGCGAACTCACAAACACAGGATAAATAAATGCATATAATGAGTATACTCATTCGCCAACCGCCCACGTTGTGCCTTGGATGGCGCGCCCTCTCTCTGTCTGGGTTTTCTCAGCTCTGCTGAACCGACATCCAGCAGGGGATACAGGAAAAAGCTCACCACAATGTGACCCGGAAGTCCTCCACAATGTTAGTGTATCCGGATATGAGGTCTGCAGTCCGTGACCCCGCGATGCAGGGGCTGATCAGAGAAGTCACTCTGCACTCCCAAAGGCAGTCCGTAATGAGGTGGGCAGTGAGGATAGAGTCAAAATGTATATCCCGGTGTGACAGCAGCTAAAAAACGCTCTTCTCTACGCGTTTCTTCACATAAAGTGATTTCATCAGGAGATATCTGACCAGTCTACGTCAGAACATATTTATAGTGATGAGTCAATCAACCACTTGGTAGCTTAATTAGTATAAACACATGTGTGATGACAATTAAAGGAACAAACATTAATTGAAGACAATGAGTGTCCTGTTCATAGTGCACAACACCTTGCAATATCAATTAGTTATATAATTAAAAATTGGCAGATCAATAATGTTATCAAATGCCTAAAACAAGTGTAAACATGTAGTATATATAAACAATATTGCATGAATATACTATTATGATAAAATTCATTCAGGACTGCATTCAATATATATTCATTCATTTAGTATCATTCAGGAGGGATTCATTAGTGCAGTAGTCATAACTACCAACACATGCCATTTTATTATATTTGTATTGTTCACTGGCATATATTTGTGTTTACAGCAGCTTTTTAAACATTGGCACTCAGCATTTTATTATAACATATTGCATGTATTTTTATTAGTGTGAGTCAATCATCCATAATACTGTTGCATTCACTTTTGCCATTCACCTTTGCTATATCCATTTAATACAATCATTTGGTAATTAGTCTGATTTTACACCTGAGGAGCGCAGTCTATTCTTTGTTTGTTATATTGTGTGTCATCAACGCCTTTAGACAGCAGCACTTCAGGTGTCACTCAGAACATAAACACTTTCAAAATGATGTTAAGCAGTAAGGAAAGATTGGCAAGAAGGCAACAGTATATGGTTACCACTGAGATTAATCTCATAGAAGACATGGAAGATGATAACAATGATGTCATTAAAGTAGATTTAAAAGCCAAATTCTATGGGCTAGAGAAATTGGCTAAAGAAGAAATGAAGCATTGGCTTGATTTATTAGCTTTACAAAAGTATTTGGACAAAAAATTGGTTCCAAGAGGCTTGAGAATCTTAAAGAAACCTACCTTTGAAACCAGTAAGGAATTCTCAGCCAATTGGAACCAAACCTTAGAGAATTGTTCATTTGCATTAATTAGGCTCCTCATTTCCTATCGTGAAGATAAACTTATAAGTTTAGAAAAAGAGATTGAGGAATTACAAGAATCAATTACTCCCTTCATTGATAGTGATGAATTTAAAGAACTAGACGATTTAGTCTCAATGAGGGTTCTTAAATATGAGGAGGATGTCCTGGAAAGGAAAGACAACAAATTTGAGAGGGATGTTGTAGATTATGCTACAGATAGGGTAAGAAACTGGAAAAGGAATAAAAGAGAAAGTTCTTACCATCACACTCCACACAAAAATGGGCGTAAATCTAGTAGAAAAAGGGAAGATAGCAAAGAACCCACTCATACACATAGAGAGAAACCTAAAGTGTTCAAACATTTTTCCAAAACCAATCATAAAGAGAGAAGAGGACGTAGTGGGTCCAATACAAAATCTCCCCAGCCCATATCTGTAATTAATAGATTTGAAATATTGGAAGATAAACAGGAACCAAGGCATTCAGAAATTGATAATAAAAAGGCCACATGTGGTACTATACCAAAGACACAAAATAAGGATATAGCTAAACCATCATGTAGCAAAGACAAAAAATCTGGTTCTCATACAGCTTCGTTTTTAGAGATGGTGAGTCAACAAGAGGCATTAGAGAAAAAAGAAAAAACATATCCTCTTTGGAGCCACATACCGCCATCGACAACACCACGCAGAAAACGAGATATCAAGGAAGAAGAGGAGGGAAACAACAGCAAAGAAAGGAGACAAGCAGACTGAGACTTTTGACGCCAGAGAGTCACGGTATTTTCAATCTGTCCAGTTTTGTATTATCGGCACATCATGTGTCTCTACTGGCCAAGGGATTATCATTTGCACCTAGCAGCACACCAAATAAGTTTGATTTATTTGTTGATCTGAATAGATATATCAGAAAGGTCACTCTCATGAGACATTTTGCTATTAAAAGCAAAGAAAAAGAAGTGGTATTTAACACACAGGAATTAAATTGCATAAGAGCCATGGCATCTCAGATATCCATGCAGTCACAACATCTGGTGGAACAAACATCAACCAATATAAACCCAGAAGTCACGGACACACAAACTGAGTTAGATTTCAATCTATTTACTCAACATTCCGCATATATTCCAGATACACTGTCGGTCTCTGCAATTGAAGAGTCCATGGTAGAAACTGTTCCTCAGATCTTACATTCCCCCTTTGTCTCAAGATCCACCTTTTTTCCTTATTTGTCTAAAGGAGGATTCATAGACACATTTTACACTCTAGTCTTACGTGACTTTGAAACACTCTGTGAAGATACACCTACATTAAAACGTAAAAATCTACATCCAAACGAACAACAAGCTTTGGACGAACTAAGTAAAAATCAAAATGTAGTTATCAGACAGGCAGACAAAGGGGGTGGAATAGTTTTGCAGAATAGGGATACATACATATTTGAAGCCAAACGCCAACTAGACAATGAAACTTTCTATATTAAGTTAAAAGAGGATCCTTTAATTGAATTCCAAACACAGCTAAAGGCACTATTGTTAGATGCCCAGGCACAAAATGTAATTAGTAGATCAGAATTTGATTTCCTATTCAAACGTCATCCACGGACTCCGGTTTTTTACCACATACCTAAAATTCATAAGAATCTCAAAGCACCCCCAGGAAGGCCCATAGTATCGGGTGTGGAGTCAATGACGTCCAGCGTGTCCCAATATGTGGATTATTATTTACAACCAATTGTGGCAGAATTGAGGTCACACATTAGGGACTCGCTGCACGTCATTGACCTCATTTCCAACATCCCCTGGAAGTCGACATACATATGGGCCACGTGTGATGTATCATCTCTTTACACGTGTATTGACCATGAGAAAGGTATACAAGCCATTTACACATTCTTAGAGACTGATACTAAACTGGAACTTCTACAAAGGGAATTCATTGTAAGGGCGATACGATTCATTCTAGAACACAATTATTTCCTGTTCGAAGACCAATATTATCTCCAAGTCTGTGGAACGGCCATGGGCACGAGATTTGCCCCCAGCTACGCAAACCTATACATGGGTCTGTGGGAGAGTATCCATGTGTGGGATAATGCCAGGCTGGGGGCGGGACTCGTGTTCTATGGGCGTTTCATTGACGACCTAATATTCATATGGGATGGTCAAGAACAGGATCTAATGGATATTCTTTCCAAATTCAATATTAACACCATGGGGTTGACATTCACCTTTGAAATGAATAGGTCCCTTATCACCTTTTTAGATTTGGAATTCAGTATAGACCATATGAATAATATCCTCACGAAAACATTTTTCAAAAAGGTATCCGCCAATGGATATATTCATAATAACAGCAATCATTATGGCAAATGGCTTGAAAATATCCACCGTGGTCAGTTTCTAAGGGTCCGGAGAAATTGTTCTCTAGACTCGGATTACCTGACCCAGGGGGATATTCTAGCCAATAAATTTATCAACAAAGGATATGACAAGAGTGTAATCATTGACACATTTCAACAGGTAGGGACATTAAATAGATTGGATTTATTACAAAAGAGCAAATCCAAATTTGATAGGGGTCAAATAGTGGATAGTAAATTAGGAACATTTGAGATACCTTCATTTATAACCCAATATAACAACTCATTTTCCAAAATAAAATCTATATTAAATTCCCATTGGAACATATTGCAGAACGATCCAATAATTGGAAACAAATTACCTAATAGGCCACCAGTGGTTTTAAAAAAAGCTAGGAATATAAAATCCATTCTAGCACCTACTAGACTAAAAAGTACATCAGTCATCTGTGAAAGTAAAAATCAAAAGAATGGTAATTTTCAGTGCAAACGAAGTAGGTGTATTACATGCAAACATCTAAAAACATCCAATTCCATCATTTCTGCTTCCAATGGATCCACCCATTCGATTCTGGGTCATATCAATTGTCTAACCAGTTTTGTGGTTTATGCCATCATGTGCCCGTGTGGGCTACAATACATTGGCCGTACAGCAAGAGCCCTGAGTACTAGGTTCTTAGAACATCGTAGAAACATAATCCATGGGCTACAAACTCATAGTCTGTCACGTCACTACTCATTAAAACACAACAAAGACCCAGCAACACTTAGAATACTGGGGATAGAACATATAAAATCCACTTTATTAAGTGGTGACAGACACAAAAGCCTAAACCTTCTTGAAACATATTGGATTTATGTTTTAAATACACTTAGTCCATCTGGGTTAAATGACTGCATTGATATAAGTACAGTCATCTGAGGGTTCATTCCTATAAGATCTTGAAGTGGAGGTCTGGGTCTGAACATGCTTGTCATGTTCCCTCCATATCTGTCTCAGGGAGTGTCCTTTTGGTCATTCAGTTCTTCATGATTTAAACATTATAGACACATTGAGTATTAGTCATTCACAATCATATTGGTTAATGATTCTTATCATAAATAGTTAGATAAATTAGATTTTTAATATATACACTAGACATTGACCATTAAGCACGCACATTAGAAATACATTCATGTATTCGTATATGTTTATTCCATTTAAGTAGTCACAAACAAGCACAATGAAGATCACAATCACGTTTAAGTATCACCTATAACACACTTATTTTATTTAATATTCACATAACTCTTTATTATTCATTCACTTCTTTATTTTCCTTGGCCAGTGGAGACACAGGTGCTATGATGCATTTGCTTCCCATTTTGATATACAGGTGACTGTGGGATACAAGGTTCCAGTCTGCAGTTCTCCTGGTTCTTTGCCAATCCTATATAACTAATTTATCCTTGAGTTCTCCAATATTACAATATATTAGACACACATACAGAGGTCAAAGTTTATCGCCTCAGTTCACTCATATATACATTTATATAATCATTTAACTATCCAATATTTGATTTACATCCACATCCCCAATTATTTCCTCCAGGTTATTCATTTCTTCTAAATGAATATTCATTAATTATCATGCTATAGATCCTATTAGCCCATGTCTGAGGTCCCATATATACTGACACAGGTTGGTTAGGGAATCCAGACAATTAGGATTCTAAATAAGAACACATCATTGTTTTATTTGTGCATTCATCAATCTGACATAGATGAGAACATTCAGGGCTGCAAGTATTCCCACTAATAAGGATATCCAATTGAGTTCTCAGTAATCATTATTGGGTGTATGTATAAATTGGTGATTATTTCTTAGTACTCACACACCCATAAATATATTGAATGCAGTCCTGAATGAATTTTATCATAATAGTATATTCATGCAATATTGTTTATATATACTACATGTTTACACTTGTTTTAGGCATTTGATAACATTATTGATCTGCCAATTTTTAATTATATAACTAATTGATATTGCAAGGTGTTGTGCACTATGAACAGGACACTCATTGTCTTCAATTAATGTTTGTTCCTTTAATTGTCATCACACATGTGTTTATACTAATTAAGCTACCAAGTGGTTGATTGACTCATCACTATAAATATGTTCTGACGTAGACTGGTCAGATATCTCCTGATGAAATCACTTTATGTGAAGAAACGCGTAGAGAAGAGCGTTTTTTAGCTGCTGTCACACCGGGATATACATTTTGACTCTATCCTCACTGCCCACCTCATTACGGACTGCCTTTGGGAGTGCAGAGAGACTTCTCTGATCAGCCCCTGCATCGCGGGGTCACGGACTGCAGACCTCATATCCGGATACACTAACATTGTGGAGGACTTCCGGGTCACATTGTGGTGAGCTTTTTCCTGTATCCCCTGCTGGATGTCGGTTCAGCAGAGCTGAGAAAACCCAGACAGAGAGAGGGCGCGCCATCCAAGGCACAACGTGGGCGGTTGGCGAATGAGTATACTCATTATATGCATTTATTTATCCTGTGTTTGTGAGTTCGCATTTGTTGGTTTTATTCATATTCATTTTTATTAAATTGTATTTTTTCATGCTGCACTAGGATCGGGCACTTTCTTTTCTTGTTGTTCATATATATATATGTATGTATGTAAGTAGCCCTGGTAAGAAATGGGGCTATAGTTCTATCCTCCTCATGATATAATCCCTGTTAAGGGCAGGTTGCCAGGAGTTATCATGGTTTTCCCCCACTTCAAGCACTGCCCTTAGTGGTGGAAGTAGGTCACCTGACCCTGTGTGAAAGCAAGAGACACAGGGGCGGGGCCTGCGGAGATCATAAAAGAGCAGTGCATTTCCTATTTAGTGTGTGTGTTCTGTCAGTCTGACAGTAGTGATAGTGAGTTATGAGGAGAGGAGTGATCAGCTCATGAGTAGAGCTGATCTAGCTACAGTTAGTGAGGTGAAACCAAATACCTCTCACCCTGCTTAGGGGGTGAGGGAAGAGCTAGCCCCACTCTGGATGCCTTTGGTCCAGAGTGGCGGCAGGGATATCACAAGGGAGAACAGTTAGTGGACTGTGCATCAACTGTACCTGTCGGCTGCTGCTGCTGCTGCCCGAGAGAATAAAGAGACTGCTGCTTTTAAAGATAATCCTTGTGTGAGACTGGAATCTCTCATCCCTGTGGGGAATCTCTATGGTAAGGATTCCACCCCGCATTCCTGGGGCTTACTATAGATGGAGGCGCTGCACCATTGAACCAGAATGAAGGCATCCACCCCCGTAACCTGTTCCTGTTATCCCCCATGTCATCGCGGGAGACTCAGGCCCTCCTGTTGCCAGCAGGTATGCACCACACAGAGACACCTAGCCAGACCCCAGAACACCTTAGGGGACCCGATCTGCGATTAAGGGGGGGAAGATGGGCTAGATATATATACATATATTTTTTAATTAATATATATTGAATAGGTATGATTGAAAATGTTAGATTTTGGCAATTAGCAAACTCTGTTTATTTCAAATTTGAAAAAATTCTTATCAAAATATGCCACTGTCAAATTATACTTTCAACTGTGACTTAGGGCCTCATGCAGTACTGTAAGCGTCGATAATGTTTTTTTTCGGCTTTTTTCCACCAAAATTGGATTTGAGATACAGTAAGCGCCGATAAGTGCTCAAAATCGGCATTTTTTCTTCCCGAAAAAAGTTTTTCGGCATGCGCCTGGCGATGAGCCCCTTTTCAGCACTTTTTTAAATCGGCTGTATTCAAGTAGCCCAGATCAACTTATCGGTGCTGATCGGAACTCAGAAATGGAGATTTCATCGGCAATTGGTCCCGCCAACTAAAGTTGGCAAGTTGGAGGGGAGAACGATCGGTAAGGTTGCCGGAACGGCACTTAGAAAAAAAACTTCATCTCTATATCAATGGAGTCAATGGAGCGGGGACGTATAACATTATAGTAGTATTTACGTTTTATTGCTCATAATACAAATGTGCTTAGCATTACAGTGTGGAGGTCATGCACTTCATCGTGTCACCCCTTACGTTTATTATTTGCATAACATTGTACTTTTATATGTTATCATGATTTGCGTGTCACATTACTCATCATGTTATGACGTGTCAAGGGAAAATCCTATTCTCAACTCTTAAAGGAGCAGCTCACATCATATCCAACATGTTACTTAATTGTGCTTCAATTTATTATATGATGTTACACATTTCACACATCTAACACATCCAGCGTATAGTAATGTTGCTATACATTACACAATGCTTATAATGTGTAACGCATGATCAAACGTAAATGTAGCTCTTTGTTTTCATGTTTATATGTACTTTGTGACCTCCCTTTTTTGATGACGTCCGCAATTGGACACTCAATCACATTGCATGTTTACATTGTACATGATGCATTACAATCACTTCATGCTAACTTATACACACATCTAGAATAGTTACTCATTGTTACACGTTTGAAACTGAATCAATAGCAACTATCCTGATGCCATAAATTTATGCATATGCACACTATAATTACTTGATGTGAACATGTGACAATAACACGGCAAATTAGAAATGTTGCAGCGAAGTTTTTCAACGTCAATGTAATGGTTGTATCCTAATTAGATGACTGAGTGTTGCGTTCAGAAGTGGTACATGCATTACACATTCCACAAATACTTTCCAATAAATGCTTGTACAAAGCTTAACGTTACATCATTGTGAAATATCATGATTGGCTGCTGAACACACATAAATAATACTTGTTATAGCAAATGGATACAGGTTGGGAGTAAATTACTTGGATATGTTAATGTAACACCTTGCACTTTAGCAAGTCACCTGACATCATCACACAGGTATTTAAAGGAGGGCAATTACCTGCTCATTCACAGCTACAGACCTCAAAAAGATGCGAATGTTTAGGAGACGGAGGAACATTCTATTGCACGAGAGGCTTGCTGATGGAGAGGATGTCATAGGCCAAGGAAGGGACAGAGGCAGGGACAGTGGCAGGGACAGTGGCAGGGACAGGCAAGCGGACAGGAGAGGGAGAGGGAGAGGTCGAGGGAGAGGTCGAAGGCAAGGAGATGAGAGGAGAAGAGAGAGGAGAGAAGTTGTGGCTCGTCCTCGTTTGTACAGGGAGAGAACCCGGTTAGATGGGATGAGTGAGGAGGAGATTGTAAGTCGCTATCATTTGAGTTCAGCAGCAATCTTAGCTATTTATGAAGAGATACGGAGAGATTTAGATTTTGTGACAGCTAGAGGTCGTGCAGTCCCTGGGCTTGTTAAAATGCGGTGCTCATTACATTATCTTGCTTCCGCGTCATTCCAGACAACAGTGGGCACAGTGGGCGGGGTCTCGCAATCAACATTCTCGCGGGCCTTTACCCAGTTTCTATGTGCACTCAATAGACGTGCTAGGAATTATATTCATTTTCCTACAGAGCACACAGAGTGGCTGGAAGTCAGGAATGGCTTTTATACCATAGCTGGGATACCATGTGTGCTGGGTGCAATAGATTGCACCCATGTTGCTTTGATCCCGCCTAGTCAGAGTGAGCATGCTAACCGCAACCGTAAGCACTACCATTCCCTGAATGTACAGGTGGTATGCGATGCCACGATGAAGATTATGCATGTGGTAGCCAAATTCCCTGATTCCAGTCACGATTCCTCTATCCTGAGAAACTCATCAGTCTTCCATGCTTTCGAAGAAGGCTATTTTGGACCTGGTTGGCTGGTGGGTGAGTACATATTATGATGTGTTAACAAACAACTCTTGTTTTTCTAGTAAATGTTGTATGTTATAATGTTAACACTAATTGTTTCATATGTGTGCACCATGGATTATAGGTGACCCAGGATACAGAATTAGGCCGTGGCTGTTGACCCCGGTGCCAAACCCTCAAAGTGAAGCAGAGGAGAGGTACAATGTTGCCCATATATCTACGCGATCCGTCATAGAGAGGACATTTGGGCTTCTCAAAACTAGATTTAGGTGTCTCGATAGAACTGGTGTGGCACTTCAATATAAGCCTGCTAAAGTGTCTGATATTATCATTGCATGTTGCATTTTGCACAATGTGGCACTCAGAAATAATGTTCAAACAGACATACGTCAGGGTTTGGAGGAGGAGCATCCCGTCAATTTACCAGCTGACACTGAGCAAACAGCCAGTGGTGTTGAGACACGTCTGAATGTCATAAATACATTTTTTTCATGTTAGCAAATACATATATGTTCATAGTACTACATACATATATTCATTCTTTGTTATGATAAATACATTTGTCCAAATACCATTCACTTAGGAAACAGATGAATATGGGTCGCACAACTTTCTCTTCTCTGCTGTGTGGACAAATGCATGTGGCACCGGTATGTCATTCATCCACAGGTTCTATTATCCTTCTTATAAATAAAAGTTTTTGTGTGTACATCAATAAAAAATGTGTAAAAAATTAATACTTTATGTACGTGCTCTTTTTGGTTATGCATACACAATATGCCTACTATGTCCATAGTCATTAGTTAGTGCAGTATGGTTACATACAATGTTATTTTTGCAGTGTGACATGTGCATCACAATGATGTGTACACCAGTGTGTTTTTCATATTATATTTAACGAAATCTACATGGTGTTTCATATCTAACACAAAATAGACACTTTGGTGTCTTGCTTACCTTTATGAACATGTCATGAGAATGATTTATATTCATTCATGTTTTCTTTTTCAAGGTATATCACTTAAATGACTGCTCATGGTATGTATTTAAATTCACATCTGTCATAAGATGTGCCAACCTCGATACAGGTATAGTTACAGGATGTCTAAACAGAACGTATTGAAAAAGATGTGACTATTGAAACATGTCGTTTCTGTATAGTGTACGTGCGTTTAGATACACTTGGTAGTTAATGTGCAGTGTATTTGAAAATCATTAGGGACATTACATAACATTTAATGTAGCAAACGTTCCAAATTCCATTCCTGTAATATAGGGGTGGGTGGAGAGAAGGGGATAAACCCTGCTCAAATATTTATTATGGGAGGAGAACATCCACGGATGCACATGAGTGATCTTAACACTCAATGCATGTTTGCCTGTAAACACATCAATGTTTTCAACATCATTTACATAGCAATGTATGTGATTAGTTCTTGTATCAATGCATCTTCATGTTGATTACAACATTGTCACACGTGTATGTATAAATCACACATGTGTGTTGATTTGACGTACATGTAACATGTGTCAAAATGTTGACACCATGCAAAATTATAGTTCTTTGTATTCTCAACTTTTCATATTTCATTTGACCCAACGACAATGTTGTTAATATAATTTTAATTTCATTCACGTAAGTTATTCATTATTATCATGATCCTTTACAACTAATGTCAACATATGAACGTTAATGACGTGAACATTTGCATACGCACACATTTCAGCAGCACTGTTTGTGTGTGTAGCACTTTTTGTGTGATGCATGGTTTTCAACATCAAATAATATAAACAAACATACTAATGTTGATTGTATCATCGGACTCACTTCGCTCTGTATGTGTTGAACGTTTACTAAAAACACTAAACTATAGTTAGTCGTGAAAATAAAATATACACACAAATGTTAATCTTTTCATGATCTTTAACTAATATTCAGTAGTTCATGCATGTTAGGTTAGCACTATAACTTAGGTGAAAAATAACTTTTAACACGAATAAACAGTTTATATCACCTCCCTATTGTTATTGTGTACTTTCAGATAGAATGTCTACGAGTTGTTATGTAGCATTTACATTCTTTCACAAGTCACACGTCACATTATACAATATAGTAGACAAATGTGTTTGCTGAGTGAGAATGTTGGTTGCATATATAACAGAGCAAGACATATAATGTTAGTAGAAAATCACCAAAAAACATTAAAAGTTCTAACTTCAGTGCTTAGCAACATCATTATGTTAATTAAGTGCATAGTAAATATTGCCATAACCGCATAACATTATGTATTCATTGTTAATCTGCGCACCAAGCATTGAAAGCATTGTTACATATGTATTATAATAGTTGTTCGCTCGTCGTCACAATCATCTAATATAACGAGTGGCTCATCTGAAATCATACATTGATCCCATGTATTCATCCGTGACATCTGTGAAATACAGCAAACACATGATGGTCAAAGATGGCACATTTATATATGTCTCTGCATGACAACGCGTAACACATCTCTATATGATTGTGGATATTCACGCATAAGTAACATATATGTTGAAAGTGTAAGGATCAAACAACAGATACTGAACTGTCATTTTTATAATGGCGTTGCTGGCATTACTACGGATATGATATTTCCGGTGCCTGTATACATAATAATGTGCGCGCACAACTTCAGTTGCGCGCGCACTTCACGATTGTGTGGACTAAGTCTTAGCGCATGCGCTAAACAATGTGTACGCTGTGCGTTGAATACATGTCCCTCCATGGTGCTTCTAGCAGTAAGCATATCATGTTTGGAAGTTATGCTATGGAAGCGAAACTAATTCACTTCTACACACGTACTTATCTAAACTTTGTAAACGGACGTGTGTCCACGGAAACAACGGCCGATCAGCCAATGAGCGAACAAAAGACGTGTGACGTCATGTTAAGGCACCGTGAAATGCACGCAAACACTCCTCCCACTGAATTAACATTAGCCTCGAGAGCTGTGCACGCACCGAAACACCGACGCGCGCATGACACAGTGCACTGACCGTAACAATAAGCTACGGGCACAGCTAATACGGTTTCACGCGCGCATGTCAGTTGGGGGTGGGGCTTGCATCCGTAAACCTTTTTAAGGATGCCTTGGGACATGACAAGGGTCCCACGTCATATGTGGCCGACACTTTTTTTTTTCTATGTTGCATGCTAAACAATGAGGTGTGTGTGTTACAGTTAGTGTAACATGTTGAAATGATACTTTAAAAGAGATATTAATCTAGGTTTTGTGAGTCCGTCAACAATGTGTAGTAATGCTTCGTCATGTAGTATATTGTTATAGGAAATAATGTCTTTGTGCACGCTACATGTAAGGCTGTCTGCAATGTTACGCCGTATCCACACATTTGGCTAACAAATGGTGGATATTAAAAATGTAGACATTTATAATGTGAGTAAACGCATAACGATTATTGTATTTACCATTTTTGTAGAAGTCAAAACTGGTTTGGCTGCAACTGCTCGCTCCAGGAAGGCACAACAGTATCATCCATGGTTGAGGCAACCGTTGAATCCTGAATCACACACATCTCCATGAGGCGGTCATATGGATCTGCACTGGCTTCTTCAAACAAGACGTCCGGAGGTACGTACAGTTCTTGGTTGTTTTCCCATCCACATTGGTATTGCCCATATAAGTTTGGATACATATCATAGTTGTTATGTGCATCTTGCATCTGGTCTTGATGAATGGAGGGTGCAGGTATTGCAGCAGGTTTTGGAGTAGGATGGTGGTCAGCGCAAACTCGTGGAACTAAAGATGATGGTGGAAAATAAAGCAAAATAAAATGAAACAAATCGCAGTATTAGTGCATGAATCTTTGTGTATGGGGGAGGGGAAATGGGAGGGGAAAGGAGGGATAGGGGTGAAAAACACTGAATATACAGTCAATGAAACATAAAATGTAAGTTTCAACAACTCACACGGGCTTGTGTGAGACTTCACCCTCAGCGATGGATGGGGTGGGTAAATAGAAACTCCTGAAGCGGAGAAATGATATGAAAAAAACTCACACGGCCATATGTGAGTTTGTTCCCTCAATGGGTGTTGTCAGCATACTCAGATGATGTAGATGCGTCTAAATGTTCAGTCCCAGTGGCTATGGTGTATGAGTGGCTCCTCTCCCAGACGCCCATAAACCAAAGGATGGGCAAAGTCTGAATTAGTCACTATTAAAGTTTTATTGGTAACAGTATAAAAGGTAAAAAAACAATGAACACACTCACACGAATGACAACTAACATTGCCCAGCATCAGCCGCGAGGTTCTGGAAAGACCTCTCCTTCCGCTTGCGCTCCCGCTGACGCGTCCGACAGTGGGACCGGAAGGGAGGATCTAAACCGGATGTCCGGCGGTTGTCTGGGTCCCTCTTGCAATGAGCTACAGCAGGGAACTATGCATTTCGCAGTAAGCTTCGTCAGGTTCCAATAAAACTTTAATAGCGACTAATTCAGACTTTGCCCATCCTTTGGTTTATGGGCGTCTGGGAGAGGAGCCACATTGAGGGAACAAACTCACATATGGCCGTGTGAGTTTTTTTCATATCATTTCTCCGCTTCAGGAGTTTCTATTTACCCACCCCATCCATCGCTGAGGGTGAAGTCTCACACAAGCCCGTGTGAGTCGTTGAAACTTACATTTTATGTTTCATTGACTGTATATTCAGTGTTATTCACCCCTATCCCTCCCTTCCCCTCCCCTTTCCCCTCCCCCTCCCCTCCCCCCATACACAAAGATTCATGCACTAATACTGCGATTTGTTTCATTTTATTTTGCTTCATTTTCCACCATCATCTTGAGTTCCACGAGTTTGCGCTGACCACCATCCTACTCCAATTGCAACCATAAGAAGAACTTGCGATTTGTCTTCTTCAAGGTCAAGCAGCAGCAAAACCAGCAAAAGGGCCAGTATACAATTTTTTACAATTTTTTTAATATTTATAACACAGTTTTTATGTTCAGAGGCGTTGAATAACTATTAGCCACTTATTTCAGGGAGCGCCCCCGTTCCACACCCTGATTGCAGCAGGTATAGCAGCAGACGCGCCAGTCGGTGCAGCTCCATTGTAACTCGTATTAGGCAAAAATATGCTATTTAACAGAAGATATGTCCCATGTTCCATGGTAATTTTAAATGATGGGGCAACATGCCAACATCCATATCGTTGATCTAGGCGATCATGGACACGCTCAAAACATTCATTTGCTGATAAAGTGAATCATACAGAAGTTTTCAAATTTGATTCTCTGCATGCTTCTTTGTAGTATGGATATTTCTTTTGGATCAAGTCATAGATTTGGCCCATGCTTGCTTTCTTGTCATCAGTTGATTCGATTGCTTCTGAAATCATAAATTTGTATGATTTACGTGGATGGCTGTGCAATGTGGAAGCTTCTGCCATTTCTGCGGTGTTGAAGTGATCAGTGTCTAAGTTGAGCACATACGTTTGTCTGCTGAATGTGAAAATAGTTACATGTTATCTTCGTGGTTTCTTCCAAGGTTACAATACAAGCTCTATGTTATACGCCTTGTTTTTCCCCCACTAAAAATGTGTTAAAATAATTGCCACACATTCTTTGTGTAAGATAGTCATTTCAGTGTAAACTAAATGTAGTTACTAAATATATGCAGCAGTTATAATGTAAAGGGGGGATAATGGAACAATATAGCGATAAACCACTGCAATGCAATGGTCTGAACAAACACTCACACGGGCCGGTGTGAGTGGTTTCGTATCAAGGTGTCTTGATGTTCCTGATTAGGAGGGTAGTTCAAAGTGTCAGATGTCTGTAAACAACTGGCAAGGATGATGTTAATGCAGCCTGTTTTTTCAAGGTACATAGGGGTTAAAAAAACACAATATAGCTTAATACTCACACGGGCCAGTGTGAGTACACACTTGTAGTGGTTCCTTTTCTCTTCTGGTCTCTCCCTTGGATTCTTCCTGCAAAACTGAATTAAAAGGATGGATGCCGACTATGGAGTCTAAAGGGTTAACCCCTTCAATTAAGTTGGTTTATCGCTATATTGTTCCATTATCCCCCCTTTACATTATAACTGCTGCATATATGTATTGACTGTATCACCTTTCCATTTTCACGAGGATAAATACCCTGGAAGTTGGAGGAATAAAGAAGAATAGCAGCAACGACCGCAGAGGAAAAGACGCCACAAAGAAGAAAACGATTTTAAAGAAACCTTGTTGGGATAGAACTTACACAAGGCCGTGTAAGTTTTCCATTTATTTATATTCTTCCCACCCACCTTTATATATCATCGTCTGTACACCATCACTATATGGAGCCTGCCACGTAGACTGTCGTCCACAATAGAGGTGTGTTTCACTATATTGATCATTAGTGTATCGGACATACTGTGCTCCCCCATCTTCTTTTTGTATCACCTTGTTGGCTGTTGTGTTAGCCTTTTCCATTTGCCAACTACTTTGGCCTTAACTGTATGACTTGTACTGGCCTGTGGCAGTTCAGTGGCACTGGGTGTGGGCAGTGACACTTCAGGGGCACTGGGTGTGGGCTGTGACACTTCAGGGGCACTAGGTGTGGGCTGTGACACTTCGGGGCACTGGGTGTGACACTGGGCACTGTGACACTTCAGGGGCACTGGGTGTGGGCTGTGACACTTCAGGGGCACTGGGTGTGACACTGGGCACTGTGACACTTCAGGGGCACTAGGTGTGGTCTGTGACTCTTCAGGGGCACTGGGTGTGACACTGGGCACTGTGACACTTCAGGGGCACTGGGTGTGGGCTGTGACACTACAGGGGCAGTGGGTGTGGGCTGTGACACTTCAGGGGCACTGGGTGTGGCCTGTGACACTTCAGGGGCACTGGATGTGGGTTGTGGTAGTTGTGAACCGGTTGGTACACATTGCACGACTGATGACTCGGGAGAAAAATGTGCAGCATGTAAAGATCCATCCTCAGATGGGGTAAAGTGGAATTGTTGTTCTCTTGCAGTAATTCTCAACTGATTAGCTTGGCTTAGATTAACAACTATTGCTTGTAATGTCCTGTTTACATTTTGTATTTCTTTAGGAACTTGGATGATGACTCTTTCTAGTTGTGACATTTGTGATATTGTCCTTTCCTGCTGTGATATCATCCTTTCCTGCTGTGATATCATCCTTTCCTGCTGTGATATCATCCTTTCAAGCACTGACATCATTTCTGAATGGCGACAATTTTCTTCAACCAAGATTCTTTCTTCAGAAGCTGCAATAGCTGAGTATGTGTCACGAGCAGGAGGACTTGAATGCTGTGTTACTCGTCGAGTGGGAACATCTTCATGGTCACTTGATTGAATTTGTCCTTCATTGGCAACATCAGCTTCTACAAATAAATGAAGACATTATGAACTGCCATGGAACTTTATGTTGTTTGTCAATATAATGAGAGTTGTTCTCACAGTGTAACACATAACATGTTTCCATAAGTTTTCTGTTGTGTCAAATTAAAATGTAGCTTGAAGTAACAATTATGTTTCGACTCAGTGTGAAAGAAGAATGAATGAAAGGTTGTTGTAACCTCACAACTCCTAGCTGATAGTTTACATCACACACAATACATGTTGTCATTACAAACTACATTTTCTGTGACAATAACTGATGTGAAGTTAATTACATGTGAAAGGCATTTATTTAGCATGGCAACATAACATCTAGAAATGTACACATTAGATGTCCTGCACCTCATACACTCCCCTTCCAGCCTTGATGAGGAGCTGGATGAGCCAGGTGATGAGACTTGTTTAGTGTGAGATGACACATGAGCTTCAGGAGCAACTATATAGAAGAATAACATAAGATTTTTATTGACATGTGTACATAATTAACATAGAGTTTGTGTATTTGGAGTATTTATGGCTACATATCAGCATCACTTAATGAAATGAAAAGATGTTTCTGGCAAGTTGTACATTATCCATTTTAACATCAATGTACATGTGAGCCTACTTGGCACTTTTTTTGTAAATACCATACAACATACAATGTTCATGCAGGAATGCGTTGTAAAATTAAGTGTTGTATTGGACATACACTGCATATCTTGTGTAGTAATATAAAAATAATAATGTACATCACTACCATGACAGCAAAGTTGACTCTCATTATAATTCAGTATGTAATTGTGGAAATGTGAATGAATTTTTTTAGGGATATGTGTGAACAATTAATAGAAGCAGGTGTAGCACTCAATGTGGCTGACACTCAACAACACATGCAGTGTGTCGCTCACAGATGCTACTGGTGTGATAATGTGCCGTTTCTATAAGGTTCAAAGAACATATGAGTGAACGAATGAGTAACGTACGTTTTCATACATAGTGGCCTGGTGGGTGAAAGTTTTCATAGAATTACCATTTCAAATGAATGTGATGAACTTCTGTGTAGCTTGCCAGCTTCTAACAACTGTAGTCCCTCCCCCAAGATGTGACAGCACCCTGAGCTTTTATTTGTTTCTAGCAGCTGTAAGGCATCCCAAAAAAGTTGACCGTAACATGACCCTGTGATCTTGCTGGGTGCCCAACCCCACCCCCTGTGTTCTCCTCTATGCTGTGATTACATATTAATTGCAGCTGGTTTCACACACTGGTACATGAGCGAAATAATAATCTGAAGTGAGCTACATATGAACACAATTAAATAACATTTGCTTCATGTTCCTAATTATACTCTCTGTATATGACATGAAGCAAAAAAGGACGTTTAATTAAACATAACGAAATGTGTTAGTGCAAATTATGTATGTTCGCCTTTGAATGCACTATCTTCCATGCAAGTGTTGATGAGGCAGTAATGTCCTGTTTATAGGTGTTACATAGATTATCACTAAATTATGTATATATATATTATATATACAGCAACTGTACATATTACTGTATGCTCATTTGCATGTCTTAGACAGGTCTGCAACCCTGTCGTTCCCCATCATCGGCCAGCATACAGCGCTTCCACTGCAGCAAGGGATTGTGGGAAATGACATGCAAATGAGCACTCAGTGCCACCTTTTGCCACCATATATATTAATTGTTACTTTTTGTAGGACAACTAGATATAAATATATATAGATATATAGATATAGAGAGAGACATATATACATATATATATGTAGGTATGCTTATATTGGGAAGAAAGTATAAGTAGCAGCGGAAATATAGATAAGAACTGTAACCTACGACATGCCTAGTACAGTAACTTTTGTCACCTGGTGGAAATGGAGCAGAATAAATTCCGATATCTCTGTCCCCGGCCAAACCCTCCACGACGACGGGAAGAAATGTTTCCCGCATCTGCTCCTCCAATTGTGTTAAGATTAGAGCTTGTGCTGGCGGGCCACCTCCAGTGCCAGAAGCATGCATCCGTTGTGCTTGTATTTTTTTCTTTAAGTGTGCCCTGATATCGTCAAATCTCTTCTGACAATTCTGCCGGTCCCTGACATGATTCCCACACGCAGACACAGCCAATGTTATTTGATTCCACATTTCTTTTTTTGATGCTGAACTTGTCCGCCCTTGAAATACATACAACATATATGACGTTAATTTTTATTATAAAAACGAACAGTTTCCTAAACTGCTACCTGTTCCAAGAGATACCAAACATGCTGGTTTAGGTGTAAAATGTGTACCACATGAGCATTTACGTGTAAACATACAAATGTAAGGAAGCTTGCATGAATATTGTATGAACTTTGCCCAAATTGTACGACTGATTGTTATTGTCGTTCTAAGCATGAAGGAATATGTGTGTAACAATTAAGTTGAATTGATAGATATTATCGAATAATATTTTGATATTAAGACACCTCACATGACCTAGGATAACATGTCTTTGAAGAATGAATGCAAAGATAGACTTACCTAGTAAATGGCCATACAGACAGTCATAGTGCTCCAGAATCCCTGTGACAAGAACTGTGTTTTCCTGTTCATTGAACCGAGGATTACGTGGGCGCTCCAGACGTTTCTTCCGAATACGTGCAGGCCCAGAGCTTGGATGCTGCTGACTGGACTCTCCTTCTTCCAATGGAAGAGACTCCAAAAGCGGCCCAGCAGCAACCACCCCACCACCCGACACCCCAGCAGCACCAGCAACAGAGCCACCAGCAGCACTCGCACTCACAGCTACACCACTCGCACTCACAGCAACACCACTTGAACTCCCAGCAACACCACTCGCACTCGCAGCAACACCACTCGCAATCCCAGCAACACCATTTTCACTCGCAGCAACAGCACTCCCTTGAACCCTACGTTCACTCAGATGCGTACTTGCACGACTACCACTACCACTCACACCAGCATCACTCTTCCCACGCCTTGCGGCCATATCTCTAGCACTCACAAAGAACAGAAAATAAATTTAAAGCCAATCGCACTGAACACTTACAAATTGAAAACAAGACAAAGATGTAAACAAAACAACACAGGACAAACCTCTCACAATACACAACAACTCTCTCAGTCAATATGAAATATGTAAATCGGTCAGCTTTGTGTGTGTGTCTCTCTCTCTCTCACTCCCAACAACACAGAGAATGAATAATAATACACGCTGCCTTTAAATGGGCCGCTCAATCAAAAACATGCTTGCTTCGGCAGATTCAGCAAGAAGTTTAATTGGCGAACCTAACAGCACCCCGCCATACACGCCGATACACCTGTGTGTGATCGGAAAATCATCGGCAGAGTGGGAGCAAATGTTTTCGGCTTGATTCGGAAGGGATTCGGCACTTATTGCATACAGAGAGGGAAAATCTCCAGAATCATGCCGATAAGGTACCCTTGCCGATTGCACTTTTTCGCCGCTTACTGCATAGAGCCCTTAGTCCTACATTGTAAAAGATGAATAATTACATTTACGTACCGCAACTTTGTGTCTTGTTATGTCCACTTCCAGCTTCACATTACAGACTCGTAACCGTTCTCACTCTGATGAGACCCAAAAGGTCTATATAGCTGTCTGTGAGTAGGTTTTCTGCCAAAGCACTTCTTTAACCCAGGCTGTGCTAAAAAAGATGTGTAATGCAGCAGGCATACAGTAAGCTTATCGGGCTAAATGTTAAAATGGATTAGAAGCACTGTGCTCATTTGTATGCCATGGCCCAGAATCCTTAGCTGCAGTGGAAGCATTTTATGCAAAGAGATATTGGGGAAAACAGGCTTGTGAACTTGTCTGACAAGTGAATGTGCTCATAACTATGTGGTATTCTTATGTAACGATATTTCCCCCACTCCTTTGGAGAATCCCCTGTTACCAGGTGCATTGTGCATGCTACCTGTTGGCTCACAGAATGCCGAGTTGTCCGCCGATGGTTGTGGGGACTGCAGGACAGGCTTCTGTGGGGTATACACCTGACATTTACTCCATGGTACACAGCGCCTCCATCTGCTGTAAGCTCCAGATGTATGGAGGCGATCTCCTATGGTAGAAATGGTTACCTCAACCCCTAGTAAGATCACACACCAGGCCGGAGGTATATTTAACTGGAACCAGTTTTATTCCTTTACACTCCACAGCAACACGGCAGTCCTCTGCCTAAGACTCTGTTCGGGTCTCTGATTTAGGAGGGTCTCTGGACACACACTATGGGTCAAGGGCCCCCGCAGCATTCCCTGCTCTTCCTCTGCCATCTAGCAGGGCCAGGGGAAAAGGTAATCACTCACTCTCCACCTATGGGAAGAGGACCAGGGCCTGCCAGTGCACAGCAGTCCTGCGTGATACCTTGTCTCTCTCAATGGTAGAGACACTACTGAATTTGGGTTTGCAACTCCCTTAAGTACAGTAGGGGGAAGGTACTAGGTCTGAACCCAGGATTGGACAGCTCTCAGACCTAATCCCACCTCCAGCCCTGTCACTCAAGGGAAGGCCTTGTGTGGGGAAAACCCATGATTGGTACTGGCACTGCCTGCCCTTATCAGTACTTGCATGCCAGTGATGGCAGAATGGTAGCCAGAAACCAGCCATGGCTACACTTATTTGCTGAAAAATATGCCAAATATGCACCTTCACAGAAATGTAAATTTTAGCCACCAGGGGTCACTCAAAGGCCTCGTTGTCCATGTCACTGAGTCTGTGCCACAAAAAACAACTGCCACATTTTCATGGCCCATTGCTGATACGACCTTTTGTGCCTCTTGTGCCCTGCTAATGTTTGCTCATTATTTGTGCACGTACAGGTATTGACATCTGCGGGTATAGAAGAGGTCTTCATTCAATAGATAACCTCCAGTTTTATCAAATGCATAAAACCTTTCTTTCGTGATTGTTGCAGTTCTGTATTCTGGGCAGTTGAACAGATTGAATGGGTAGTACAGCACTGTATGCCTCAAATGCAGATGCAATGCACAAAGAGACAATCTCAAGGGTACTAATAACACGTTTGTTAACATACTATTTCTAGGTCTGTACATTTAACAGAGATATTATGTACAGCAGATGTAATGTGTAAGATTTGTTTCAATAGACACTCTTTGGTGGGTTAAGACCGGATTAACCTATATACCACAGGTGTTCTCTATAATATATCCTTTATAATGGTGTAGTTTTCATTCCTTGCAATTTAATTGTGACACAAGCTTTTAAGCATTTCCCAATTAACACTATTTATAATGTGTGAAAAACATTTTTTTTTTTTTAAACTGTTCTTTTTTTATTGACAGTTTTCAAGATTTTACAGCAGGGCCAAGGGGGTAAGGTTACAGAAAGAAAAGAGAAGGGGGGAGAAGGGACAGGTTTTATACACTGAAACAAATAGTGTAAAAGCACCTGCATGTTTCCAGCATAGTCGCCATTACAGTTTTTAGATTAATATCAGATTATAACCTCAATATAAATTTGGGATCATGTCAATGGTTGACAATTCAGAACAGGTTAAACAGTAACTGCATATTTAGAAACATTGCCACGGGGTCCAGATGTCACAAAAATGGTATTGTATTTGTATTGGAGTTGGTCTTGTAAGATGCTGGTCAGCCTTTCCATAGTTAGTATCTCAGTACTCTTTTTTTAATAATGAATTCATGGGAAGGAGGTTGTTCTGTCAATTTTTAACCAACAACAAAGTATATTTTGAACTCTTTACCAAGTATAATATTTTTAACCCTGATTAAAAAAAAAAAGAGTTAAAAGTAGCTGCTATGTTGAAGTTTCCATGTATTTCCATGATAAGAATTTCCTTTTTTGTAACATTTTATCTGCAAATTAAGATAGGAAAATGTTATCTACTTACTATAAATGCCTTTTTATGAAACCTAAACCTTTTCTGTTTTCTGTAATTTGTCACTTGTGCAGCTTGTTTACTTAAATCAACAAAACCTTTTACGTACCAAAAAAGCACCATATTTTTTAAAAGTTTTTAAGCCGAACAATCTTTTTTAAATGATTAAAAAGAAGGAACAAAATGAGTTCAATATCAGACCAAATATTTGGAATCATGAAAAGTTGATATCTGAAAACATACTTTTATTTTCTTTACATAAATCCAATTTATGCGAGACTCCACTTACAATGATATTTTCATTTTTGTCATAGCATAGAAAAAGATATTTCTAAACGGTCAAATCAACAGTAAAGCTTGTGTCAGTTTTTGCATATTTCATTTGCCTTCCCCTAACATTGATTAGCTCAGAAGCAAGATAACTGCCGTTGGTTATTTGTTTTTCTTCATACTTGTACACTGCTGACCCAGAATTAAAAAAAAAAATGATATATACATAATATATATATATATTTATATAAAAAAATATATAAATATCTCCAAAAAAAAAGCTAGAGTAATATCCCAAATTTTAAACGCTACACGGTGTACAATTGCCAAAAATTGGAAACAACCGCCCCCCCCCCCCATCCTTAAATCAAATAAACAACAAAATTTGGCATATAGTCTATATGGAAAAACTCTCAGCCTATCTGAACGGCTCTACCTCGCAATTCTCTGATATTTGGGCTCCTTGGTTCCGTCATGCAGGTATATCCCCATCTATAGACTAGAATACTTTGAACAGAGTGATAAATGTGGTATTTAATTTGTCGAAGACAGTGCGATATTTGTACAAATGCTTCCCCTTCCCCCCCCCCCCTCCCCGATCTCCCTCTTCTTTACTGTTCCACAACCAGTTTATTTGTATTACTGTATCCCCCTTTTCTTTTATGTAGTATGTTGTGTTTACATTATTTTGTATGTTTGAAAATGCTCAATAAAAATTTAAGTAAAAAAAAATATATATATATACCTTTTGCTTGCTTCATTCATTGTAACATCGCCGGAAGAAGAGATCAGTGTATCTCGAAAGCTCGCACAAATAAAAGCATTTCGTTAGCCGCAGAACGGTATCATCTATTTATTTTTTGATTATTGAAGTGTTGTCTGGCACAGCGTCTGCTGGCACTAGGTGAATTGGACTTGGAAGAAGTCCCACCTGCGACCAAAGTAAAATAACTATACTGCTATGTACTGTATAATAATAGTTGATATGTAAGTGGATTAATGGCTTTTTATGGTAGGTAACTGTGTTGGGGAGGAGGGCTGAAATATGAGGACCAACATTCTAAGGACAGCAGAATGAACAGTTAACATACAATATTTGCTTACATGATAAATTTACACTTGCTATGGACCCTTTCATTGGTGGTATAATAATAAGGCCCAGATACACTAAAGTCCGATTGACTATTGAACGTGACGTTAACCTAAATTAACATCATATCCACAAAAGTGAAAAACGGAATGTTAACAGTTTTACTCATTTAAATAGGGTAGCGTTGATTTTTGCAGATGTTAGTTATAATCAGGCTTCGACAAATGCGTTCACCCGCTTGCCCCGGGATGGCTGCATTTTACTTCCTGGCAAGGTGCTGCTGCGGCGGCGGGGTGCTGAGTCTACCAGCATTTTCACCATTGCAAATGGCCGCTCGG
Organism: Ascaphus truei; assembly: GCF_040206685.1. Lineage (NCBI taxonomy): Eukaryota > Metazoa > Chordata > Amphibia > Anura > Ascaphidae > Ascaphus > Ascaphus truei. The sequence continues at coordinate 195,002,868 of NC_134483.1, read as the reverse complement.
CGTCAAATGAAGGCTGTGTTGCCATGCCAATGTGACGTCATGATGTCTCGACGTCAAGGAGATAAGGAGGCAGCTTCGGACCAGACCCTGCACTGCAGCCGAAGACTAGCAGGCATTCTGGGAGCGCTTGGAGCTTGGAGTGAAGGTCCCGTGAAGGTCCCATGCCATGGAGAATAGAAGCTGACGCTACCGGAGCCAGGCTTGCATATGAGCTGGCCCGCCCGGCGACGCACAGCATATGCAGGATCCCAGAAGTAGGCCGCAACAGTGATCAGCTGCCTGGACCACACTGAACTCTGCTGCACAGATGAGCTCCCTCCCTTCTCAGCAGTCACCCACCCAGACACCCACCCAGTCAGTCAGTAATTCAGTCACCTAGTCAGTAAGTCAGTCACCCAGTCAGTAAGTCAGTCACCCAGTCGGTAAGTCAGTCACCCACTCAACCACCCACCCAGTCAGTCAGTCACACACACAGTCAGTAAGTAAGTCAGTCACCCACCTTGTCAATCACCCATCCACCCAGTCACACACCCAGTCAGTCAGTAAGTCAGTCAACCAGTCAGTCAATCTGCCAGTCAGTCACCCACCTAGTCAGTCATCCACCCACCCAGTCAGTCAGTCAGTCACCCACCCACACAGTCAGTTGAAAATACTAATTACAAACCCCATTGGAGGGCCCATGTCCAGCAATCCCTACTCCAGTGGGGGGAGGGGGCATGTACATATGTTGCCCCCTTGACTCATGTGTAGCTCCCCTACCCCAATTACTTTGTTAAACACCCCAACAGCTATGGCATATACCCCACAGTGCTTACAATCAATTATACCTGTGTTACCGGGAGAGTGCGTATAGCGATAGCTGTTATTACTTATATCAATGGCAGAACCTTGATGTAAAGGTGATGAACAGTTTGTAATGGGTTCGTTAATAGCCAAATTAAACAATACATTTTAGCTATTTGCACAAAGGGAACCTACCTTCTATCACCATGCTTAGTTTCTAAAAGCAATTATTTTTTTGGGGGGGAGGGGGTGCGCCGAGCTGAGGAAAAGCCCCCCCAATCCCTTTCTTTATTACTCGCTTGTCATAAACTGCTTTTGCAATTCATCTCAGGTTTGTGGTTAATGTAATATTGTACCTTTTATTTTCTGTACCCAGCAATTTATTTTTAATGTAATATGGGGGTCCATGGTGTTGCCCCTCACTCCAGTGGGGGCCCATGTGTAGCCCCTCATCTGAATATAGGCCTATGTGCTGCCCCACTCCCATTTGTAGCACCCCACACCAGTGGGGGCCCATGTGCAGACTCCCCCGCCATAGAGCAGACGACAGGTGACTACATATCCAGACGAGGAAAGAATAGCGTCTTGATCCATGAACTATTGCCCATTTGTAGACTGCCCCACCGCAGTGAGGGCCCATGTGTAGCACCCCTACCCCAGTGGGGAGGAGACCATGTGCAGCACCCCTCACCCCAGCAGGGGAGTGGGGCGTGTGTAGCCTAAAATGTGTTGTATATATTTATGCAGAACAGTTTGAGTAAATTAAATGAAATCCGATATACTATGTAATGTAAAGTACCACCCCTGGGAAGAGTCTGCATTATTCTGTGCATGAATCACATAACCCCAAGTGAATTGTCTCCATTAGGCACACAGACAGAAGTGGGGGACCCCCCACCCCAATGGGGGCCAAGTGTAGCCCCACACCCAAGTGAGGGTCGTGTGCAGCCCCTCACCCCATCGGAGGCCCCTGTGTTGCCTCCCACACCAGTTATCAGTTTGATTAGATGAAATGAAATAATATATTCTGCATAATGTAACCTGACTACCACCCCTGTGAGGATCCTGCTTGCTCTGTGCATGAATCACATAACCCCAATTGAAATGTCTTCATTATTCGGACAAACAGCCCTCCCTGCAAATGCAGCGCACACTCAGCCTACATGTTCTAGAGCCAAAGGGTTCACGCTGGGTAAAGTATGGCCAGACAGCTTAACTAGTTCCTTTTACAAGCACCACAAGTTATTTGTCTTTTCTTCACTTTATTGAAAAGCAGCAGATATACAAAGTACTTGTAGATGGTGTAGTGAGAGAGAGCTTCTCTACAATGAGGGTGCTTATAGTGGGGAAAAAGTAAAAACGATACTCTTACCAAGAGTTGGAAGGCATGAGTAGTGCTTGCTTAGCATGCTGAGATGAAAAGAAAGCAAAATAAAGGGTGTCTCACAGGAAACTGTGAATACAGGCAGGGGGTAATGGAACAGTCCACTATGCCAGGGGAATAACACGGGTTGTCATAGCAACCACTTCCAGTGAGCTAGGAGATAGAGAAAATAACTAATGTATCCATTTCACCTGCACTGGGAATAATAACTGTTGGGAAAGTGCTACTACATAAAAGGCCAGCAGGCAGAGCTGTAAAGAGGGGAGAAAAAGAACAGAACTATGATTCTTGTTCCAGGACACCAGCAATGCGCGAGTCTCTGTGCACTAACCCGCTTTATTCCCGTAGCCCTTTTAGGCACCTCACGGTGTTGATTTGGTACAATAACAACAGATACTTCCTCACTCATGACGGATGTTTTAAAAGATAACGTTATGCGCTAATGGGAAAATGTTTTGCAATTTATTGCATAGACAGTGAAATGTTACTATGCAAAAACTAGAGGAATATTATCAGCACAATGAATGCAAAAATTAGCAGCGCCTTGTCAACGCAGTGAACCTTAACCATCTTAATATATATTTCCGTGGCCCATCAGTTGCTGTGTTTCACACCAGTACTGGATCAATTTGTGTCAGTGAAGTTATATGATATACGAAGACTAGCAGAGTAGCTTTCAGGCTTCTTTTCAGTGGGGTCCGATGTGTAGCCCCTCACCCCAGTGGGGACCTCTGTGTAGCCTCTCAACTCTGCGGGGGCCCATTTGCCAACCCTCGGGAGCCCAAGCCCGGCGCTGACATGCAGATCTTTAACCAATGCCCTCGTATAGGGGGGGGGGGGGTGTGGAGATGCAGCTGAGGAAGGGCCAAACTGCCAACTGGGTCAAATGCTGCACGTGTCGCCCCCCACGTGTGCCTGAATGCCCACCTGATTGCTCTAGGTGGAGCAAGAAAACCCACAACCATGGCATTGCTCAGTTATGCTAGCCGATTGCACTGCTATTGTACTTCTGGTTCCCTTAGAATAGAACGCTATCAGCGGGATAGGGGAATATTGGGGGCTGTAGGTTCTGCAATACCTACCTAATGAAACTTCAACCTGCCTGTTCTGCTGCGCGGAGCTACTCAGAATGGGAGCTTCACCGCGTGGGATTTAGGCTACGTCCACGCTGGTGCTGAGCATGCTGTGACTCGGTGCTTGCCGCTTTTACTTCTTGTACTCTTTATGTTGACGTCTCCACTAACACGACACGCATGCTCTCCCAAGCTTGAGGAGAGAAAAAAAATAGACAAGACACCCGGCGCTCATGCTTAGAGAGTTGGTGACGTCACCGCTCTCAAGCATGAGCGCGGTCAGCGCCAGCAGGGACGCAGCCTAAGTCTGCGCCATAGTGTGTGAGACAGCGCATGAAGGTGCGAACAAAATACATTACCTCTATCAGGCCAGCCATAGTGCGCGCGAGCAGTCGTGCGATGGTGAGGCAGAATTTTTAAGAGTAAAGTCATTTTGTTTTTAGCGCTACGGCCGGGTCACGTGAGCGGTTCAGTCAGGACTATCTATCCAAAAACTATGCCAAACTAGGTGTACTTTAAAGGATCAAATCCTCCCTAAGCCTGCTGGTCAGAAAGTGTATAGCACAGCAGATGCTAATGCCAATTATCGACTATGGAGACATAGTATATGGCTCGGCACCTCAAACCCACCTTAGCAAACTTGACACCCTCTACAATTCAATTTGCCGTTTCTTTCTCCAATGCAACTACAACACACATCACTGCGAAATGCTCAAGGAACTAGATTGGTCATCACTGGAGTCTAGGCAAAAAGTTCACCTTTCCTGTCTTGCCTTCAAATACTTTCTAGGCAAGCTACCCACCTATCTGAACAAGCTCCTCACCCCTACCACATGCAGCACTTATCATCTGAGATCTGACTCCAAAAGACTGTTCATGGTCCCAAGGCTCAACAAAGTATCCGGCCGCTCCTCCTTCTTTTACCGTGCACCCCAAAACTGGAACAATCTGCCGGAGACTCTCACATCCACCACCAGTTTAAGTTCTTTCAAAACTAAGGCTCTCACATTTTAATCTGGTCTGTAACTGTTACATAAGCCTATAATATACATCTTCTGTAACTGTGCATGCAATATTGTATATAATGTATACCCTGTTCATTTATGTAACTGTATTTGTAACCATGTATGATTTGCCATATTTACTATACCCAGGACATACTTGAAAACGAGAGGTAACTCTCAATTTATTACTTCCTGGTAAAACATTTTATAAATAAAATAAATTAGAGTCTATATACATTTTCAGTGTTGCCCGGTCCTCTCTTTAGCTCTCCTCACCTCCGCTGCAGGCGCGTAGCCGGTAAGTGCGCTGTAATTTTGTTTGTGCACTTACAGTACATGCGCAGAAATTTTTTGAGCATGCAAAGGTTCCAGCGGCCCCAGAGCCTGCACAACACATGACACAGTACAGCCAATAGGGCTGCTACAATCTCCTGCGGGGAGATTGAAACTTTGGGTGTGCTTGAAGTTTGAGCTGACAGTTAGGAGAGTGGCAGTTGGAGCTGGGACAAGGAAGGAGTAAGTTATATGTGCAGATGTCAGTGGCATCTGCGCTACTCCAGATACCCCCTATTATGCCCCAGCTTGGCCCGACTCCCACATAGTTTGTGGCTGCGATAGGGACTTGCCCCTCAGATAGGGACCCTGCCCTGCTTAGCAATATTAGTGTAAGAGACACAGGGAGACGCCGCACGGTGGCTGCAGCCTGTGGTCCAGGACACAGATTGCCCTACATTAATAAAGACATTGTTTACGGTGGTACAATCCATGAGGGACCCACCCAATGTAGAGGCTTCAGAGTATTAGCATCGGATCCGTGGATCCCAGCATCGGGGCATCGGGTACCTGTCGAGTGATGCCATACCCGGGCGTGCTAACGCATCAGTGCACAATCTCAAACACTATAGTGGGGCAGCGCTGTCACACACACCGTGGGTGGGGGAGCGGAGCATTGGGGGGTACGGTCGTGTGTGGCCTGGTTAGTGGTATATACATATCCTAGGTTATTTATGTTCAGTAAAACTGTTATCTTTCATAAGTTTGTGTTTTATTGTATGCGGGTCCTGTAGCAGGGTTATTCTACATCATAGAATCCTGTACAGGTGGAGGCTCTACCGACCAAACATCGACTCAGGTATACCCCAGGTTCCCAGTAGCAGAGACTCAGATATCCAGTGCACCACAGGTTTTGCACCATTTACACACACCATAGCCACACATCTCTCAGGGGGTGGAGAAAATGCGCTACATGAGTGTAGCTCCATTAATCACTTTTTCTCCATTTGGGTTTTGTTGTTTTATTCAAGCACATACTTTTGTTTATTACAAGCATATTTACATCCCTTTCCTCTGAGTTTACAGTTACATGCTGTTGCTTTTTTGCACAAAAACGATTCTAACCTTTGTCAGAGGATTGCTTGTATAGCCCTGGTAAGAAATGGGGCTATAGTTATATCCTCCTCCTGGTATAATCCCTGCTAAGGGCAGGTTGCCAGGAATTATCATGGGTTTCCCCCACTTCAAGCACATGCCCTGAATGGTGGAGGTAGGTCACCTGACCCTGTGTCCAATCAAGAGACACAGGGGCGGTGCCTGCTGAGATCATAAAGATCAGTGCAATTCCTATTTAGTGTGTCAGTCTGACAGTGAGTCAGGTGTGTGAGAGTTCGTGTTAGGGAGGAGAGGAGTAGCAGCTCATGAGTAGAGCTGATAGAGTATAGTGAGGTGGACCAAATACCTCTCACCCTGCTTAGGGGGTGAGGGAAGAGCTAGCCCCACTCTGGATGGCCCTAAGAGTGGAGGCAGGGACCATCACTAAGGAGAACAGCTGGTGGCATTGTAAATCAACTGTACCTGTCTGCTGCTGCGGGAGACTGAGTTATAAAGGAGTCTGCTGTTGAAAGAGAACCTTGTGTGAGACTGGAATCTCTCATCCCTGGGAGAGGGATTTCTGTGGTAGGGATTCCACCCCACGTCCCAGGAGCTTACTACAGATGGAGGCGCTGCACCATTGAAGGAGAACAAAAGCATCCACCCCAGTAACCTGTTCCTGTTGTCCCCCATGTCATCGCGGGAGACTCAGGCCCTCCTGTTGCCAGCAGGTATGCACCACACAGAGACATATAGCCAGACCATAGAACACTTTAGGGGGTCCAATCTGCGACTTGGTGGGGGTCCATGGGTTATAGTTGGAGGCGCTGCTGAGAGAAACAGGAAAGGTTTTCAGCGAAGCAGAGCTGAAAGTAGTATGTACACTTTCAAAGCAAGTGCTGCAGAAGGATGGGCATTTTTGAAGACTAGGGGTAGTCAGGAGAGACAGTCCTCTCGCACAGTACACCCTAGGTGCCCTAAGAGGGTGATGTAAATGTGGGTACAAGTGGCTATAGCTGTTCTAGTCGCCTTGAGGCAGATAGTGTAGGATTCCTGTGGGGGCAAAGGTTTGATCAGAAAGAAACCCCTTATCGTTAGCACTCAAATGTAACACATATTATAATAATGGACACAGTGGTCCCGCAGTGATATACTGCTTGTCTGTCAGGTAATCCCAAATCACAGAGGATATAAAAAATAATAACATTTTATTAATTCTACATAGAAGATTAAAAACACAGATACATTATTAAAAATCCCTATAAACATGTGGCTGATATGTACAGGTCAGATAAGGTAAGTACAATTGACTGTTCAATATATTGACATACTGTATCTTGACATCCGTTTGACACAGCTGTAAGGTAATGTGTTGATGTATCACAGAGCAGGTTGGCTAGAATATTATTCATGCATCAAATATCCTTTCTGTAATCTGTCTTAGATTTGTATATCCAAGAGCTAGGTAGTTGTATACACTATGGTATTATTTCTGTTGTGAATATAGCCTAATGGGCAATTCTAGGTTAATCCTTAAATGTAATTGTCTCTATATGTCACATGAGACCAAAGGGATGAATGCCTTTGAATTACAATCGCTGTTTATACCCAAAATTCAACAAACATAGATTTAGATAATACAATGCATCACAGTAAATAACACCTTTCCACTGAGGTAATTATATATCTAAGGTGTAACCAATTTGTCACTACCACTGTTGTAGTTTGTCTAGTGTGTCATAGTTATACCATTCCGGTGTTACTCTAGCATAAATAGCCCAATATCCAAAGTAAAAGAACACAAACGTCACTTGTACCACAAGTGTATCCAGAGCTGTATTGGGTATTGAGATGTAACATTCGCTAACACTGTTGTAGCCAAAGATCTGCTCTATCTATTGGTACAAGTGAGATATCAAGGTAACTGCATATGTCGTTTGCACAATACAAGCCTGCTCGTAGTTCCTGCTGTGAGGATGTCGCCACTCGATGACGTCACTGACGTGATGTCCTACGTCCCGACGCATGTTTCACGTGTCTACCACGCTTCATCAGGGGGAGGAGGGATAAGGAATTGATGTCCCCGGTGCCTGTTTAATACTGACAGACAAATTAAAATGATTCAATCCCTGATTTGCAATAGGTGGATTCTGAATCAGTGGGTTCGTGTCAAACCAGGAAGTAGACCGAACTTAAAGGTGTACATGCTCTCTTCCCCTGTCGGATTAGAATGTATATGTATATGTTCTTGCGGCTATATACAAGGCGGGGATATGTATGTAAAATAAGATAAGTATGAAATAAAAGTATATTATCATCTATAGTGTTGGATGTGGTAATAAAATTGATTAAATCTATCTTGATTCTATTTATTGGTGTTGTGTCATTATTTTGGTTATTCACATCGGACAAATGTCAAAGTAGTTGGTAACTGTGTGAGAAATGTTTATAAGCATCCCACTGCCGATGGAATAGGCACAGGGCTATAACTATTGGGCAATAAATGGTAGTTCGAGGTAGAAAGTATTCCGATGGAGTCTATATGTAACCATCGAGGTCATAATCAATACTAACTATGTGATATTCTATATATAATATAATTTTTTATATATATAAAATAATTATTTTTATTTGATATAAGTGTGTTAAGACAAAAAGTGTTAAGTGCAAACAAGTAAATAACAACCATGAAATATATTATAAAATAATATAGTGTAGTGATGTAGGACTGTGCTAGAGATATTTATAAATAACCTGCCCCTAATGGTCAATGCAGGTCTAATTAAAGTGAACATTAATTCTATAGTGTATTATGTGTAATGTACTGTGTAGAAATGAGTGAATACAGTCAAACCCACACCTATAAATTAAAAATCTATATAAATTAAATTGTTGAGGACCTATCTTCTACGTCTGAAATATCAACCAATTGGTAATTAGCCCACATATTGCCATAAGGATTATGTAGTACAGTGTGTTAGTGTAGGAATGTTATTAAAGTAAAAAGGCCTGCCCACTAATGGTCTATGCAGGTCAAATTAACTTTATAACTAATGATGTATGTACTGTGTAGGAATGATTGAGAAAAACCATATTTGCTACCACTAATACATGAACATAGAGTAATGTTAAATAAAAGGGGAAAAAATGAAACCTTCGTTTAATCCCTGTGGTGCCATGGTTTGCAGCTGGAAAATCCAACGACTCTCCTGTTGTAACAGTCGTTGGTCCCAGTTACCACCTCTTTGATCTCTAGGTATGTGCTCAATACCACAAAAGTGCATAACTTTAGTGTCACCCTTATGCTGTTCAATGACATGCCTCGCAACTGTGGTATCTGTGGCATTCCGAACACTACCAATATGTTCTAAAATCCTTGTTTTTAGAGGTCTGTGGGTTTTGCCTACATACATAACGCCGCAATCGCAAGTCATAAGATAAATAGTACCGCAGGTGAGACAATTGATGAAGTCTTTTATCATATACTTAACATCCTTCTCTGAATTGCTAAATTGTTTAGTAACTGTCATAAAGGGACAAGCCTTACATTTTGCACATGGAAAAGAGCCGCACGGTTTAGTACCTAGCCAGGTCTTTGTCTGATTCTTTTCAAGATGGCTATGAACCAACCTATCCTTGATGTTTTTATTGCGTCTGTATCCTGTTGTAGGTCTATCTCTGAGGACTTTGCATAGATCAGGGTCTCCGAGTAGGATATGCCAGTGTTTGTAGAGGATGTTTTTAGTCATTTGTGATTGACTATTATATGTTGATATGAATCTAATAACATCCTCTTGAGGTAGGGTTTTTTTAGGTACCAAAAGCTCTTCTCTTGGTGATGTTAATGCTCTGTAATAGGCTTGTTTAATTAGTTTCTTATTATAACCTCTTTGTTGAAATCTACTGGACATATCTCCTGCTTGTCTGTTGAATTCTTTCATAGAGGAGCAGTTTCGTCGCAGTCTCAGAAATTGCCCTATAGGGATATTGTCAGTCACATGTTTGGGATGATGACTATTGGCTTTTAGGAGACTGTTGGTCGAAGTTGGCTTTCTAAATATGCTCGTTTCAACAATACCATTGTCAGTCCTGGTTATAGTGATGTCCAAAAATTCAATTTTGTTTTTATCACACTGACTAGTCAGTTTCAAATTGAAGTTATTACTATTCAGACTATCAATAAAGGCATGCAGTAGTGTCTCTGGACCTTCCATATCATGAAAATGTCATCAATGTATCTGACCCACAACTCTATATGTTCAGTGAATAGTTCATTCTCCTCTATGAAGACCACTGTTTCCTCCCACCAGCCTAGGTATAGATTAGCATAGGTGGGAGCACATGTGGTCCCCATAGCTGTACCCTGTATTTGGTTATACAGGGTATTGTGGAAAATGAAAAAGTTGTGGGTCAGTACATAATCCAAAAGTTTTAGGACAATATTGTTGTGTGCTGTACAATCTGTATTTCTTGCTCTCAGAAAATGGGCAACAGCATCCATACCAAATTTGTGGGGGATGCTAGAATACAACCCCTCTACGTCGAGACCTACTAGAATAGAATCAGAGTTAAGGTAGACTCCTTCTAATTTGCGTAACACATCTGTTGTGTCTTTTACATATGATGGTAGAATTTCAACAAATGGTCTTAAGATTCTGTCTAAATAAACACTTGTGTTGGCGGTAACATTGCCAATACCTGAGACTATGGGTCTTCCCGGTGGGGGTCTCTTTTCTTTGTGAATCTTAGGCAAATGATAGAAGGTGGCAATTCTAGGAGTCTTAGTCATCATGAAATCATATTCTTTTTTAGCAATAAGTTTCTCTTCTAGACCTAGATCTAATATCAGTTTCAGTTCTTTCAGATAAGACTGAGTAGGATCTGTACGTAAGACAGAGTAACATTGCTTATCAGAGAGGAGACGTTTGGATTCTTGTACATAGTCTTCCTCATTGAGAATAACAATGTTACCCCCCTTGTCAGAAGGTTTCACTACAATAGTCTTATCTGTTTCTAGATCTCTGAGCGCTATTCTTTGTTGATAGGTCAGATTCTGTGGTCTTTTCGTGCTTTTAAGTTTGATCAGATCTTTGGTAACAAGTTGATTAAAAACATTGACATTGGGGCAACAATCTACAGGTGGTATAAACTTGGATTTTAGTTTGAGATCTGTGAAAGGGCCCTCACCTGGAGGTCTAAGGCTTTCTTCTTCAAGTCCTTCTAGATTTTCTAAATTGTAAAGGTCTTGAGTATTTAGGAGTTCTAGGGGAGTATTAGCTATTTGCCACTGTTTCCGTTTCTTGAAAAATTTGTGTAGTGATGGCTTTCGACAGAATAAATTGAGGTCTTTAATGCAGTCGAATAAGTCCATTTGGCTGGTTGGACAGAAGGATAAACATTCGACAAAACGTCAATATGGTTTGCATTGAGGACTTTACTAGATAAATTAATTATCTGTGTCATCTTGTCTTCCCCCGAGAATTCCTCCTCCTTGATGGTTCCTGATAGGCCCATCTCTCCCTGTCTCTTAGATCTCTTTGATAATTTTCCCTTTCCCCTCCTTGTTTTCCTCTTGTTGTTGGAATAGGGAAGAGGCCTGTATTCTCTAAAAAAGAGGGGCCTGACTTTTGTGGTAAGGGAAAGGGAGTATCAGTATCAGTAATGGGGACTTCTCGTCTTTGTGCTCCAGTGTCTAAACTACAACAGTGGTAGTGACGAATTGGTTACACCGTAGGTGTATAATTACCTCAGTGGAAAGGTGTTATTTACTGTGATGCATTGTATTATCTAAATCTATGTTTGTTGAATTTTGGGTATAAACAGCGATTGTAATTCAAAGGCATTCATCCCTTTGGTCTCATGTGACATATAGAGACAATTACATTTAATGATTAACCTAGAATTGCCCATTAGGCTATATTCACAACAGAAATAATACCATAGTGTATACAACTACCTAGCTCTTGGATATACAAATCTAAGACAGATTACAGAAAGGATATTTGATGCATGAATAATATTCTAGCCAACCTGCTCTGTGATACATCAACACATTACCTTACAGCTGTGTCAAACGGATGTCAAGATATGTCAATGTATTGAACAGTCAATTGTACTTACCTTATTTGACCTGTACATATCAGCCACATGTTTATAGGGATTTTTAATAATGTATCTGTGTTTTTAATCTTCTATGTAGAATTAATAAAATTTTATTATTTTTGATATCCTCTGTGATTTGGGATTACCTGACAGACAACCAGTGTATCACTGCGGGACCACTGTGTCCATTATTATAATATGTGTGACATTTGAGTGCTAACGATAAGGGGTTTCTTTCTGATCAAACCTTTGATCAACACTGATATTATTGTGCATATACCCTTTGCATCACCTGTCATTTACTAAAGATACAAGAAATACATATGGTGACTGCGGTCTCACTCACGTATTTCCTGTGGGGGCAGCCTGTTAACAGAGGTCAGGGACTTCAGCATAGGGTCTGCACTATGAGTGGCCAAAAGTAGGTTGATGCCAAGTACTTAGGAATGCCAAGTACACTAGGCAGTATCCAGAAAACACACCACAGAGTGCTTGTAATGAACCGTCAGCGAGTGCGGTGTACAAGGAGAGAGTTCTGCCTAGCCTGGGGTATGCCATGCGTTATATTCATTGGTTAGAGCACCATTGAGAGTAGTAAGTGTCTAGGAACGAGTTGCACCATAGGTACTGAGAGTAGCGCTATCGTGGGCTTAGAGGGCTCACTAAAGATGGCGGCGAGAGATACATGTGCTCTGCGGGGCATGGAGGAGGTTAAAATGGCGACTGCTGCGCCATTCACTGCAACGCGTGTTGCAGCCGATCCAAAATGGCGACTCCCGCCAAGCGTAGATCGCACACGTGCTGCGTGCAAGCAGGCTGCACGAGAAATGTGGCGAGAGATGTGCAAGGGTTTGGCGCCAAAACCAGAACCCCAGCTAGAAGAAGGGAGCAGCGCGAAATCTGTAGCTGCACCCACCTGTGCAGTGACTGGCCAAAGGACGATGCCACGTCACACAAAGAGAGAAAGTGCCCCTCCTCTTGTTTCCACCAGAGGGAGGGGGCACACTGATAACCAATCCTAACAGTCCTCCCCAGCGGAAGGAGGGACAGGAAGTGAGGCTGAGGAACTTCACTTCTGCTTGACTGGTGAAGGAGAAGGAGCTGATTGTGAAACCAGTAAGCTGAGCGAATCAACCCCTGCGCAAAAGATGGCTGACTTAAGCGTGACGACTTATCAGCTTCCAGGAGGCCTCCTGGTTGTGGAGGTTGATGGCTGTGAATATCTGCGGTGCCTGTGCGTCCAATGCATGTCACCAGGACCCGCCCCAAGTACTACGGCATGGTGCCAACAGTGTGGCACGTTCCACCTCTGGCCTATCGAGCCATGCCCTAAAATAGTGACCCCGCGAGAGGCCTCTCCAGCGACACTGATCAAAGTGGAGGAAGCGGATGCAAAGGCTGCCCTGGTCCCATATATCACCCCTGCGATAGGGACCCAGGCCCAGCCACCACAGATGCTCTGACGGAGGAGAGCGCGACCGCAGTTGAGGTACTGGAGTGGGCCAATTTCGTTACCCACTGGCGGTGCAGCAAGGATTCAAGGTGATTCCCCAGCAGAGGAGCCATTGCAGTCCTCGTCGGATGATGAGACAGCCTGTCATCGGTGGTGATGCGCCGGCGGTGGACCACCCCAGCTGTAAAGAAGAGGTTCCACTTACCCCTGAGATGGAGCAGACGAGTCCGGAGACCCCTCGACGGCGAGCGCCGGTGCGGCCTGAACCGCGTAGAAGTCCCACGGCCATGGCCACTCCCAGTGCGGCGGAAATGGGACCCGAGACGGCTCCAGAAGAACCAACGAGCACCGCAAGACAGCAGAGTGGTAAGAGGACACCACCACCCCCTTATTCCCGCCAAGTGAAGGAGGAACCTGTGGAGAGAGAGAGGCTTAAGGCGTACCTGCCCGTCCCCGACCCTGATGGTCCACCGCCGCCCCTTCCAGTCCTCAACGCACTTCCGGTGCGGGACCAAGGAGCGAATGGAGATTCCGTGACGTCACTTCCGGGTCAGACTGGCGCAGAGGCCTGGAAGCTTTGATTGCTTCAATAAAGAGAGCTGGGCTGTAAGCAGAGTTCGAGGAATTTAAGGCCCAAGTAGCCAAGCGGGGAGCCCGAAGCGCTGCCGCAAGAGACAGTAAGAGAGTACCTACAGGTTGTGGCATCGTCCGACTCAGAGACACTGTAATTGTCTATGGCGAACCTATGGTCACCGCCCCTAGCGCCATTGCCCTGGCCACTGCCCCTGCCCCGTCACGTGTCGTGCCACCGGATCCTAGTGGGAGTAAGCTGGATGAGACGCCCAAGTTTTCAACTGATTGGCGGGATTGGGTGACAAGTGATGAGGGTTCTGATGGGGAGATACTATTGTCAAGTGTTGTACATGTACCTAACCCCACTGTGTTTAATCTTGTTCCTAGAGGTAGGGCCCGAGGTTCCCAGTCTACTGCAAAAGCGGGTCCCGTAAGTCCCAAACCACCTAAGATGAATCCCACGGTTTACAAGAATGTCATTAGAGGGAGGCGTAAAGGATCGCACTCTACTGAGGCAGCGACTTCTTGTGTGTCCTCAAGAGCAAAGTCTGAAGAAGGTATGAGTGTGTCATCCTCATATGAGCACCGAGATAAATGGTGGGCACCGTTATTCACAGGGTGTGATGAGGGGATGGACCGCACCAGATTTGTATTGATAAAGAATGAAACTGTAGATCACTGGTGGGACGCAGGCACCTATTCTCCACAAGAGGTTGCTGATGAGTTAGATAACAGGTGGAGAGAAATTATGCAAAAAGTGATCACCCCCAAAGGCTCATCTATTCTGTATGATGATATTGCGCCTGAGGAGCCAAAGTTCTGGGTACTGCCAGGAAAGGCTGGGAATTGGAAACTTACTTAGTTAAGTAGAGCAGATAGGGCCATAGCGGCGAGACACCGGCAATCTCATGGTTATGAGTTTCCATACGTGCCAGAGCCGATCATGCAGGCGATCGAGGACCAGAGAGACACCTGGCTCAGAGATGCAGTCCTTGAGCACTTAAGAATTAAATTTGGTAGTGCTGCCTACATAAAGGAAGACAAAATATGTTCTGTAATGAAATCTTGGAGTACAGGCAGGAACATATTCATGCATAACATATTGTACAGACCGGAGAATGGGCCTATGCAACCTTTCTTTGTTAAGATTGTGGATCACAATGGGCGGGAAGTGAAGAAGCCTGATCTCCGTCATTATTATTGAAGTTAAGCGTTCTCCATGTTGGGAGGTTCCCGCTGTTATGTCACCATCATGGGTGTTACAGTCTCGTGTACACAATATTAACTAATTATGTTTTGTATGTTCACAGATTGTTCACCTGCAGGATGGTCCAGCAAATTAGGTCCAAGTGGGGACCATTGGATTTCCACCTGAGGGAGAGTGTAGCCCTGGTAAGAAATAGGGCTATAGTTATATCCTCCTCCTGGTATAATCCCTGCTAAGGGCAGGTTGCCAGGAGTTATCATGGGTTTCCCCCACTTCAAGCACTTGCCCTGAATGGTGGTGAGATCATAAAGAGCAGTTCAATTCCTATTTAGTGTGTCAGTCTGACAGTGAGTCAGGTGTGTGAGAGTTAGTGTAAGGGAGGAGAGGAGTGAGCGGCTCATGAGTAGAGCTGATAGAGTATAGTGAGGTGGACCAAATACCTCTCACCATGCTTAGGGGGTGAGGGAAGAGCTAGCCCCACTCTGGATGGCCCTAAGGTTCAGAGTGGAGGCAGGGACCATCACTAAGGAGAACAGCTGGTGGCATTGTAAATCAACTGTACCTGTCTGCTGCTGCGGGAGACTGAGTAATAAAGGAGTCTGCTGTTGAAAGAGAACCTTGTGTGAGACTGGAATCTCTCATCCCTGGGAGAGGGATTTCTATGGTAGGGATTCCACCCTGCGTCCCTGGGGCTTACTACAGATGGAGGCGCTGCACCATTGAAGGAGAACGAAGGCATCCACCCCAGTAACCTGTTCCTGTTGTCCCCCATGTCATCGCGGGAGACTCAGGCCCTCCTGTTGCCAGCAGGTATGCACCACACAGAGACATATAGGCAGACCATAGAAAACCTTAGGGGGTCCAATCTGCGACCGGGTGGGGGTCCATGGGTTATACTTGTATAAGTGTTTACTATCAATACTTATTGGCTTGAATGCAAGCGAAATGATTTAATTTATGTTTTGTAATGTCTTTTAACTTTTAGTTTTAACCAAGCACTTTCTCATTCGGAGTGTCAATATTTTGTATATTTTTGTCAATAAAGTTTTGTTATTTTGAATATTCCATCCGTGCGCGCTGACGTAACTATCCCCACGTCACTCCTGACGTTTCAGGAAGCGGCCGGGTTTGGAGACCACAGCGCGCAATGCCGGTATTTATAGTATACACCCCAGTGAGTACTATCTTCATTCACCTTGATAAAGAGCCTTGCTCGAAATGCATAGGTGGGGGGTGGGTTTCTGCCCTATTATGCTGCTTTTTTAAACAGATCCAATACATTTGTTATTTACTTCTCTCATGGATATGCTCTCTACTTGACCTCATTTACTCATCTGCTTAGAAGTAGTGCTCTGTTTTCTTATCTACTTTTCCATGTATGCTATGAAAACGGAGGCACACCTATACTCAGGACAAAGGTATTTACTCATCAGATACTGCAATCAATTGTGAGTTATTGACTGTTTATTTACACACCACTCACTACTTACCCACATCTATGCTTATATGTCTGGACCCAAGAGTGTGCTGATTCCCTATTACAGTGCCAGTGGGATCTCTACCAGCTAATTCAAACAATTGGGGGATTGTGATGTTATCTTGGAGGTGTTTGCAATATTATTACGATACCATAGGGGTACTCAATCAGAGGATTTCTTTATATTTCACAAGCTAATCAAGCATTTGTGCCTGAGGTTTTAGAGCCCCACACAGCTTTTTCTATATTCAACTAACACTAAACGCTAAAACCCCTAAAGTTAACCCCCTACCCTAAAACCGACATTCATGTTGATGTGGCCTGCGGCGGATGATCCAGCGGTGGTGTTGCTGATGTAGACGGTCCCCCTGTGGCTAAATCCATATTTAACCAGATGAGTGCGCCTCCATATTTGCTACAGAATTGAATATATTCTATTAGAAGATGCATTGTGTTAGTGGTCTTTTAATTCCTGTCTCGCTCACTGACTTAAATACAGTATATCAAATTTAGCAAGTACATGTATTTTAACATTTTAGTTTTGAAATTGATACCAAGTCCCCAAATTTGTCAAAGCAGATCCAACACTAGGTTCTACAGTACATGATACCTGCAATCGACATAGGGCCTCATGCAGTAAGCCCCGATAAGGCTTTTTCGGCATTTTATAGCCATTTTTTTCCTTCCTGATTCAGTAAGTGCTGATAAGTGGGAATTATCGGCAACTTTTCCTCCCGATAAGAACTTATCGGGAGACGGCTGCCGATAAGCCACTTATCGGCACTTTTTAAACCTGGCTGAATTCAGGAAGCCCCGATCGGCTTTTCGCTGCTGATCGGCACCCCAGATTGGAGATTTTATGGCCAATCCAGCCCGCCAACTAAAGTTGGCAACTTGCTGGAGGAGAAGCATCGGCCGGGGCGACACTTAGAAAAAATCAGCCCTTTTTCCTGCCTGTGATTGATGCCGGGGGTCTCCGGAGCTAATACCCGCACCGGAGACCCCCGGCATGCATCCGAGGCAGGAAAAAGGCATTTAAAGGCCACTTCATTACCTTAGCGGCTAACCGCTAAGGCAATGAAGGGGTTAACCCACCGTGCCATCTTTATTGTGGGTAGCGGGGGTGGGTGAAGGGGGTATTTGGCCCTGGGTGTGAGTTTAGGACTTGTGGGGGGGTTGCGGGGGCACTTAACCCCTTCACGACTGTAGCGGTTAATACCGCTACGGTCATGAAGGGGTTAAGGCCTCCCGCTATCCACCCGCAAGCCCTAAACAACCACCGATGGGGCTAATACCCCCTTCACCCACCCCACTACCCACAATAATAAAAAATACACACACCAGCCCCACACTAACTAACTAAATAAATAAATATATATATATATATATATATATATATATATATATATATATATATATATATATATAAAACATAATACTGAGTTAAGTTATGGTGAGTAAAAAAAGTGACAAAAACCCTCCACAGGAAAGCAAATATGCAAATATAACTGTATGCTCATCTGCATGTCTTAGGCAGGTCTGCAACCCCGCCTTTCCCCATTATCACCCAGCATACAGCACTTCCACTGCAGCAAGGGATTCTGGGAAATGACATGCAAATGAGCACACAGTGTCACTTTTTGCCTCAATAACCATTTTTAACATGGTTCCCTATAGGCTTAAGCTTGCTGCATGGTCACAGCTTTGAGCACAGCTGTCTGTGGGTGGTTTTCTGGGTATGCACCTTAACCCTGGCTGTGCTCAAAGCTGTGACCATGCAGCAAGCTTAAGCCTATAGGAAACCATGTTAAAAATGGTTATTGAGGCAAAAAGTGACACTGTGTGCTCATTTGCATGTCATTTCCCAGAATCCCTTGCTGCAGTGGAAGTGCTGAATGCTGGGTGATAATGGGGAAAGGCGGGGTTGCAGACCTGCCTAAGACATGCAGATGAGCATACAGTTATATTTGCATATATATATATATATATATATATATATATATATATATATATATATATATATATATATGACCCCAACAACACCTATACCCCCCTAACATACAGTATAGTAATGGGCACAATGACTATTATCCACAAATGGATAATAGTGCAGTTGTCCATTTAAAATACATACACAACAATATATAATACATATAGTACTCACCACCCATGTCCAGCTGCCACGATGAAGGCCATCCTCATCTTCATCCTGCCCATGCCCCATCCGCTTCTGCAAAACAGACACAATAATTAAAACATCCAATGTAATGTCCCCTAACCCCTTAATCACCATAGCGGTTATTAACCGCTACAGTCATTAAGGGGTTAACCCACCATCACCCACATACCCTCCCCCACTAACCCCCCCAACCACCCTCACCCACTACCCACAGGGGAGTCCTACCAAATACCATTGGGGCCAATACCCCCTCCCCCAGCACATACAGTACAATAATGTGCCAAATAACTATTATCCACATAGGGATAATACATTATTTGGCCATTATTAAACACATTAAATACCTTAATAAAATAAAGAAAATTCTACTAACCTCATCAATAAGAAGGCTCCGTCGCCAGCATCATCCTTGGGGTCCATTGCCAAAATAATAAATAGGCAATACATCTCAATTACATTAACATACCAATGAACCCCTTAATCACCTTATCGGGTACTAACCTCAAAGGTAATTAAGGGGTGAAGCCATCCTGCAATGACAACACCACTTATGCATAACATCCTCAATGAATTAAAAAGCAATTTCCTAACCAAATCTCATTTAATCATTCAATCTGAAGGCCCAAATGCCACTTAAAACATTGCTTTTACAGTGTATACATGTAGCATAACATGTAAACTACATGTACACGCTGCAAATCAATGTTAACAATACAGTAAGCCAACTCAAAAACCCTGACATCACAAGAACTATATTATGTAAGCAAATAAAGTCAACATCAATGAATAAACACACATGAATTACATCCCTAAACAATTAAAATACCATCCATACCAATTACACAATTAACTATAGCTATCGTAACAGAGAACAAGTTCAAAACATATTAAAAAGGACACCAACATTTACAATATACTAAAGCAAGCCTCTCCATAACATACAGTACAGCATACAGCCCAAAACTTACATCTCTCTAATAATAAAATATATTTAACACACATCTATGCATAGTAATGGGGAATGAGGGGGGAAGGGATAGAGAGCTCTAGCTACTGTCTGTGGTTAGGTGCCAGGGGTGAGAGGATCATTAAGCATACAGAGACACTTGCCTAGACAAGTGAAAGTACCCCTTTGGAACAAGCACTCATGATATAGTTGATACAAGTAATTAAAAAAGTAACCTTTATTAGTGTCTGTGGGTAAAATAAGTGAAATACATAAACACTCAACACAATTAAAACACGTATTAAACTTAATGTCTCTGAGTATGAATCATAGACTGATGAAGATAGTGTTTGAAGGGATATAGTGTGACTGGCACCATGTGCAATAAAATCAAAACAAAAGAAAGAATTTTAATTATTGCAATGTAGAATGAATAGGGTGCCTCAGTGTGGTGTATATATTGTAGATGAAAGGGTCTGGTGTGTGTCACGTCAATAAAGAGTCAATCACACCACTTTCAAACCACATCTGATTAATATGTGGTTCTCTGACAGTATACAGGTTGTAGTATATTAAGTACTTTTCTTGCTAGACCAACATGATCAATGTTGAGTGTGGCCTGGTTGGAATCAATTGTCAGAGAAACCACCAAGAGGTTAATAAATATCCTTCAATACAACGCTGGATAAAGTAAAGTATCAAAAAAGGGAAGGCTACTACGTAGCTAGGGGTGGTGAGGCTAGATTGTGGAGACTATTGGTATATGGTAATACTTATATTGTTTCCCCCTAATCAGTAATTATTCCAATATTATTATAGCCTCAAATGAGCTCAACAAAATTTACTTAATAAATAAATAGTGAGATAAATAACTGCTCATGTCCCCTGTGAAGGTAGCAAGTGTGTTCATAGAGAGGCTAGCTGATATCCCTAAAATAATGAAGCCAATTATAAGGGGTTAACTTCAGCTGCCTATAAAATAAAGTTCACTCTATATCTGCAGACCTCTATATATGGTATAGGTAGGTGATTGATTTATATAATAGCCGCCCTGTTGGGTCAGTCCATGTGAATGTTGTATCTGGGCTGGCTATATTAACCTAGACAAATATATCTCAGTAATTGCTTATCATCTAGGGCGAATACGTCCTGTCTGCTGGTTATAGGTGACTGAATGTAGTATAGGTGGTGCCCTGCAGCCGCTCAATGGCGTACCCTCTACAATTCAAGGGGGCTGTGTGGGGGCTGCTGTCTCGGAGCATTTAGTTCCTGCTCGCGAGTGGCGGCATCTGTTGAGTCTCCGCCCGGCATGGTGTATTCATGAACACCGCTATGTAATGAACTGCCGGGTGGAGCTCGAAGTGAAGCAGCGGCTATTACTCCGCGCTCTGAGAACAGATGTCGCCGCACCAATGCGCGTGCTGACGTCACAAAGGACCGCCCACCTATACCATATATAGAGGTCTGCAGATATAGAGTGAACTTTATTTTATAGGCAGCTGAAGTTGAAATAGTCATTTGAGGCTATAATAATATTGGAATAATTACTGATTAGGGGGAAACAATATAAGTATTACCATATACCAATAGTCTCCACAATCTAGCCTCACCACCCCTAGCTACGTAGTAGCCTTCCCTTTTTTGATACTTTACTTTATCCAGCGTTGTATTGAAGGATATTTATTAACCTCTTGGTGATTTCTCTGACAATTGATTCCAACCAGGCCACACTCAACATTGATCATGTTGGTCTAGCAAGAAAAGTACTTAATATACTACAACCTGTATACTGTCAGAGAACCACATATTAATCAGATGTGGTTTGAAAGTGGTGTGATTGACTCTTTATTGACGTGACACACACCAGACCCTTTCATCTACAATATATACACCACACTGAGGCACCCTATTCATTCTACATTGCAATAATTAAAATTCTTTCTTTTGTTTTGATTTTATTGCACATGGTGCCAGTCACACTATATCCCTTCAAACACTATCTTCATCAGTCTATGATTCATACTCAGAGACATTAAGTTTAATACGTGTTTTAATTGTGTTGAGTGTTTATGTATTTCACTTATTTTACCCACAGACACTAATAAAGGTTACATCTATGCATAGCAGCATAGCCACAATCATTTACAATACAGAAAATCAAGCTTTAAAAACACTATCATTTCTTACCCTGTATGTATATATCTCTCTAGACATACATACATACATACATACATACATACATACATACATACATACATACATACAGTGGCAAGAAATGATATGCATAAAAAAAAATCAAGACATGAAAAAGCAAAAAAAAACACAGTTACATTAAATACATTTCTTTATTTAACTTACCATTACTTGCCCCTACCGACTCCCGTTGATCAGCTTACTCACGAACCAATCCACGAACAGGAACCCATAAAATAAAAAACCATAAAATAATAAACATTAAAATAATAAAACAAGACAATCCAGGGGTCTTCTAGTTGTAATCCATCTTCATCTGTATTCTTCTACCTTCTTCCGGGGTCTTCTTGCCGTCTGGTGCCACGCCTTGCCGTCTGGTGCCACGCTTTCAATGACGTCACATCCTTTCTCCCCCAAGCCTCTGTCAAATGGTACTTGAACCAATCAGAGTAGGGATAGACTTCCCACGCTCTGATTGGCTGCCGTACCATGTGAGTCCGGCCATGTGTCTTTTCATGACGTCATCTTAAAGGCAATTGCAGCAAAGCCATTCTGATTGGCTGTGCTGTCATTGCCTTTAAGTGACGTCATCATTTTTTTTTACATCGGCCAAAACACATGGTTTTCACGGCCCAATCAGGACCGTGGGAACCATATGACAAAAATGTGACGTCATAGGCCTTTAAAAGCCTATGTCGTCTCATTTTGAAGCCAGACGCCGAGGAGGAAGGACCTCCTCTGAAGAAAGAAGACCAGGGCGTGGCACCGGACGGCAAGAAGACCCCGTAAGAATGTAGAAGAATACAGATGAAGATGGATTACAACTAGAAGACCCCTGGATTGTCGTGTTTTATTATTTTAATGTTTATTATTTTATGTTTTTTTATTTTATGGGTTCCTGTTCGTGGATTGGTTCGTGAGTAAGCTGATCAACGGGAGTCGGTGGGGGCAAGTAATGGTAAGTTAAATAAAGAAATGTATTTAATGTAACTGTGTTTTTTTTTGCTTTTTCATGTCTTGATTTTTTTTTATGCATATCATTTCTTGCCACTGTACTGTATGTATGTATGTATGTCTAGAGAGATATATACATACAGGGTAAGAAATGATAGTGTTTTGAAAGCTTGTTTTTCTGTATTTTAAATGATTGTGGCTATGCTGCTATGCATAGATGTGTGTTAAATGTATTTTATTATTAGAGAGATGTAAGTTTTGGGCTGTATGCTGTACTGTAGGTTATGGAGAGGCTTGCTTTAGTATATTGTAAATGTTGGTGTCCTTTTTAGTATGTTTTGAACTTGTTCTCTGTTACGATAGCTATAGCTAATTGTGTAATTGGTTTGGATGGTATTTTAATTGTTTAGGGATGTAATTCATAAGTGTTTATTCATTGATGTTGACTTTATTTGCTTACATAATATAGTTCTTGTGATGTCAGGGTTTTTGAGTTGGCTTACTGTATTGTTAACATTGATTTGCAGCGTGTACATGTAGTTTACATGTTATGCTACATGTATAAACTGTAAAAGCAATGTTTTAAGTGGCATTTGAGCCTTCAGATTGAATGATTAAATGAGATTTGGTTAGGAAATTGTTTTTTAATTCATTGAGGATGTTATGCATAAGTGGTGTTGCCATTGCAGGAT
The DNA here is from genome assembly GCF_040206685.1 of Ascaphus truei. Taxonomy (NCBI): domain Eukaryota; kingdom Metazoa; phylum Chordata; class Amphibia; order Anura; family Ascaphidae; genus Ascaphus; species Ascaphus truei. Next base: position 194,979,480 of record NC_134483.1, on the reverse strand, counting down.
GGCTTCACCCCTTAATTACCTTTGAAGTTAGTACCCGATAAGGTGATTAAGGGGTTCATTGGTATGTTAATGTGATTGAGATGTATTGCCTATTTATTATTTTGGCAACGGACCCCAAGGATGATGCTGGCGACGGAGCCTTCTTATTGATGAGGTTAGTAGAATTTTCTTTATTTTATTAAGGTATTTAATGTGTTTAATAATGGCCAAATAATGTATTATCCCTATGTGGATAATAGTTATTTGGCACATTATTGTACTGTATGTGCTGGGGGAGGGGGTATTGGCCCCAAGGGTATTTGGTAGGACTCCCCTGTGGGTAGTGGGTGAGGGTGGTTGGGGGGGTTAGTGGGGGAGGGTTATGTGGGTGATGGTGGGTTAACCCCTTAATGACTGTAGCGGTTAATAACCGCTATGGTGATTAAGGGGTTAGGGGACATTACATTGGATGTTTTAATTATTGTGTCTGTTTTGCAGAAGCGGATGGGGCATGGGCAGGATGAAGATGAGGATGGCCTTCATCGTGGCAGCCGGACATGGGTGGTGAGTACTATATGTATTTAATGTATTTATTGTTGTTTATGTATTTTACATACACAGGGGGTGTATGTTGTGTATTGCAATGTTTATTGGGGGCAAATGTCCCCAATAAACATGCTATTCTGCCTTAACTCCTTCATTGCCTTAGCGGCTATCCGCTATGGTAATGAATCATCATTTATGTATTTTTAATAATATTGTGCGGAAGCAGGGGGCCCCCTGAGCTGAACCGCATTAATTTGTGTCTCAGAGACCCCCTGCTTCCCGAATTACAGGCCCCGGTTTGGGGCATCGGTTACAGTGTCGCCGCCATATTTATAGCGGACACGTCGTAAATGGGACGCTATAAAGATGGCGGCGACACTGCCACCCGATGACACATTCCGGGGCCTGTAACTCTGGAAGCAGGGGGTCCCTGGTCCACAAAGTGATGTGGTTCAGCTCGGGGGACCCCCTGCTCACTGTACAGTATTATTAAATAAATATTAATGCTGCTTCGCTACCGTAGCAGAAACCCTGTAAGGTAAGGAACGAGTCTTTATTGATGTGTGTGTTTTACTCATAGTGTAGATGTGCAGAGGGTCTCCGGAGCTGAAGCGTTTTTGTTTTAGGTCCGGGGACCCCCTTCTTCCCGAGATACAGGCCCCTTTAGGGGGTGCCGGTATCCCTCTGCTTTGTGTACATACCGCGGTCACGTGATCGGGATCTTTAAATGCAGAGGGATACCGGCACCTCATAAAGGGGCCTGTATCTCGGGGAGCAGGGGGTCCCCCGACCTGAAACCAATGCGTTTCAACTCCGGAGACCCCCTGCACATGTACACTATGAATAAAAGTTGTTTAAAAATACTTTATTTGTTGCCGATGTTTGCGCTGAGAGAGCAGCTTGTCTCTCTCTGCTGCAAACATCTATCGGCAGACAAGGCCTATCGGAAGGCTTATCGGGAGCCAGCCTCTATCGGCACAGGCTCATCGGCAGCTTTGCTTTCGCAGTGCTTCGGCAGGGATCGGAAGGATTCGTCCCTTTCTGAATACTGCGAGGGCAAATCACCAAAAAAAGGCCGATCCCCCACCTATCCGCCACACTTGGTGAAAAGATTTTATCGGGCCTTACTGCATGAGGCCCATAGAAAGGTACATGATACCATAACTAGCAAGTCTGCACTGAAAGTAACAGGTGACAGAGCTAAGAAATGGAAGCAGAAGCAAAAGTGTGATAAATGTGGGAAGCAGCAGCAGGAGGCAATAATGCAGAAAGGTCACAGGAACAGGCTACGAAGCTCTTCAGCTTCTTCTTGTGGACCACCCCAATTGTGTCTCTTGTGTGAGCAACCACTGCTGGTTGGTGGCAGGATTGCTTTATTTCCCACTCATTCCCTGATCTAGTGTTACTACCAGAAAAAGTGCTAACTCCCCCATGTTTGTAAAGAGAGAAAGAGAAAAGAATCCGAGAAGTTGCGGTTGTACAAGAATTGAGATAAAGATGGTACAGTAAAAGGCACAAAAACTTGTGAGGGATTAATTTTTAACACTGCTAGGAGGGACTGTTTGTAAGTTTTATTTAAATAAATGCTTTTTGAGTGAATTTATTCCTATGTGCAGTTGTATTTTTGTGGGGTCCAGAATTTCTGGTTGAGTAAAAATGATTGACAGTTAATTCAGACTCAAAGGGCCAGTCATTGGGATACAGGGTAACTTGCTGAAACATTTCTAAGGCTTGTTATAAAGTACGCGCTGCTGCGCCTGCAGGCGCACGCCCGGCGTTGCGCGTGCATGTGACGTGCGCGTTTAGTTGCTGTAGCGCAAGCGGTGATGCGCACGGTTAGGGGGCGTGACTCTGACGTCACAGCATTAGGCTGCGCTGTGATTGGCTCGCGGCGTGGCAGCAGCGAGATACTACTATGTTCTCTGGTCTGCCGTGCCACCGCTCACGGGCGTGCACGCACGCGTCCCAAGTATACAAACATCGGACGAACACAGTCAATTATAACTGCCGCGCGCACAGCAGCACATGCGCGTGCCCTATATTACATAAGGGTGTCTCTTCTCATCAAGACAACTAGTTTAGCCCTCATCCATGCTTTTCCAGAAGGTCATCAACTTTTTCCCTGATTATTTGCCAATAATGTCTAATGACTCACTCGTAACATTGTTTTAAGATGCACTGTAGCTTTTGACTCCCTGCATCTTTTTCATTGGTTTTCTCAAGTAGGTTATCACAGGCACCAACTCTGAAGCTAGGGTGACTAAGATAAGAAATAAACATAATCTGTTATTGATGACAGATCTTCTTTTAAATAAAAGTGGATATTTTTCTCCGTCTTTAAAAATCTGTGTGCTAAAGATTTTAACTGAACGCAAAACAAAGTATAAAATCAGAACACACATTCTCTAAACACACTATGTTTTCTGTCTGAAATTACTGACTCTTCACTGGCTCTTCTCACAAATCTGTTTCATTTGACATACAATCAATTAGTCTCTTCACTGCCAGGGTATCTAGAGTATTTTGCACCTATGATTAACTGTCTCTAGCAACATTAGCACTCACAAACTTCTCTTCACTTGGAATAACCACAGACTTACTAAAACACAATGTCACATGGTCAGTTTGAGGTCATGTCACTAATTGCCCTCAATCAGGAGAGACTGTATGCCTGAATGTTATTAAGATACGGGAAACAAGCTAACAGCTGTTGTAAACGTGTGGGAGCCAAATTCCTGTCACCTTAAGAGAAGAGTAATACCTGACAGTGCTCTGCTAGAGACTGATTAGATGTATCATCTGCTCAACATACTGTACAGAAAGATATTAACAGGGCAGAGCAATGACAGTTCTCACAATGACCTCACAGGTGACAACATGTTAATGGTGCTAAAGAATGAACCTTTAAATGTATCATTACAAAATTCCAATATATCATCACAGTGTGATAAAATAAAGTACATTACAAAGTACATTACAAAGCACAGGAGAAGGTGTGGCTCAGTGAGTAAAGACTGGCACTGAGTTTGAAGCAGGGTTCAATTCCCAGTGTTGGCTCCTTGTGCCCTGGGGCAAGTATTGTATTGTATTGTATTGTATGTCTTTATTTATATAGTGCCATTAATGTACATAGCGCTTCACAGTAGTAATACATGTGGTAATCAAATAAATAACAAATAACAGATCATGGGAATAAGTGCTTTAGACATAAAAGTAACATCAAGGAAGAGGAGTCCCTGCCCCGAGGAGCTTACAGTCTAATTTCACATTATCTCCCTGTGCCTCCCTGTGAAACGCGTAGGGTCAAAGTTCAAAGCTATATTCGACGGGACTGACGTGAGCAGGCTTGTATCTTGCCACCAAGCAGGAAGAGGCTTCTACCTCAAGGTCCGCCCCCCAGTGTCGGAGCATCCGTCCTAGGCACGCGGGACATCTACAAACACTCCAGTGTACAGGAGGACAAGCTGACACCTCCCTGTGGTTGAATACTTGTGCCTGTAAACGTCATCCATCTTGTGAGTAGGGACCTGGTTTTAACCCACCGGACCAGAGATCTCACTGTCACCCGCACTTTAGCAATTTTATTGTTTTTTTTTTTTCCAAATGTTTTTATTAGGCATTGATACAGGAATAAACGTACAACAAATCACATTGCCTAATACAGAGACATTTTAACATTTTGGGGGAAAAAGAGTGACGACCTAAGCCGTCAAGTAGGGGGGATGCCTTCAGAGAAGGAAGGCAGTGGGGAGGGTGGGGTAGGAGGGGGTATGGGGGGGGGGCAGAGAAGGACTCCACCCTGGCTGGCGGGGACTCGACTCGGTGGTGGTTTGAGTGTTAGCTCTTCCCTTTCAGAGGTAGATGGGTTTCTATCAGGCTGGGGCAGGTTGCCTTTCTCTCGTAAGGAGTATCCAAGGCTCCCATACCTTATAGAATGCAAATAGGTTGTGTCTCACTGTGGCAGTTAGTCGCTCCATGAGCATCACCTCATTGATTCTCCTTTTTATCGTTCTCTCTGCTGGTGTGGTTGTTTTCCTCCAGGAGGCCGCGATCTCACATCTCACCGCAGTAAGAATAAAGGAGATTAATTTCCTAGTTGGTCGGACAATGTTGGACATTGGCCTGGCCAGTAGGAAGGTCAGTGGGTCAATAGGCAATTCTAGGTCGGTGACCTCTTTAATCAAATTTTGGACCTTGGCCCAGTACTTCACAATTTCTGGACATGACCACCAGATGTGGACCATGTCCCCTCTATGACCACAGCCTCTCCAACATAAGTCTGATGCCAGAGGGTAGATCTGGTTTAAACGTGCTGGGGTTAGATACCAGCCATATAGAATTTTATAAATGTTCTCCTTTATTGTAGTGCATAGGGAAGTTTCTGAGGCTGCCTGCCAGATTTCTTCCCAAGTCTCTCTTTCTATAGTTATGTTTAGGTCTGCCGCCCATTTAAGCATGTAATCATGCTGTGAGAGGGCCATTGGTTTCCCTAGCTCCAGGTAAATTTCTGATATGAGACCTTTTTGGTGGGCATTGGCTTTGCAGAGATATTTGAATTTTTGTGAGAGAGGGGAATTCTGGTCGTGGGCATATTTTCAGAATAAAATGTCTGATTTGAAGGTATTTGAATGTGTCCAATTCTCTAATTTTGTATTTGGCCCTCAGATCTTGATAGCTCAGGAGCTTCCCAAGGCTTAGAAAATCGGCAATCGCCCCAATTCCCCTTGATCTGAATTGGTCGAACAGCTTAGACCCACAACCCAGGGGGAACTTTGGGTTATTGAGGATGGGTATCAATTGGGAACTGGGTGAAGTCAGGGCAAATCTGGTCTTACATTTCGCCCAGACTTCCCATGTGTGTAATGAGGTCTGTAGTTTAAGGTTGTGGGTGTGCCCGTCTCCTTTATCCAAGCTCCAGAGACAGGCTTGCAGAGAAGGCATTTTGGCATACTGAGTCTCTATTTTTACCCAGCAGCAATGGGCCGGGTCTGTATTCAACATTACTGCCTGTTTCAGTTGGGCGGCTAGATAGTATTTCTGCAGGTCTGGGACCCCCAGGCCTACCCCGGATCGTAGTGCCAGCAGGACCGACCTTTTGACTCTGGGTCTCTTGCCCTGCCAAATGAAGTGGAACAATCTATTTTGGATATTTTTCAGATCAGTGCCAGGGACATGGATCGGGAGTGTTTGGAAATAGTACAACAATCTTGGGAATATATTCATCTTAACGGTTATCATCCTCCCGATCCATGAGATCTGGTAACCTTCCCACTGATCAAGCTCTTTTTTGATCTGCTCCCATAGTTTCAGGTAGTTGTCCCGATATAGATCTCGGTATTGTCTTGACACATTAACTCCCAGGTATTTAATGTGTGAAGAACATCACCTGTAGTTGAAGTTTATTTTGAGGAGTTTTACTTCGGGGTCTGGGAGACTAAGATTTAGGGCCTCTGATTTGTCGCTGTTTATTTTATACCCTGATATCTTTCCATAGTCCGCCAATTCCTTTTGAAGGTTAGGAAGGGAAGTTTGGGGCTTAGTCAAAGTTAGAATGATATCATCAGCGAATAGGGAGATTTTGTATTGTACATTCCCAATGGTGGTGCCCTGTATGTTTGGGTTGCTTCGTATTTTGGTCGCTAATGGTTCGATCGTGAGGGCAAAAAGAAGGGGGGACAGGGGGCACCCCTGCCGAGTTCCATTTCTAATTTGGAATCTCTCGATACTCCACCCGGGAGTCTGACCGTGGCCGACGGATTTTGGTATAGTGCTCGTTCCGCTAGGAACGAGTCTCTGAAGCCAAATTTTATCAATGTTTGATCTAAAAATAGCCAATCAATTCTGTCAAATGCCTTCTCTGCGTCTAAGCTCAATAACATTGCTTTTGAACCTGTCAGGTGGACATGGTCGACTATATTGATTATTTTACGGGTATTGTCTGAGGCCTGACGGCCTGAGACAAACCCGACCTGGTCCGTATGTATTAATCTCGGTAGAATGGGGTTCAATCTGTTCGCCAATATCTTGCTGTACAATTTTAGGTCATTGCTCAACAGTGAGATTGGTATATAGCTCCCACACTGGTTTGGGTCCTTCCCTTCTTTGTGAATTATGGCCAAATTTGCGGTAGACATTGAAAGTGGGATAGGACTTCCTTCCAGGAATGAGTTGAACAGGTTCAGTAAGTGGGTGGACAGTACGGGTAGGAATTTCTTATAGTAGACATTTGTGAAGCCATCTGGGCCCGGCGTTTTGGAAATTTTTGCTGTTTTTACAGCTAGTGTCAATTCTTCTATTGTTATTTTTGCATTTAGCCTAGCGTTCTCCTCTTCTGTTAGAGAGGGGAGTGTGCATTCACCTAAATAGTTTGTAATTGATGTTAGGTCGGCAGTACTTGGGTTAGCAGAGCGAGCCCTTCGATTATATAGTTTAGTGTAGAATATAGTGAATTCTTCTGCTATTTTTTTCTCGTTGTATAGTATCTCACCAGAGCCACTCTTGATCACTGTTATTTGTGACCTTTTTTGTACTCCTCTTAACTTACTAGCAAGAAGTCTATCAGCCTTATTCCCTTTGTCATAGTACCTCTGACCTGTCCATTTGAGAGCCTTTTCTACATTCTCCAATTGGATCTCTTTCAGATCGTTTCTAGCAGTTGTCAGCTGTTTGTAAATTCTCCGAGATGGATTAGTTTTGTGCTGCTGCTCTAATTTAACAATGTTGTCTGTGAGCTCTTTGGTTAGTCTGATTTTAGCTTTCTTCCTGTGGGAGGCAATTGAGATAAAGTTTCCTCGTATTGTCGCCTTATGGGCTTCCCATAGGGTTGCTGGAGATGAGACTGAACCCGCGTTTATTCTGAAATAATCCTTAAGGGATTTTTTAATCTCCTTCTCTATCTCGGTGTGGTTTAATAAGGAGTCGTTCAGTTTCCAGATATATGAAACTAGTTTGACAAATGGAATGGAAAGGGTCAGGGTGATGGGAGCATGGTCTGACCACGTAATTGGGCCTATGTCCTTGTTAGCAGCGGCCTCTAGTATATTCCTGGTTGCAAGAAGATAGTCTATACGGGAGTAGGTCTGGTGAGGTGCAGAGTAAAAGGTGTAATCCCTTTGCCCCTGATGTTGTGCTCTCCAAATGTCCACCAAAGAAAAATCTCCCATAATATCTTTAAATTTTTTCCCTAGTCTTTGGGACTGGGGGGTGTGGTGTCGTCCTGGGGTGCTTGATTTGTCTTCAATCGGATTGAGGGCCATGTTAAGGCCTCCTGCTATGAGTAGTGAGGACAGGTAAACTGGGTCAATTTCTTCCAGGACTTTTTTTAAGAACTCTGTCTGATTCTCATTTGGGGCGTAGAGGTTAACTAGGGCGACTGCCGATCCTGAAAGTGAGCCATAGACTACAATAAATCTTCCTTCTGGGTCTGCCTGTATTTTTGTTAGATTAAATGGGGTGCCCTGACGAATCAGAATGGCAGCTCCCCGTCGTTTACTACTAAATGATGAGAAATAACTCATCGGGTATGCGTTTTGAAATGTTTTGGGCGGATCTTGAGATGTGAAATGCGTCTTCTGGAGGAAAACAAGGTCGCCTCCCGACTTTTTATCTCCTGGAGCGCAAGTCTTATTTTCTTATTATTATGTGAGCCCTTTATGTTCAGGGAGACTATTTTGATTGCCCCTTGATGAGACATGTTATCTGAGTTACCTGCTGTGGTGTATGATCTCACCTTTCACTCTGGAGTCAGTCGGGTCTAGATTTATGGAAGGCTGTAATGCTGGGCTGCTAGAACCAGAGAACTCCTTTGTCAACCTAGGACCAGAATCGGACAGCAGGGGTAGGTTGAGGGGGAGGGAGGGGGGGGGGCGCTGGGACAGAGACAGCGGGGGGTAGAGAAGGGAAGAATGTCAACCCGATTGAGGCCGAAAAAGTTAAAGTCCGGTCTTAACTAAAGGCCGGCAGGTAGGGTTTAAGACCCTTGGTGGGGGTGGGGCCGGCGATGACCTCCGACAGTCTCGCGCAGGGTGGAGACCCTAGGATATCCTAGTTTTCGTCCGGGTCGTTTTCCCTGTGATGTTTGTGGTTGTTAAAGTTAACAGGGTAGGGGACTGAGAGAGAGAATGTTTAGGGTATTCAGACTCCTGGACGTGTTTCGCCTGTTGTCTGGGGGAGGGGGGGGGGGTGGGTCTCTGTGTATACTCCCAGCGCTCCCTTCTACAGGGGCCTAGAGGTGTGGGTCTGGGGGGGAAGGTGGGGTAATGGACCCAGGGAGGTTGGGGGGGCAGGTAGGAGGGGGTGGGGGGTTATGGCGGGAGAGAGGTGGGGGTGGGTGAAAAAGGGGGGGAGTGCGGGGCAGAGGGGGGAGAAGTGGGGGGGAGGGGGAGTGAGTGACAGGGGGAGGAGGGAAGGGAGTGGGTGGAGAGGGAGGGGAGGGATGGGAAAGAAAAATGGATTTTCAGCTCATTTTTGAGTCTTTCATATATGATCCTAACATCTTCGGGTTCCTTGATCTTCCCTGCTTTGCTTAATACCTAGTTATTTTAATTACACAGGGTGCTGTAAAGGGCGGGAGTTGGGAGGGGGGGTGGGTGGGGGGAGGGGTAGCGGAGGTGGAGGAGAGGGGGAAGAATGGAGGGGGGCAAGGAGGGAGGAGGGGGGTGGAGGAGGGGAGGGGACCAGAAGAGGGGGTCCAGGAAGGGGGTATTCTCTATCTGTCTGTATTCCTCTAGGGCAACAGTCTAAATTCTACAAAACCAAGTATATTTTTTATAACAAGGAACAGTGTAATCCTATCTAACTAATTGAACTTATCTCAAGTAATTCTACAAAACCAAGTAAATTTTTATAACGAGAAACATTGTAATCCTATCTAGCGGGGGTTGTGGAGGGGAAGGTGGGGGGGAGGGATGGAGGGGGGGACCATAAGAGGGGGCCCAGGAGGGGGGTATTCTCAATCTATCTGTATTCCTCTAGGGCAACAGTCTAAATTCTACATAACCAAGTATATTTTTTATAACGAGGAACAGTGTACTCCTATCTAACTAATTGAACTTGTGCTTAACTCTCTATTACAGACCCTCGCGGCTCAACAGGATCTGCGAGTGTTCGTGGATTGCCGCGACCAGGAATTCAAGTGTCCCGGTGGGCTTTCTTTCTTGGCGGCAGGTCCCAGGGTCCGCAGGCTTTGTCTCGCTGCCTCCCGAGGGTTGAGACATCAGTTTCCTCCCGGCCGGGGGGAAGTGTGGTGGCGCGGCGCAGACTGCTTCAGGTTCAGTGATTGGGCCTTCCTCGAGGTTAGGCCGCGCAGGGGTTACCCGTTTAAGTCCCGTGTAGGATGGCGTGGTGTCATCAGGCAGGGGGTGGGACATCCAATAAGGTAGCCTCACCGTCGGCTGCAGCAAACGGTTATGGGGTGCCTCCTCAGAGAGTGGATCCCTCCGTGGCTCCACTGCGCTGGGATAAGGTATTGTCCGTTGCAGCAGGATACAGCACCACCGGTGAGTGGCGAGGGAATTGATTCACTCACTTGTCTTTCGTTTGTCTCTGCTCTGCCAGCCTCTCCGAAGCTCATACTGGCGGGTCTTCCGTGTCCCTGGGCTGGTTTCTGGATGGTTCAGAGACTCTGGGTAGCAGTAGATTTAGGGCCAGGGCTTTTGCCATTTGCTCCATGTCCTCGGGATAGCGGAGCGAGAGGAATTTCCCCTTATTATTTAATATAAGCCTGAAGGGGAATCCCCATTTGTATTTGATGCCCTTCTCCCTCAGGAGCAGGGTGAGGGGGCGCATTTCCTTCCTTCGGTTGACGGTCATTTTTTGATAAGTCATTATAGACCTGGAGTAGCTCTTCGCGGAATAGGATTGTGTCCCGCTCTCTGCAGGCTTATATGAGTTTTTCCTTTGTAGAGTAGCTATGGAGCCTGAGAATAACATCACGGCGGCGGTTCGTGTCTTCAGACCGCGGTCCCAGCGCTCTGTGAGCCCTGTCGATCTCCAGGCACGTTGGTCCATTTCTCCAGCAATTGACACAAACAAATCTTGAGGTATTCTTTTAATTCGGCCGGGTAAGACCGCTTCCGGGATGCCACTTTCTGGCGGCGATCCGGGTTTTCTTGGTCCTCCAGCCCGTCGCATAGTGCGTGGATTTCTTGGCCCATGCGTATGATTTCTTCGTCTGCGTCCGCCTGGTGTTTTAGGGCCTCTTCCAGTCTGTTTTCCAGCATTGTAGTATGCTCTTGGAGGCCTTGTATGTCCTGTTTAATCTTGGACACTGCATCCTTGAGGTCAGCTTGGAGGGATCTGTGCAGCTTGGCGTGTAGCTCCTCCAGGAACGCTTTTGTAATTCCCCCATCCGGGGGAAGGTTTTCGCCTGGGCTTGCGGGTTCAGGCAGTCCCTGCTTGGGGCCTCGTGCGCCGGGCGGGGATCCGCCATCTTGGTTTTTGCCTCCCGCTTCAGCGCTCTGCTTTGCGGGAGTAACGTACTTGGTGACGCCCTGGGCCATCTGGGTTTTCCCCTTGTCTGACATGCCTGGATATTCAGAGATCTATCTGGTGAATTTGGGGAGTTTTTCGCCGAACGAAAAGTGCTATTTTTAGTCAGTTATCTAGGCGGGTCTCCGGAGCTCTCCCTCTACCCGACTGCTCCAGTTGACGTCATCGGCACGCCCCTCAATTTTATTGTTTTTTATTGCATTAAATTAGCTTTTTTATATTTTCAGCCTGGCTATCTTCTGTCTTATCTGTCAGTGTTTTATGTGGTTTTGTCTGTCTTTTTAGTCATCCATCAGTATCTATTGTATGTAGTGTCAGTTTTATGTGATTTTGCCAGCATTATTGCACTATGATTTTTTTCTGTGTTTGATCCACATATCACTGAACGCACGGCCGTATCATCACTCAATCACTTGGAAGCACAGGATTAGAAGAGTTCTGGACACTTCTCGCCATACTTGGACTTTAAAGATTCACATATATGGACTTGTAAGGCGCCGGTTTTTCCTTTTTTGTTTATACTGTTTATCCTGATTTGTATCAATCAGTTTTGTGCCAGGCAGCCTAGCCCACATTAGGTTAGGGGTTAATATTCCTAAATAGGTTTATTAATTTACCCATTAATTTATTCTTTGCGCTTTTTCCACACCACCCTTTTTCATCATCACCT